>NC_092501.1:128432290-128737268 GCF_047511675.1 Marmota flaviventris | reverse complement strand
TCTCTTTTCTGTTCTCTTTTACTGAACTCCTACTATTAGCTCTCCTAGATTATTCTCTCATTTTCTTATGATTAATCTCCAATTTCTGGTTTCTTTTCATAGTTGTTATATTTGCTTATCTCTCTGGAGATATCAATGATTTTTTTTTCTTTCTCAATGTATAGTCTTTGTTTTCTACATTGCTTTTTATTGGTTACTAGTTTTGGTCTTAGTCTTACAAACTAATGGGTTTGCTCAGATGTCTGGTAATAGTGATCATACCTGAGCAAGTTTGGTCATAGCTGAGTGATTGAAAACTCTGAGTATGTGGGTGTGGCTTCTTGATTATGGCTAGGTGACCCAACACCTGTTTTTCTGGAACTGTCCCAGTTTTAGTACCGAAAGTCTCATGTACCAGGAAATCCCTTAGTCCTGGGCTGAAGGCCCCCACAGTTGTGATACCTCTATAGGGCAAACTGTCTAAAATTTTCATTTGGGGACCCAATGTCAAGGCCTTTAGTGATTTTTCTCTTTAGCTATCGGATTCCTCAGAAACTATTATTCCAATTTTCTACCTGGTGGTCCAAACCTTGCCTATGAAAATTCTTGGGGAGTATGGCAAGATTCTCAACTTCCAATATAAAAATGTCCTCCTAATCCCACTTCAAGTAGGGCTGTTTTTTCTCATTTACACTATTTATTGAATGATTGTCATGTGCCAGACACAGTTTTAAGCAATGGGGAGGCAGGAGTGAATGAAACATAAAAATTCCTGACTTTGTGTAAGCATGTAGGAGGGCTGGACAGTGGATAGATGACAGGTGGGTAGGAAGGTGGATATATAGAGCCATAGATAGAGGTGAATGGATATTAAATAAATATGGCTTGTCAGAAAGTGACAAATGGTTGAAAAAAACAGAATGGGGGTAAAGAAGGACAGAACTGGGGTGTTAATGAGTAGCCCCTGGGTGGCTCCATTCCTGCCCTTGGTCACTCCACCTTTTGGGCAGGATGGGAGGAGGCCACATGAGAAAAGCTATAAAAGGGGCAGGACACCTCCAATACCTGGAGCACCAGCTCTGGACCCTCTCCCTCCCAAAGAGTCAGTCTCTCTCTCTCTCTCTCTCTCTCTCCCTCTCTCCCTCTCTCTCTCTCTCTCACCCCCCCCATCCCTTAAATAAAACTTTTTGCTCTTCTCAGCATTCCTTTGGTGTTCAATCTTCAACAACAGGGGAATGGGATGGAATCCTGATTTTCAAGACAGGTTTCACTTGTGGCTTTAAGCATTTAAAAAAATCTTCCCACTATCATTTAGGGAGGGAATAATAATAGAAGCAAATATCCAATCTACATTATTTACATAGGAGCTATGATTCTATTTTTAATGGTATAAAGTGTTCAACAGCTTGAATATATCTCATTTTCTCAACTGTTCTCAGTGTTGAAATATTTGGGTTTCTTCCAATGACATACAACATTGTGCTATAAATCTTGCATATATCATTGCCCATGATCAGGAATTTTCTGAATGCTGTGGATTGATACCCAGAAATGAGATAACTTTGTAAAAAAATTTCAGCATTTGATACAATATAAGGCAGCATGGATAGTTCAAGTATAGTCTTTGGAATCAGAACTAGTATGCTTTTGTTTGGAGCCCTGCTCTGCCATTTACTAGCTGTGTGACCTTGGGCAAGTCTTCATACAGTGTTCCAGTTTCCTCATCTGTCAAGTAGGAATGATAATAGTAGTGTTGCAGAGGGGAGAAGTGTGGGTTACATCATGCAGAGGGACTATCACACAATAAATTAGCTGATTCCACTATCATCACCAACATAATTTTCAAGTTACTGTCAAGTTTTTTTTAAAAGACATCAACTTCAATGTCATCAGCAACTTATGAGGGTCCCTGTATAAACACTGCTTTGCTAACCAAACTTAGTCACTTATTTTCAGTGTCTCTCAACACTCCATTAGATGCCCCTTTGATTTCTGCAATAAAAAAAACTTGGAATATGGGACCTCACTGTTAATGTTCCAGCCTATAAAAGGAACATTTTAGCAAATTGTTGGCAATTTCTTATATAAGGACACAAATGGTGGAGTCGCATCATATGTGAATTCCAGTTGAGCAATCCACCTTTTCTGGAAACTGGGATGTGAGGTGCATGAGCAAGAAGGAAAGAACTACATTTAAACCTACAGTGATTCTTTCCCACCATTTCACCCAATGAAACTATGTGACTTTTGGAGGGAAAATCAAACCTGCTTTTCTAGACCTGGTCTGTTTTAGTGTGCTTAGTGTGGGAATATCTTGTGCAGATTGCGATTCTGGATTTGAGCATGGTTTCGTAACTCATGCCCTGTAAATCCAAGACAACATTCAGCCAGTTGCCATATTGAGAGTTGTTGCATCTGCATTTATAATTCACGTTCATGGATAATTATGATCCTGCTTTCAAATCCCAATGTTCATAGACAACAATGATGGCATCAAGCTTGGTTTGAGATTGAATTTAATAGTATCCTCCAACTTATTTTCTCTTGAGCCTTGTAAATGTTATTATTAGTTAAATAATTTTATCTGATACTACACATAGTGCTTCTTCTAATCAGAACAACTTTCCTTCTTTGTTTTCCTGGAAAATTCAGACATATCCTTCAATGCTAAGCTTAAACTTGAAGCCCTCCCAGGTTCCTGTCAACACATTAAGGCTTGTGTCTAGGGCATGGTCATATGAATCCTCTATGTAGCAATTGTCAGGTTGAGTTGGAATTGGCACATCTCTTTTCCGTGTAGACTGTGAGCTCCTCTAGGGCAGAGACTGTGTATTATTAATACCAGTGCCTAGTAAAATTCATAATAGATGAAAAATGAGGTAGAGAGAGAACTGTGGTATAAATATACGTCATAATACCTAAGGGAAGTGTTTAAGAATGAAAACTAGTCAATAAGAGTAATAAAAGCCATTAGTTATTAAAGACCTACAATATGTAGCTTTATATATGTTATAATACTTCTTAAATATCCCTTATACATCACTTTACCTATTTTACAGAAGAAAATTTGGGGTCAGAGAAGTTAAATAATTTGCCCAGGGTCCAGTGGCTTGTAAGAAGAGAACAAGGATTTGAACTGTTTGTGTATTTCCACTCTTTTCTGCTTTCCTGATTCAACTGTGCCAGAGGTAGAGAAGAGATCAAGTGAGATGATTAAAAAGCATCCACTGAATTTAGCTATTGGAAGGTTATTGGGAACTCTACGGATTTCAAGGTGGGTACATCCCTATGTGTCCAGCTTTATTTCTAACCCTGGTAACAAAAGTCCTGACCATAGAATGTGTTGTTGGAACACACCTCTTCATTAACAGAAGTGCCACTGAGTATCCTTCAAGAGATCACCATGGCTTTAAAATAAAGTCCAAGTTCCCCATAGAGGAGTGGGCTACAGTGTAGTCAAGGGGACCCACCTGGGGCTCATTCTCATTTAGAAGACATGTCCTCACATTAGGCTAGGTCTGACCTCTGGAGCCAGGCTCCTGAACAGAAACTTTTGGTGTGGGAAGACTGGGGGACATATGTGTCATCTTTGAGATGAGCTCCTCAGAATTGATCACAGCAGGAAAAGCTGAACTCTGAGCTGGTGAAAATGCATCTATTTGCGTAGCATTGGGACAATGACTAAAGTCCACTCATTTGCTGGATTAAAACATTATGCTGATGTGGTGCTAAATGGAGGCTTGCTGAGTGTGAGTCATAATGACAAACCACTGTGACAAGATATATTGGAACATCACCCCTCCCATTCTCAATGGCATTGTTGTTATGATGATTCCAAAATTTAAAACCTGTCCAGTTACTTTATTTATAACTTCACTAAATCAAATGCAGCAGGTGGTCTTGGCCAAACTTACACGGAATTTGGACTTGTGGAAACAGAAAGTGCTTCCTAGACCCTCACTGGCCATAAAACACTAGGGATAACGATGTCCTTTATGGCTGAAGGGGGAAAGGAGAAGTTGGGGCATGGTCAGTGACATGGGGAGAGAGATACAGAGAAGGGACAACAAAAAGTGAATTGGTGCCCAGTACCCAGCCCAGACTATACCAGGGACCACATTTGACCTTCTAAAACAAGGAGACTTGGGCACAGGAACTTTGTGAGCCCTGGGCCCAAAAGTTCTTCTTCAAGTTCAGGTAACAAAACCCACACAGAGTTGGGCAGAGGGCACCAATGTTGTGAAACTTTGTTATTCTGAGGTTCCATGCAGCCTCTATGGACAGTTACAGTGTCCAGGACTATAGGGGGAGACATTGGGGTCCTCAATTCTATTCTCCTTGAGGATCCAGAGGCTGCTAAGGAGAAAGGAGATCCATCGCAGACAGCAGACCCTAATGAAGAAGCTGAGTGGAAGAAAATGAAGGACTGTCACTAAGCACATGTGACATACACTGGAAGAACCCCAAGTGAATGGGAAAACTCTGGGGGAATGGTGGGGTAATGAGTGTCTGCAGGTAAGCAGTTAATGTTTGCATGGTTCTATTGGACATACAGGCTGAGGAGACCTGGAAATATCTGGATGGCATCAATTCAAAATATTTGCAAGTCCTTTGGTGAATGCTTGTCTATGTTGGTAGACGACTATTATGAAATAAAAAATATTAAGCACTATATTCCCTATAGTGCTACAAATTTTAGAATGCACTTGCACATGCTTTCTCTTATTTGATTCCCTTACAAAAGGCCTAGAATCCCTATTTCACAGATCAGGAAATTGAGACACAAAGTAGTGAAAGATGTATCTAAATCTGCTCAGGTTGCATGCACCAGTTCTGGGGCTTGAGCCCCAGTCTGTATCATTTCACATCCAGTGCTATTTCCACCAGATGAAACCATTGCTTTATACAACTTGAACGGTGCCCCTGGAGTTTTGCAATAAATAGCTGATGTGCCTAAATGAGATGATCCTGCCACCAGGCTACAAGAGTCAGCAAGACTGAAATAACCAAAGTGTGCTTTGAGAAAGGTCTCCCACTGATGTAGATTTTGTGGATGTAGGTTACGGCCCTCTGCCATTTCATATTAGAATTCACGTCCTGAAGCAGTAGGAAAACCAGTCATTCCTTGGGTTGTATCAGCTTCCCTGCATCTAACACTTCGTCTTGTTTTCAGAGCAGGAGAATGTGTGCCTTAGAACACAAGCATGGACACTAGTTCTTTAACCTGAGTGCTTGGCATTCAGGAAAGGCAAAGATCACATGATGCTTTGTGTGTACATGCACATGTGTGTGCCTGTGCTAGTGTATGTATGTACATTGTCTACTATGGAGTCCTCCCCACCTCTCTGACAGCTGAAGGGGCACCTGGGCTCCAGATTTGTGATATCAAAATGATGGGTTTTCCCCATCAAAGCCTGCTCTCATTCTCAGTACTGCATGGAAGAGGTAAGCCTTTCAAACACAAAGTAGTAAGAGTGTTGATTGGCACTTCCTAAAACCCACCTCCCCATTTCTTTATATGGATCTCACAAGTCATCCCTACTGCTCATGATTGGGCCCAGTAGTTAGAATCTCCAGGGAAGGTCAGTGGTGGGGTTAAATGGTGGTTTGAGGGCCTTGGCTGCCTGTGATCTCCTTTGGCACCCTGAGCCAGCTCAAAGAGATATGCATCCTAAGTAAAATTGTATGCTTACCGTGAAAAGTTTTAGGAGAAATCAGTGAGCACCTTTCCTTCCTAGCAATCTGCCCTTCAGCCTATCTTACAAAGAAACATGTTTCTTCCTCTCCCTTCCTGCTTACCTTAGCATTCTCATGTCTCCTGTGCCTCCAGGGTGATGCTTTCTGCTGCGTCTGTATGCTTGCCATAGCTCTCCTTCTGGACTCTGATATTCCTGGGGCAGGGATGTATCTTATTTGCCTCTGAATTCCCCCTAGTCTATAGTCTAAGATATATTAGAAACACCCCAGCTTCTACCCAGTAGTCTGCAACTTCCCCCTAAGGCAACCAAAAATGTTCTTAGATATTGCCAAATTTCCTCAAGGGGACAAAATTGTACCTGGTTGAGAACTGCTGAGCTAGATAATTCTCTTGTGCTTTGAAGATTGTAATTTCTTACTCTGTTGAACTAATCTATGCTGATACTACTAGAGACAAGTGGAGGGTCCCCCAGGCTAAATGTAGTAAATATGATTATAGGGAAGTGTTATGGTTTAGATAGAAAGTGTTCCCAAAAGCTCATTTGTGAGACAATGCAAGAATATTCAGAGGAGAACTGATTGGGTTATGAGAGCCTGAACCCAGTCAGTGGATTAACCCCCTGATGGGATTAACTGAAGGGTAACTGAAGGTGGATAGAGTTTGGCTGGAAGAAGTGGGTCATAGGGACAGGGAGCATGCCTTTAGTGTATATAATTTGTATCTGGTGAGTGGAGTTTCTCAGAGAGAAACTTCTACTTTTTTAAATATTTATTTTTTAGTTTTAGGTGGATAGAATATCTTTATTTTATTTTTATGTGGTTCTGAGCATCAAACCCAGTGCCTCACACGTGCTAGTTGAGTGCTCTACCACTTGAGCCACAACCCCAGCCCTTCTCTCTCACTTCTTGATCATCATGTGAGCTGCTTCCCTCTGCCACACTCTTCAGCCAAGATGCTCTGCCTCACCTCCAGCCCCATGGAATGGAGCCAGCTGTCTATGGATTGAGACCTCTGAACCTGGGAGCCCCCAAATAAACTTTTCCTCCTCTAAAATTGCTCTTGTCAGGTCTTTTAGTCACAGCAGCAAAAATGCTGACTAAAACAGAAAGACATAGGTAACTGGTGAGCCACCCTGGAAAGCCAAAATGAAATCGATACTTGAAGGATAAGATTGAGTGTCCGTACAAATCATCTAAGGGAACAGATTGAATTCCAAAGCCCAAACAGGAAGAGAAGGATTTGGTTTTAGCCTAGGGCTTCTTTGCACCATTTTCATTTCGGCTTGGATAATTCTATGTTGTCGGGTACTGTTCTAAAGGATGTTTAGCATCTCTGGCCTCCACCTTTTGGGTGCCAGTAGTAATCACCCCTTACCATTTATGACAACCAAAAATGTACCTAGATATTGCCAAATGTCCCCTGGACAGCAGGTGAGAACTGCCCCTAAGTGACAATCACGGCTCTAGCCTAATTGATGCTTTTGTTAAAAACAGATGACCAGCACAAAGCCTAGAAATTGGGAAACCAAAGAACTGGCATTTGGTTGTGTTCATCCAGTACTGTGCTGAGCAGGGGATGCCCTGATGGTAGCAGCAGATGCTTCAGACAGAAAAGGGCACTATTTTGATTATTGATATCCTCCAACTAAACTTCATTGCTCTGATTCCAGATAGCACATTATGATGGACATCTGCATTTATTTATTTGACCAGAATCTGAAAAACCCTTCTGGGGTGAATTGTGGAAATTCATCTGTTTGGTGAATCTGTCTTTTACAGTAAAGCTGAAAATACCAGATACCTACTTTCCCAGCATGCCTTGAAGCTAGGGACCAACTACATGACCTATCTCCAGATCATTCAGAGATGCACCCAGCTTAGAGTCTTGGAAATGACATGGAACTCTCTTTGGTGACAGAACAGCAGGAGCATGTACAAGGAAATAAATGAATGATGGTTGTTTTAGTCAGCTTTTTCGCTGGTGTAACTAAAAGACCCAACCAGAACAATTGTAGAGGAGGAAAAGTTTATCTGGGAGCTCACGGTTTCAGAAGTCTCAGTCCAAAGACAGCAGGCTCCATTCTTCAGGGCTGAAACTGAGCCTGATCATTTCTCCTCTAAACCTTCTTGAATTGTCTCACTCAGGAGCTTTTGGGGGATACCTCACATCCAAACCGTAATAACAGGCAGCATCTAGTGGAGAGGGATAGCCATTCTGAGGGTATAAGCCCTAGCAGTAAATATGATTATGCTGACCACAGCACTGCCAGTGTGAACTCATAGCACCCTGTCTGAATCCTGATTGGGGGTGTGTTACCGACTGGATACTCCTGGGCCTTGTTTTCCAGTCCTCATGATAAATTGCAAGATTACCAAACAATCTTTTAATAAATCTCTTTTCTGTCTCAGTTAACTAGAGTCAGTTTACAATGCTTGCAAGAACTCTGAGTGGTATACAAATGGGCACTCACAAGGGGGTGCTTGCTTCCTGCGGTCTGGACAGCTTAGAAAGAGCAACAACAAGATTCAGTTCCTTGTCTTCACATCATGCCAGGAGCCAAATCCAAAGTTAAAAAAAAAAAAAAAAAAGAAAGAAAGAAAGAACAAAGGAAAAAACTGGCCAATCCAACACTCTCAAAGTTTGACCCTGAAGGGTTTTAAACATCAATTAAAACCACACAGCTCTTGTATGAGAATTCAGAAATTGCTTGGGAAAAACTATAACCCCCTAATCTGGAGCAGGAGTGTGTGAATGAGGGTACTCCCCATGTTCAAAGAACATTCTACCCCAAAACTTCACCGAGGTTCCTCTGCAGGTGAAAGCAGCCCCTTTTGCTTTCTGATGAGGCAATTCCTAGCTTGTTTGAAAACTTTAAAAATGACCTTGTCTAAGGTAATTACCTGGAAAGAGGCAGCCAATTCTCAAATCTCATCTTCCCTCCTTCTCATTATCTGTAGACTTCAAACCAGGGTCAGAACCCAGCATGACCAGGGATCCAATTACAAAGTCAAACCCAGAAGGAAAAGACTTTCATAACTAAACAGTTGCAAAATTTTGCCAGTTTATATCAGCAAATATTGTGAATACTTGTGGAAAAGGATGTGGGGAAACTAGATCAAGGAGTAAAGAATATAACTTGAGTTCGAGATAAATTTGTCCACATGTATCCTTTATTTTTTTACCTTTATTTTATTTATTTATTTATTTATTTATTTTTATGTGATGCTGATAATCGAACCCAGGGCCTTGCGTATGCTAGGTGAGCACTCTAGTGCTGAGCCACAAACACAGCCCCATATGTATCCTCCTTTTGACTGTTATGTGTTTCTCCAAAATTCATGTTGGAACTTAAACCCTATTTTAGTCTATTTTCTGTTACTATGACTAAATAACACAGAGTGAGTAATTTATAAAGAAAAGAGTTTTATTTAGCTCATGGTTTAGGAAGTCTAAGAACATGGCACTGGGATCTGCTTGGCATCTGGTGAAGACCTTCCTGCTGGGTTGTGACATGGTGGAGGCATCCCATAGTGAGATAAGTCACACAAGTCAGAGAGAGCGCAATTTAATAACAAAGTGACTCCCATGAAAACCCTTAGTCTGTGAGCCCATTCATGAGGACAGAGCCCTCAGGACCTCTTAAAGTTCCCAACTGGTCCTGCCTCTTAATACCCCACACTAGGGATGAAATGTCATTGGTTGACCAATGCCTCAGTTTAACTGGTCTCCATTTACTGAAGTTCAGAATCTAGAAATTCTTTGGTATATAAACAGAGTACAGAAGTGAAAGGTTTGAGAAGTAGGCACTTTGGAGGTAATTTATGGTGCTCACCCACAGTCTAAATATATCCCCCCAAGAAGTCTTAGAAAATACTCAGTTTTCAAGGCTTTGATGAATGTATTGATTAGTGAGAGGGATGTTAGTACACTTGGAAAGTCCTGTAGGCCTGAGATTCTAATGAGAAATGCTGCTTTTGGCACAAAATTCCTATTTTTACATGGAGATGCTAGAAAACTGGGGTGAGAGAGGCCAAATAGCACCTCACAACCATCGAAGGCAAAGTAAATATGTTTACTATCACAGACTTCCAGGTCAGTATGTAAATCAGGATAAACAACAAGCAACCATCTTTATAAGTGACTACTTCAGTGGTCCTCAAACTTTTATGTACATCAGCACCACCTGGAAAGCTTGCTAAATTACAATAGATAAATAAAAACATCACTTATGTTTGAACCTCATCCCTAGAGTTTATGAATCAGTAGATATGGATGGGAACCATGGAATTAGCATTTATAATGAGTTCCCAGGGTATATTGATGCTGCTGGTCCAGGAATACTTGGAGAATTATTGATCTAATTGATTTTTAGTCCTGAGAACAAGTATAAATGAGCACACCATAAAGACACTACTTAATTGGTGAAATCCCCAAGAATTATCCAACTCTAAGAATTATGAACAAAGGCTGTGCTTGAGGGACCACAAAAGTGTCCACATGACCTCCCTTAACCTTAGTCACTTCCTATAGGGTCCTAAAGACCCTATCTCTAAATGCAATCACATTGGGAGTTAGGGCTTCAACATATGAATTTGGTGTAGAGGGGTACAACTCAGGCTCTACTACTGAGTAAAACTAAAGACATCAATTCCATTATTATGGCTCTAAAAAGATATACTTTCACAACTCCATTTGATTGATATTTGGGCCATTATTAAAAACAGATAGATTTTGGATAATAAAAGTGATTTATTGTAGGCTCCATCAGGGAGCCTACAGCTCCTTTTATAAATGTGGTCTCTTCACTGGAGAAAACATGCACATCCCAATAGTTGCTATGCAGCTATTGATCTTTTAACCTCCAAAGCAGAAAACACCAGAAGTAGTTTGTTGTCAACTAGTGGGAAGAGCACTATACAGATGCTCCTTGTTTTATAATGGCATTACATCCTGATTGTAAATTGAAAATATCAGAAGTAAAAAGTGAATTTAATACACCTCGTCTACCAAACATCATAGCTCCACAACGTAATAGACTTTTTTTTTTTTTTGAATTGTTCACTCCCATGATCAAGTGGTTGGCTGGGAGCTACAGTGCATATTGCTAGACCAGGAGAAGATAAAAATTTAAATATAGCTTCTGTTGAATATGTATTTCTTTCACAACGTCATAAAGTTGAAAAGTTCTGAGTCAATCCATCCTAATTCAGGGATCATCTGTACATTTAATGTATTGCCTGAAGTTTACCTCAACTCCCTGGCCTTGTGTCATAAATCAGTCCACAGGGACCTTGATTATGTTATTATCTTGTAAAAGAACATGCTGTTCAACTGTTGCTGAGGTATCTGAGGAGCATAAACCTCAGGGGATCTAGAACCTAATGTGTATTGCTGTGACTAAGGATACCAGGCATTGGGATTTAAACCCTATGAAACTCTAGTAGACATGCAGATTTCTGTGCTTTTCTAATCCTCTTGGTATAAAGAAGAGGGTTCTGCACAGCCCATTTTTGTTAGAAGCTGTGTACTGTAAGAACATCTATGACAGTGTATCAAGTGCTGGATTCTGAGTGCCTCCAGACAGAATCAGGGGTCATCCTATGGTTTTGAATCAAGTAAAGGAGCTATATACCTTTGCAAAATATCTTTTGGATTTCTAGTAAGGCTTGTTAAAAAAATAATGGGACACCAGGTAACTATACTGCTTTAGCTCTTCGGAGTTTATGAGTTTATTATGTATTATTTACTCTCTAGTCATGGAATCAAGGACAAGAAGCTGACCTACTCTGCAGTATCATCAAACACTTTTTATACCTATCCTAATTTTTGTTCAGTGGGTTCATAAACATAGTGGCTAGGGGGGTCCAGAAATAAAGCTATCTGTAGACTCAACAATTTGGACTTCAAACATTGCCAACTTGTCTGCAATGTCAGTCAAACCAAAACCCCTCATGAGCTTTGATATCCCATACAGATTAAGATTGGATTCACTTTCTCTGAGACCTTTTCTTGCTCCTAGAAGAGGGATATTTGTCTTGATATTCTATAATTTCTGTTATAGCCCATGGATTAAATTATAAACTAGTACCAAACTCATTCTGTACAAAATAATGGGGAAAAGATAAAACAAAAAACAAAGGAGCTATTCACCTTTGCAAAATATCTTTTGGATGCGAAGCTGGATGCAGTGCCTGATGAGATTTGGGGTTGTTGTCTTTTTGAAGGGGGGAATGATTTTGTGCGGGATGATGGCATTTTGTTAGGCAGGAGCATTTCAAGTATAAAGAGTAGTGTCTGTAAATGCTGGACAATGAAGGGTGGACTGTGGGGGACACTCCTTATTCCTACTGGCCATACACTTTCTCCTGTGATTCTTCTATCACTTTATCCATGGGCTTACGGAGTACCTGTTATGTAACAACCTGGTCCCAGTGTATGGGAACTGTTCCCAAGGTGCCATGAGACTGGAGAAAGGTGGTAAACAAATCCAGGCTTGAAGAGGGAGCACTTTATTAAAGAATTCAGTGACAGGTGGTCCTGGGTGGAATTGATATCAACTAGATTCCTGTAATTTGGGTCAGAAGGAGGACTGTATATATTGGTTAAGATAAAAGTGACTTTATCCAAACCACAATGCATCTAATTCATCTTAAGTTCTTGTTTCAAAGAGTCAGGCATATTCCTGGCACCAGGATCTGGTTGTAAAGCTCCATCTACCATTCCTATGGGGGCCTGGGGCTGTGGCTCAGTGGTAGAGCGCTTGCCTAGCATGCACGAGGCACTGGCTTCGATCCTCAGCACCACATAAATGTAAAATAAAGATATTGTGTCCACTTAAAACTTAAGAATAAATATTTTTAAAAAAGATCCTAAAAAAATAATCTAGGGTTACTATAGCAATCCTGGCCACCATGAATCAAGATGGCTGCTGTCAGGTCAAGCTGAATCCATGCAATGGCTTTTTCTCCATCATGGTATCCCACATAATGGTATCCCACACAACCTTGATTTTTGAGCAAGAGACACATTTTACAGCAAAAGAAGGAAGAAAGTGGGTGAATCTCATGGGTATTTTAAATTCATTTTACCATATATTGTTTTGTTTAGAATTCTCTAGATTTAGAGAAAAGTAGAATGATCCATCAAAGATTCAGTTACGTTGGCAACAGGAAGGAAATAACTTACGAGGTTGTAGCACAGCTGCTTCTCAATTTACAATGGGGTTAACCTATTAGAAATTGAAAATATTATTATAAGTTAAAAAAGTGTTTAATATACCAACACCAAGATGAGCAACACCCTACACTGCAGAGTATGAGTTGTTACCCTTGTGAGTGAGTGGCTGACTGAGACCTGAATTCACTGCCACTGGCCAGCACCCTGAGACAGTGTTGTACTGCATATTTCGAACTCAGGAAAAGATCAAATTTCAAAATTTAAAGTACAGTTTCTACTGAAAACATTTTGCTTTCACATCATCATAAAGTCAAAAAGTTATGTCAAACCATCACAAGTCAGGAAGGACTTGTAACTTCCTTACTAGATGCAATATATGCTCTGAACCAGTGGTACTATTTATCTCATGGGTTGAAATGAATATGGGATATTGTGCCTAAGGACCAACTAGCAAATTTTTGTCCCAGCAATTCTGGGCTCTTTGGGATTAGATGTACTGACAACAAAGCAGGAATGCTTACATAGAGGATTCAAGAATGGTCCCTTCAAACTGAAAACTGAAATTGACATATGGTCATTTCAGGATTATGTTAGCAGATACATAAATTTAAAAGTAGGGATGATATGTTAGGTAGTGTGATTGATTCTGATTATGAAGAGAAAGTCAATTGCTGCTACACAATCAGGCAAGGACCAGTGTTGCTAGGACCCAAATGCCCCCATGAGCACCTCTTAGAACTGCCATATCCAATGGTAAATTTAAAGAAATAGTTTGTCACTGCTATATATGCAGGTCACCAAAGGATCAGATCCTTCAGAAATGCAAGTTTGCATAACCCCATGACAAAGATAATGTGGAAAGGATGGTGGAGGAGGAAAGTCACAGATGCCTGTTATATGGTGGGACCTGTTGTACTAGAATTTTTTAAAAAGGTATTTACCTGTTTTCTTTCTTTATAGTCTCATGTTTATATTTTAACTATTTTCTTCTTTTTCCCATTTTTTTTGTACAGAATGAGTTGATACTAGTTTATAATTTAATCCATGGGCTATAACAGAAATTATAGAATATCAAGACAAATATTCCTCTTCTAGGAGCAAGAAAAGGTCTCAGAAAGAGCCTGGATATGAAGCTGGGTGTGGTGCTTGATGAGATTTGGGGTTGTTGTCTTTTTGGGGGGGGGAATGAGAAACCATTCGATTTTTTGCGGGATGATGGCATTTTGTTAGGCAGGAGCATTTCAAGTATGAAAAGTAGTGTCTGTAAATGCTGGACAATGAAGGATGGACTGTGGGGGACACTCCTTATTCCTACTGGCCATACAGTTTCTCAAACTCCTTACACGTCTCAGTGCATATTGTAGTACCTAATGTCTAGTAACTGAAGCAGAATGTCTGCATCACACCAGTCCTAATGCAGGGTCTGAGACCTTGCTCTTGGCTATGTACCCAAATTTGATTCTCTTACCCTTCATCATTCCAAATGATGTCCAGCATAATTTTAATAAATTAATTTTCTACTAAATCCACTGCAGAAGATTAGTAGAAAATTAATAATTTTCATAATTAACTGAAAATCCTCTCAGTTAAACAATCTTCTGGCCACCATAATAAAGGATTCCTTGGGTAGCAGAAACAAGCATTCCCATTTACTGTAAAGGGATATCCTCCATGGCTTGTTAATAAATTGACATTCTGATTCAAATGTGGATCTCTTTTAGGTATTGATAGCGTGAGTCTGTACCTGCTGAGGCCCGTCAATACTGAGTACACTAATTAAAACACAGGAACTTTGAGTTATCACCACCTTGAGTTCTGCCTTAGTGGTTATCATTGATCACCTGTGATCTTCTATCTCTTCTCTCTTCAACTCAAAAATCCTGACTCTGTCCACCTCACAGACCTCACACCTCTACAGCACCTTCACATATAATACCTCATTTGTTCTCCCATGCCAATGAGTCGGGAAGGCATTTTTATGTTCCATTTAAGAGATAAAAGAATTAAAATCAAGAGAACATGCTTCCAACCAGTTAGTCTGAAGCCTGGGACCAGTTCTGACACAGAACCTGGTCTACACACTCCTAGACTAGCCCACTTGCTGAGCGCTCTGGCCTCATTTACCGGATCAGAGATGCCACAGTGAGGGAGGGGAGGGTTGCCTGTAAATGGAGCCTAGGCCATCCGTGGCCATCAACACCACCTGTGGAAGTCACAGCCGAGCCCTAAGTGAGTGAAATTCATCTCCAGGTGGCTTGAAGTTGTCCACGCCTGGGGTCTTCTGCTTGCTTGCGCTGTCCTGTTTGTGCTTTGAGCCTTCTGAGCTGTGTTTCGTCTGGGGGTACAGGACCCCTAATTCTCAGTCTCAAGTCACCTAGAGTTGCCTTCCCCATCTCCACAGCCATACAAAGGTGAACGGAGGGTTTCCACTGAGCCCATGTGGAAGGGAGATTTCACTCTTTCAGACACAGAAGCAATTTTGCTCAATGAGGTGTGTGTCAGCTAGGGAGAGATATTTCATCTGTTCACAGATGACTTCTTGCCAAGTAGATATTAGCAAGTTATACAGATCACAGCAGGGACAAAATTCTCATGAAAATAGATGTTTGATTGAAAGTCTCCTTTTTCTGAAAATATACAGAAAAGGAGCCTAAACCTTCCAGGCTGTTCAGCTGCCTGCTGGGCACATATGTGGCTTCGTCCTTTTCAACTTTGCTTTCAACTCCCCTGCTACGACTTGGTTCCGAGACCCTCCATCTTCTGAACTGAAGCCGCCACTTCATTTTCTTGCCACCTCATGGGACATATACTGACAAACCCTGCTGCTTTGGTGGCCCTTTCAGAAACTTAGAAACCCCCAAATATTTTTTTCCCCCTTACTTTGCTCTTTTCACAGAAAGCCAGAATCATTTCTAGGCTTTTGCATATTGTTGATACTTCAAAATCAGAATATATAGAAGTGCAAGGTACACAAAGGATGGTTTATTCTCTCAAAAGGACAAGTCAAGGTGTTCTAGCAGCTGCCCACCCTCATTGTCCCTCTCTGTGGCAATGTTATCCTTTCACCCATTCATTCATTTGGCAAACTGAATCTTCTGTGAAGTACTCAGACCTTTATATGGGCCATTGATTGTGTTTTAAAATTAGAAAATATGACCCCTTCTCATCAGTAACTCACCCCCTACTTGGATTCTGAGAGACAACGAGAGATTACATGTGATATTATTTTTTATAAAAGTGCCTATATGTGTTCTGAGAAATACAAATTATCTGTGGGGGCTGTTTCGTAATATGTAAGGGCATCTTTTGTAATTTGAGAAAGATGTCGGATTTCCTCACTTACTGACTTCTGGAAGATCTAGAAGACTGAACAATTGCTAGAACCTTCTCTCTCCTCTCAGGCAGATGGTAGAATTGCTCTTCCATGTCTTATTTAACTCAGCTTGGCCACGTGACTCCGACTGGATAATGAAGTGCAAGCATATGTGACTTGTGCCATTTTCAGATGAAATCCTTAATAAATGGAAAATGCCTTGCCGTCTCCTCTCTATCCTTGGTTAGAGTCATGTTTGTTTGGGTCTATCTTCAGAGTGGGCAGTATGTTTCTAAGGCCCAGTCGACCTTCAGAGATCACGTAGCATGAACTAGAAGAAAATCCTTGTTGTTACAAGCCACTAAGACTTTAGCAGCTGTTTGTTATTGCAACATAACCTAGCCCATTCTGACTGATACATCATATTTTATATAAATAAAATGGTACGTTTATCCACTCCCCAGCTCTCTCTCCCTGCTCAGTTACCATTTTCTAACACAGTACATATCAACTTTCTTTCTTTCATGTTTAATCCCCTTTCTCGGAGGAGACTACTCTGTGAGGCAGAGACCTGATCTGATTTATTCACTCCAGCACTTAAATCAGTGTCTGTCTCCCAGCAGGTGCTAAGGAAATACTTGTTCTAGGAATGAATAAATGAATGGGGATATCAGGGAGCTCTTTTCAGAAGATAAAGTATCTATTCTCCAAGAATCCATAGGACCCTGACAAGTGGAGGAAATAGCCTGTGAAGAGACCTGGCAGCTCAGGGAACTCTAAGTTCGGCATCCTCAGAATATAAGGTGAGTAGAGACAGCTGTGGAAGGAATTAGGGGTCAGGGAGGTGGTGTGTCGGGAGATGAGCCTAGAGAGAGAGGTTGGATCCAGTTTATGAAGGACTTTCTATGTCCTAATATGCCCAGACTTTATTTTTTGAGCAATGAAGAGCCAACAGAGTTTTTAAATCAGGAAGTGACAAGATCACTTGAACAAATTACTTTCAGGGTGCAATCTCTGCTCACCTAATACCCTCATTTCTCTCTGGCCACTGCACCTGTGTCACTCTTCATCAAATCATTCATTCATTTTTTTCCACCCCAACAAGTGTTTACTGCTTGCTATGAGCAAGGTACTATGTAAGATGTTTGGGGAACAAACTGAAGCAAAAGATATTCTATGCCTTAGATGCACTTCCCTGGTCTGGGATTCAAAGCTAGCACATCTGAATGGTAACTATACCAGCCTCAGGAGCAAAATCCTGCGGCAGTGACTGCAGCCTCTGTGCTCTTTTATTCCCATCAACGCAGCTACTCATGCTCCATAGCTGAGCTTCCTGTCTTTGTTAGCATCTTTGTTGTCTTTATCCTCAAAACAACAGCCAAGGTTAACATTTTTATAGTCCTTCACAGTTGATGACTCTTCAACATATGCATGATTTTATGTAATCCTCACAAGAACCCTATAAGGATCATCTATACTTTACAGATAAAACTAAACAAAATAAAACAAAAATAGGTCTGAGAAGTTATAAGTTGTCCAAAACCATATACTTAGGGAGGTCTGAAATCTAGCTCGTGTGGAATAGAGGTAAGAAATGATCTGTACCCATTTGCAGATTTTCTATCCTATAATTTCCTAATCTACTGGTTTTTGCCTCTGGATAAAAGATATTTTCAAAGCATCTGTGGTGTTACTGACTTGGGACTGCAGACACAGTGGTAAGGAAAACACAGAGTTTCTGCTTCCTGGAACTTAATAGCAGGCAGTAGAGCTTATAGTCCATAATAAAGGGGGATTTACCTTTACTGCAAATCCTGATAAATTGGTGAAGAAACTCTTCTCTCAAATGGTCCATGGACAGGATGGGTACCTTGCCACCATGACTTCATCTATGCAGGGGCCCCTCTTTGGCTGGTATGATGTTTCCCAACCTTCAAAAGTCCTGATTGTTCCAAGAAACAGGCAAAAATCTCTTCATGAGGTCTTTGTCACTTGTCCCTTTCTTCAATATACCTTCTATGACCACACCTACTAGAGTCTCAGCAACCTCCAGAGCTAATACACATCCAGTTGAGGGACTGAGCTCAGGCAGGGACAAAAAGCATGACAGGCAGCCAACTCTACCTGAAAGTATTTTGCAATTTTTTTCTTTATAAATGGATCCCTGGCAGGGTTCAGTATCTTTTGTGTTCCCGTTTATAAACTTGGTGTCTCTTGCCCTAGGTGTGCCTCTCCTGTTCCTTCCATCTAGGGATGAGCTTCACAGAGGAAGCAACATCTTATAGGTGTCCAATAGGCAGCTCCTTATCACTGCTGCTCCTTGTTCCCCCTGGAGGTGTCTAGCAGTGACAACAGTCTTTGGACTCTAGTCTTACTAGGGACTGGCTCACCATTGCCGTGGTGTAAATCCTTATCTGAATTCCAAAAACTCAAGAACCAGAAACTCTGACATCCAAGGGCAAGAGAAAATGGATGAATCAGCTCAGGCAAAGAGTGAATTCACCCTTTGTCCATTTCTTTGCTCTATTCTACTCCTCACAGATGGGATGAGGCCCATCCACACTAAGGAGAGCCATCTACTTTATGCAGTTCACCAATTAATATGTGGATAACTTCAGGAAATACCTTCATAGACACATCCAGAAATAATGTTTTATCAGGTACCTGGGCATCCCCTAGCCCAGTCAAGTTGACACACAAAATCAATCATTGCACTATCTAAATTAAAAATGAGAACAAAATTTTTTAAACTATCGACAGATCAAATTGATGATGGCAGTAGGCACGAATTACCAGACTACAGTGGGTCTGGCCTTGTGAACGTAGCAAAAGTAGCAGAAGGGCTTGTAGGTAACAGGGAGATCTGTGGTATTCTTGCCTGTAGGGAGTCTCTTCACAGCTCATGCTCTCTCACCTTCTCTTTGATCTGTTTACTGACTCTTGGGTGGTCTCTTAAGCTAGAATTGTTAAATTCAACTAGATGGCTCTGACTGGCTCCTGTGAAGGAAGGTGACACAGGTGTCTGTAGGGCTCAGATCGATCCTCCTACTACTCACCCACCATGGCTTTTCCATTGTGGTTAAACTCAAGTACCTTTATATTTTCTGTCTGTAAATCCCAATGGCTTGATCTTCCCCTGGTGCAGGGCTGAGAAGTGGGAGGGGAGAATCCAACTGCTCTCAACAGACGCAAAATGATTGCAGATGTGGTGAATGAGATGGAAACAGGACAAGTAGAATGGGACTAACTTGTCTTCAAGATGAGCATTTTAAAGAGATTGAACTAAATATTCTTGGAAGCAAAGGTGGTAGAAGATGAGACTCATGAGAAAGGGAAGTTGCATGTGTTTCTTTTTTTAAAAAAATGCAAATCACCGTTTTTCTGATTATAAACATCAGAAGAGCAATATCAACAAGATGGCAGGATAGGAGGGGCTAGACCCTCCTTCTCCTATGTAAACACAGATTTAAGTAAACAGATTAAACACTTCTGTGAGAAATCTAAAAGCCAATTAAAAGGTTCCTGTGCCCCAAATGAGCATCAAATCAACCACATTGAAGCCCAGTAGAAAACTTACGACACTCTCCATTCTCTTTCATTAGACTATCCCCCATACGACACTACATGACTAAAAGAAACTCCCAACTCCCATTTTTTCCCTTAAGAGGGAAAGAAGTAGAGCAGATTTTTGACTTTTAGGGTTGCTTTCTGATTTGCTTGACAAGTCTGCACCGACAGAAACAGTATACCAGGTCAGGGATCTCTTCTCACAGATCATCAACCATGTACTAAGTCCTACCATATCACAGAAAGACAGAGTGAAAATCTAGTACCATGATTCAGTATAGCATCCGAGAGACCACAGACATCAGGGGGAGCTCCTAAGAAGAAAGTGGCAAACCTCTTCGAATAGATTATACTCACAAGCCCAGAGAAGATTTATGCCCAATAAAGCTTGAGAGATTTCCAGATTTTGAGACTGCCCAGCTAAAGAAAGTCCTATTTGTACAAAATAAGACCACAAAGGTTAGGAGAATTGGCCAATTTTTCAAATGCCAAAATCCCAACAATAACAACAACAACAAAAATACCAAGTCAAGCAGAGAAATAAGGAACCATGACATGTTTAAAGGAACAAGTTAAATTTCCAGAAATTGACTCTAAGTAAACATAGATACATGAATTGCAAGAAAAAGATTTAAAAACTACCATCAAAAGATGCTCAATGAATAAAAAGAGCAGATTAAAAATAACTGAAATCAAGAAAATAACTCATGAACAAAAAATTTAAAGAGAAACTATGAAGACAAACAAAACAGAAACTCTAAAGAATACAATAACTGAAATGAAAAATTTACTAGATCGTCTCAATAGAAGAAAAAACTCTGTAAGCTTGAAAACATGACTTTTGAAATTTCCAAGAGATGGGAACAAAAATTTAAAAGAACAATAAAGAAAAGAGTTTAAGGGACTTATGGGCACCATTAAGGAGGAAAAACATGCATTAAAATGCTCTTTCAGAAGAAGAGAATTAAACCAGAAAATTCATTTAAAGAAGTAATAGTTGGACATTTCCCAAATCTTAAGAGAGAAATGAACATACCAATTCCAGAAACTCAAAGAACTCCAACCAGGATAAATCTAGAGACCTACACTAGGCACATCATCACTAAATTGTCAAAAGTCACAGACAAAGAGAATTTGAAGGCAGAAACATAAAAGTGACTTATCATATACAATGGAGTTTCAGACAGATTGCCAGGAGGTTTCCCAGCATAAACCTCACTAGAAGAGATTGGGATAATATACTCAAAAGAAAGAAAGAAATAGGAATACTATGTCTGGCAAAGCTTTCCTTTAAAAGTGAAGGAGAAATGAAGACTTTCCCAGATAAACAAAAGTTGGGGAAGTTCATCACCACTTGGCCTGCCCTATAGGAAAGCTGAAAGGGATCTTAGAAGTTGAAACAAAAGGGTGATAAATAGCAACACAAAACAGTATGAAAATAACAAAGTCTCCAGTAAAGGTAAATATATAGAAGAATATAAAATCCTGTAGTATTTTAATGTGAGTGAATGAATCACAAATCTGCTATAAAATTTTATTTAGAAATAAAATTTATGATTATAAATTCATGTTAATTGATACATAATATATAAAGGTAATTTGTGCCATCAATAACATAAGGGGGGCAGAAACGTAAAGGAGTAGAATTTTACACATGGTTAAACATACAATGAAATTTATCAGTTTGAAAGGAATTGTTATGAATTTGAGATGTAATTTATGTAATGGCATTGGTAACCACAAAGAAAGCATCTATACAATATACAAAAGGGAAGTGAGAAGGAAACCAAAACATGTCATTACAAAAGAATTCAACAAAACGCAAAGGAAGAGAGGAAATGAGGGACAAAAAAGGGACAAAAAAAAAAAAAAAAAAAAAGACAGGCAGGAAGCAATTAACAAAATGACAACAGCAAATCCTTCCCTATAGGAATTACTTTAAATGTAAGCAGATTAAAAGCACAATTAAAAGACACATGTTGACTTAATGGATAAAAAAAAAACAAGATCCAAACATGTGCTGTCTATAAGGTACTCACTTAGAGCTAAGAACACAAAAGCTAAAAGTACAAATGTGCAAAAAGATACTTTATACAATGGGAACCTACAGAGAGCATAGGTAGATCAGACAAAATAGACTATAAGACGAAAATTCACAAGAGACAAAGAAGACCATGACATAACAATAAAGGGTCAATTAATCAGGAAGATACAACAATTATTAATATATATGGAACTAACATAGTACACATGAATATATAAAGTGAACTGACTGGAGAGAGACAGCAGCACAATAACATTAAGAGATTTCAATCCTTACTTTCAGTCGTGGATAGAAAAATCAGACTGAAGACCAGTAAGGAAACAGGACCTGAACAACACTACGGACCAACTCACGGCAAGTAGCAGATGCGTACAGAATGCGTTCCCTAACAACGGCTTGTAAAGTGCACATGGAACATTCTCCAAGGTAGACCACATAGGCCACAAAACAAGTATTAACAAATTTAAGAAGATTAAAATAATATAAACTACCTCCTCTTCATAGAATGAAACCAGAAATCAATAACTAAACAAAAACAGGAAAAACATATTTTTGTATAAGAATATGTGGAAATTAAGCATTACGTTCTTCAACAACTGGTGGATCAAAGAAGAACCATGAGAGGGATTTAGAAAATATCTGGAGACAAATGAAAATGAAAACAACAAAACATGTTGAAACTATGGAAGCAACAGAAGCTGTACTAAAGGGGAGTTTCTGGTGGTAAATGTTTAAAAAAGAAGAGGCTCTGGAGGCTGAGGCAGGAGGATCACGAGTTCAAAGCCAGCCTCAGAAAAAGTGAGGTACTAAGCAACTCAGTGAGACCCTGTCACTAAATAAATGCAAAATAGGGCTGGGGATGTGGCTTATTGAGTGTTCCTGAGTTCAATCCTGGTACTCCCATCTCCTTCCCAAAAAAAGAGGCCAGGCACAGTGGTGCATGCCTGTAATCCCAGTGATTTGGGAGGCTGAGGCAGGAGGATTTCAAATTCAAAGCCAGCCTCAACAGTGAGGCCCTAACCAACTCATCTAGATCATATCTCTAAATAGAATATAAAAAAGAGCTGGGGATGTAGCTTGGTGGTTAAGCAGCCTGGGTTCAATCCTCAGCACCAAAATAAATACAGGAAAAGAAAGATCTCAAATCAACAAGCTAAATTTATACCTCAAGAAATTAGAAAAAGAAGAACAAAATAAACCCAAAGTTAGAAGGGAGGAAATAATAAAGATTAGAACAGTGATGACTAAAATACAGAACAGAAAAATAGAAATAGAGACGATAGAACATCAGTGAAACCAAGAGTTAGTTTTTTCACAGGGATTAAAAAAAAATTGACAAGCCTTCAACTAGATTGTTTAAAGGAGGAAAACTCAAATTCCTAAAATTAGAAATGATGCCACATAATAAAGGAATTGTAAGAGACTGCTAGGAACAATGATATACCAACAGAATTGTATAATAGCCTAGAAACAATGGACACATCCCTAGACACATGCAATTTACCAAGACAGAATCATGAAGAGAGATTGAAGCAGTAATTAAAACCTCCCCCCAAAACCAAAATCCTTCACATTTGAAGAAGAATAACACCAATCCCTCTTAAACTCTTTGAATGAATTGAAAAGGAAAAAAAAAATTACCAAATTCATCCTTGAAGTCCAATATTACGCTCATACCAAAACCAGACAGAACACAAGAAGAAAACTATAGACTAATATCCCTGATGAATTTTGACACAGAAACCTTAAACAAAATACCAGTAAACTGAACTCAACAAGCGCTTACAGGATCATACCATGGCCAAGTGGGATTCGTACCTGCAAGGCAAGGATGCTTCGGCATATGAAAATCAATCAATGTAATTACACCACATGGACAAAGTGAAGGACAGAGTCTGGGGGGTCATCTCAATGGATGCAGAAAAACCATTTAGCAGAATTCAATGCTCTTTTACAATAACAACACCCAACAAACTTGGAGTAGAAGGAAACTTCCACAGTGTAATAAAACACATAGACAAAATGCCATAACTCAACAGGAAAAGACGGAAAGCTTTTGTCCAAGATAAGGAGTTAGTTAAGGATGTGCACACTCACCGTTGCTACTCAATATAATACCGGAAGTTCCAGACAGGACAACTAGACAAGGACAAAATAAATAAAAATAAGAGACTTGTGAATTGGAACTGGAAGTGAACTTCCTTTCTTCCTTCCTCCTCCCTCCTCCCTCACTTGTTGTGGGTCAGCATCCACATATCAGAGAGAACATTTGGCCTTTGGTTTTTGGGGACTGACTTATTTCTCTTAGCCTGGTAGTCTCCAGTTCCATCCATTTTTCTGGTGAATGCCATAATTTCATTCTTCTTTACAAGTGAGTAGTATTCCATTGTGTATATGTACCACATTTTCTTTATCCATTCATCTGTTGAAGGGCACCTAGATTAGTTCCATAGCTTGGCTATTGTGTGTGAATTGAGCTGCTACAAACACGGATGCAGCTGTGTTACTGTAGTATGCTGACTTTAGGTCTCCAGAAGGGTAATTTTTCTGCTGTCTGTTTTTGAACAGGTTGGATAGAGGAATAGCACCCTGGGAGGGGATGATGGGAATGTTGGAGTGGTTTCATAGGAGGTCAAGATCTTCTTTTGCTTGGACTCTTTACTATTGCAGTCTCAGACTGTCGTTGGCTTCATAGAATATGAAGTTGTGTTACAGTCCATGTGACTCATCATTTCAACCTTTTCTATTTCTTTTTCTTTTTCTTTGTTCTCATTAGTTACACATGACAGCAGAATGCATTTCCATTCATTGTACATAAACGGAGCACAACTTTTTATTTCTCTGGTTGTACACGATGACATCCTTTTCTTTTTAGCTTGATTTTAATTCGGCAATTTGACCAAAGCACTTATTGCCAGAAAATGATTGTGTATATTAAAAAGCTCAACATGCAGTTTTCTATCATAGCATGTGGAGGCTGGGAAACTGAAATTAAGATTTTTTAGCCTTCCTTGTGCTTCAGCTTCCGGATATAGTTTAGAGTCTACCAATTAGGTATGTCAGTGGGAGAGTGGGATTTGAAACTGAATCAGGAGGAAGAGAAGGAGAAAAGGAGAAATCAACATTAATTTTGCATTATAAATAGGGTTTATTTCCCTTTCCCATCTCTCCAATCATGGTCCCTTCCCCACTTGACCTTAGAGGTAACAGTTGCTATCAGATTGGTCTGAATTCTTCCATTCCCTTTCCATATGCTTTCCAACTATATTTATGTATCCATCTATGCTGATGTCTTAAGGTGTGAGCTTACATAGTATTTTACCATATCATTCTACCACCTGCTACCACAGGAGCAAAATTGTGTCCTCAAGAGCTGAACAACTACACGCTATTCTGCAGCATGCATACATTATAATTTTAAAAAAGTGATTTCCCCTTTGAAATATATAACCTACAAACTGTCTCCAGTTTTCTGCTATCACAAACAACCCTGCAAATAAGTCTCCTGTGCACATGTGAAACCATTTTTCTTGGGCTAATACTAAAAAGTGGGATTTGTGGGTTGCAGGCATGCACACTTAAATTTTCATGGATGCTAACATGAATGTCCTCTAAAGGGGCTGTCACAGGTAACACTCCCACCATGTGTCCTGTCTTTAGGTGTTAATGGAGGAGTTTAGGTTCTGGAATCGGGTTGGGACTTTAAGAGCTGCTTACAAGCAGAGGACCTAAGAGAAGTCACTTAACGTCCCTAAATCTCTGCTTCTTCATCTGCAAAATGAGGATAATATTTAGGTCTATGTTGTAGAGTTCTTGCAGGGAACTGATGAGCTAGGGCCCATAATATTTAGTACATTTCCTGATGCACAGCAAGCCTTGATGAAGGGTGGCTCTTAAACCACTGCCGCCGCCTCCTCCTCCTCCTCCTCCTCCTCCTCCTCCTCCTCCTCCTCCTCCAAGCTCTAAGCTCATCATCTATAGATGGGACTATTCCAACCCTTCTGGGTTGATATCACTTTGTTTCTATTACTGCTTTTGAGAGGTACTAACAGGCTCCAGGATGCATTTCTAAACAGACCCTCTGAAAGAATCCCACCATAACATGGAATCCTATCTCATGAAACCATTCCACGCTTTTAATTTAATGATGGTACTGAATATGGGCATGAATCATGCACATATTTTTCCTGAAAGAACCACTTCCCTGTGCACTTGAGGATACCTAACACTTTTCAAAAAGTTTGCATCTGAGTGACTAAAATTAATATAAATGTCTTCAGAATGCAATTTTTAAAATGGAGTAACTTGTGCTCATTATCATGTTCTATTTAAGGAAAAGGAATGTATGTTTCCATTTAAAAATAAGTGTTTACAGTAACTCAGGCTAACAGAATGAAACAGAATGCAAATGAGAGTCAAAGAAACCAGGTTTGACTTCGAGACCTGCTTTCATTAGTCAGGAAAAAACCCTTAATATTTCTGAACCTCAATACTCATTTTTATATTTACCTTATAAGATTGTTTAAAAGGTTTAATGAAAAAATGTGTACGCATTAAGCACATAAGATATCCTTAAGTATGTTCAGTCCTGCCTGTCCATCTATATAATTTACATAATCTTCTGAATTCATCATCTGTTTTTTCAGTTCCAGAATATGTGCCCCAGACCCTTTCATAGGCAATGGGGTAGACAGACACATAAGAGAATCCTACCTTCAAGGGGTTTTTAGTTTGGTTTTAAAGATAGATTGTCTCAGTTCATTTTTTTGTTACTGTAACAGTATACCTGACACATGGTAACTTATAAAGTAAAGAAGTTTAGCTCATACATCTGGAGGCTGGAAATTCAAGATTGGGTGGCTGCAGCTCCTAAGGGGCTCATGCTACATCATAACATGACAGAAAAGCAGTAGGGTGAGTGTATGAGAGAGAGACAAAGGATGAGGGGCAGATTTGCTTTATCATAACTCGATCTCACAGTAACAGTCCCATGAGAACGCCCAAGAGAAAATGCATTGTTCCCCCTTAACTATCTAATCACACTTAAAGCCCCACCCCCCCAACACCACCACCATGACAGCAATCAAATTTCAACATGAGTTTTAGAGGGGACAAACCACATTGAACCCACAGCACAGGCCACGGCTAAATGCACTTAAGAGAATCTCAGTACATGGCAACTCTGAGAAACCACCAAAGAAATGCGCTGGAGCCCTGTCATGAGGATGAGGATGGGTTCACCAGGCATGGAAGAAGAGCAGAAGAAAAAGCCAAGACGGAAGAGCATGCAGCTGACCCTGGTGAGCATCCCTTTCCCCTCTGGAGTGCCTGGCCTGGCTGGGCTGTGCCTCGGCTGGCAGACGGATCAGACTCACTAAAGAAGCTGAGAATTATTCATGCCCACTGTAGGCTGCACGTTGGAGCAGTACAAATGAGCCCAGGCCTATGAGTCTACCTGAAATACGTTTAGCCCATACTTTTTTTCTTTTTCTATTAACTTTTCAAGGGAGGACTAAGCAAATGACAATAGTGGTGACTGGCTTGAAATATTTTCTACCTGTCACTATTGATCATAAGTGATTTTTTTCCCTCAGGAAGGCTCATTTGACATCATTTCTAAAAGTTGTGCTCAGGTGCTGAGTGGGTAGATGCTGCAAATAATCAGTGGTTTTTCCAGTAGATATTGGAGTGAGTAATCTTGTGGGCAGAAAAGCCTGGATCCTCGGTGACCATTTAATAAAGAAAATTCCAGAGCATGAGGCGCTTTGTCATTAAAAGTGGCCATTCCCAGATATAGGCAATGGGTAGACATGTCCCTTGTATTCTTTTATAAACCACCAGCATCTGCCAGCTGCTGCTGCTGCTACTGGACCAAGAATGTTCATATCCAGGCAGAGGGACAAAAACATGGTAGAAAATGAGCAGGCTGAAGCCCATGAGATGAAGTACTGGGAGGAAAAAAAAAAAAGCACAATCAAGTTTTGCTGTATATTTTTAAAGAAACTGCAGTCCAGTTGTAGCTGAGAATGACTCATCCAGTCTATAGAGGCACAGAGAGGAGTGAGGGATGAACAAAAAACAAGCTTCTATTTTACATAATTCTCATTTTCATGCAAAGAGCTATTCAAACAGCACATGGAATTAGCCAGCAGTATAAGTACCTCACTATTTCAAGTGTCAGGCAAAGTGCACGCGATTTTTGTGGATAAGGATTATGACATCTGGCTAATTGAAAGAGCGTCATAGACCATATTGTACCATCCAATGCACCAGGGAGTGTCACTGACCCTCATAAAGCTGGGTAGCATGATGTCCAAGGATTTATTGATTACAACAGAGACCCACTCCAATGACTTCAAAAAGAGGGAAGAAGAGATTGATAGTGATTCTCAAACTTGCCTAAGCATTGATCTCACCTGAGGAGTTTTCAGAGCTATTGAGATCTGGGTCTCATCTCAGTTCTGATTATTGATCAGTCTGGAATCAGGATTAAAAAACCCCACTCTCCCCAGACAATTCTAATCTTCAGTAAAGCTTGATAGAGGTCCACAGCAACTGCGATTGGAGCAGAAAGATGCCTGGATCCAAGACAATCAGGACTCCTGTGACACTCAGCTTCAGGGAGCACCACCAGGAGCGCCGCGTGAATGACGCCCCCTAGGACCCAATTGAAGACCTGCAACCCTGTGGGCCGCTTGACCCTCTCTACTCTCTCCAACCCTTTCAATGGGGAACCCAGAGATGGTTACTCAAGTATTGAAGCTGCCTCTGGCTCTTTCATTTTAGTTATATTCTGAACCATCCAAGTCTCTGGATTTCCCAAGCATAAATTCCTAAGAGACAAATTTAATAGATCAGTTCATCTTTTCGAGACAAATGACAAAAATCATCTGCTACTGACCAGTCTATAGATGAGCCAGGTAACCACCCCCATCCATCATGGTAGGGAGCACGCGTGACCCTAGTCCTTGAGGGACCAGCTCTCTGAGAATGACATATTCCCCTCAGGAAGTGTGAGTGGCGTCTTAAACAAGGCGAGTTTGGCAGAGGCTGACCATTTTCAATAAAAAGGGTAACCACACACTTAACCATCCAAAATGAGGAGACTTTTGAGAGTGAGAAGCTTGATATTGACATAACATTGAGAGAGTAGGTGCTCTCTGGTACAGTCCCCGGCCAAGGGGCATATGTGGCCACCCTGGTTTGGCTTGAATTTTGATAGAAAGGGGCCAAGATAAAATTTCAAAATCTGATGATATGGAAAGTAACCATGTGCTTTAGATGTAGATAGAGATGGAAGAACCGTAGTGAAGAAGGGACTGTGCAGAAACACACTGAGGCAGCTGCTCTACAGGGGAGAAGTTCTTCAAGATGAGAGGCGACCCCTCGTCACCCTGGCAGTTCTGGATCTGCAAATTGCCCACCTAATACTGGTGTCTTAATTTCCTAGGACCAAGGTAACAAATTACCACACAGTTGGTGACTGAAAGCAATACAAATTCTGGAGACTAGAAGTCCAAAATCAAAGTACCTCTAGGGCTACACTATCTCCAAAGGGTCAAGGGGAGAATCCTTCCTTGCCATTTTGGCTTCTGATAGCTTCAGGCATCCTTGATTTGTGGCTGTGTTATTCCAAAGTCTTTCTCCATCTTCACATGAGCTTCCTCTCTTATCTCTGTCTTATCCCCCTCGTACAAGGGAACTTATCATTGGATATAGTCAATTCAGTGTGAGCTATTAAATAATTCATTTGAATTATTTTATTATATATGCAAAGACCCTTCTCTCAAATATGGTCACATTCATAAGTTCTGGTAGGCATAACTAGGGGCTCCATCATTGAACCCACTAAAACAGTTAAGGACCTAGAATTTGCTTCATTTCGGAAGGGATGTCCTAAAAAAGAGAAAGTACAAAAGAATCAATTTTGGAGTACTCTATATTAGACCCTACGTTGCAAATAGCAGAAAACCCATCTAAAACTGTCTACACAATAGAACAAAATAGGTTTATGAGAAGTCAAGATGTAGGGCTAACTTCAGGTGTGGTTTGAACCAGCGGCTGGGTTGTGCCACCAAGGGTCAGTTTCATTCCAAGTTTCCACTTTGCCCTCCATTGAGTTTCTTCCTCATTAAGCTGTTTTCATTTGTGGTGCCACAGTGGCAGCTTGTAGCTTTTGAGCTTCTGGGCCTGTAAATAGTTATGTCCCCAAGTCTCCAGGGAAGGAGCTCTACTTGTTATCTGATTTTGCTAAGGGGATGGAAGACTCTGGTTTGCATCAATCAGTTCTCACCCTTAGAGCTGAGGTGGGGTCAACCCACCCAACCACATGCCTGAGACGTGAGATACTATTAAGAAGGCAAGTGATCAGGATGCCAAAGGTAAAGCCAGCGTGACAGAACCACTACAGGTGGCATCAAAGAATAATAGCTAGACGAAACTAATAGCTAGAAGTAATTTGCTGAATGTCCACTATACACCATGAACTATGTATTAATTATCTCCTGTGTTTGCAACAGCTCTAAGTGGTACTACTACAACTGTCCCCATTTTACAAAACAGGAAAAAGACATATGAATTAGTTTGTCTAAAGATACACTCGAGTAAGCGAGGAATGTGTGACTAACTAATTTCAGCTATTTAAAAATATTTTTATGGTGTGTGTGGGTGCATACGTGCATGTATGTTGGGGGAGGCAAGGTAGGTGTGGAGGAACGTGGCACAGGAACAGTGGATAGTTCAGTGTGATTGGAGCAGAAGGGACAGTAAGAAACTAAGCTCAAAGCTAGAGAGGCGGGCTGTGACCAGGTCAAAAAGGACAAACATACCAATCAATTAGTGTATTATTCTGAGGGCAATGAGGATGGTTATGACCCAATTTATTTTAGAAATTATATTCTGGCTGAATCATGAAGAAAGCATTGAGAGGGGGCAAGAGTCACTGCTAGGAGACCAAAAATCCAGATAAGCCATGTGGAGGACCTTGGCCAAGAGAAGGGCAGCAGTGATGTAGGGAAATCACAGGTGAGAAATATCTAGGAAGTAGAACCAGTGGACTTGGTGATGGTATGTGAGGGGACAATAAAGGAATCCATGATGAGCCCCTGCTGTCCAACTCGAATGATTCAGCCCATTAATTGCTGTTAACTGAAATTGTAATAATAGTTTGCATTTATAGAGCAGTATTTACTTTGTATAAGAACTTGCTTGCTTAATTTTAGCAGATTTCTTATAAGACCACAAGTAAACAACCATAAAGTTGCAGAAGCACTTATCAATAAGCATTTATTTAGCCAATGTGTGCATGAATGAGAGGTAGGGGGAGGTCCACTGAGGCCCAGCTGAGGAGGTTGGGCTCTGTCCCACACGTCTCTTATCCTCCTCTTGGGACCAACAAAGAAAGGAGATCTCCCTTACCAGGTTACAACGTTTACTACAGATGTTTATCTGATCTAAGATAATGTGATACCGGCTTAGGAATAGATAAATAAACCAATGGATTTATTTTTCCTAAAAAAAGAGTTGATAAAGGCTTGAAGAAATATAAACTCTGGTATTGGCAGTCAAATCCATGCAAACAATTTAGAGAGTAAGCTGCCAACCTTTAGTAAAGTTAAAGTAGCTACAACCTATGACCTACTCATGTGGCTCCACAGTGAGTAGAATGCTATCTATGGGAACTCAATGTGTAAGAAAGATAGGATTATAAATTAGCAGAGAAAGGACAGCTCTTTTAAAAAAATGGCATCATGATACTATGCAGAGGGAAAATTGAAATTAGATCCTCACCATGCACTAACACAAAAATAGATTTTCAAATAGATGGGAGATCCGAAGTTATCATTTTTGCTATGAACAGATCTTATGACCTTGGGATGGGGATGGGTTTCTTACAAAGAACACAAATCATTAAGGGAAAGACTGATATATTTGAATATTAAAATTGAAACCTTTATTCAACAACATAGCCAACATCATAGCTAAAACTGCCTTTAACTGGCAATTGTTTAGTATCCACAATGCCTCTAGAATGCTTACAAATCTGCAAAGAATGGTAAGCAAAGTAATAGAGAAACAGGCAAAGGCTGTCAACCAGCAAATCAAAATAAGGAAATTCTCATTGTTAATAAGTATATGAAAAATTTCTCAACTTCACTAGTAACCAAGGAAAAACAAATTGAAATTACAACAAAATGTTATTCAACCCTGATCAATTTGGCAATGATTTAAAAGCCTGACATTATCAAGAGCTGGCAAGGATCAGAAATGCCAATGTTATGGAAGGTTTTTTTAAAGGGCTTTGGAATTTTCTAGATTAAAGGAAATTAATGATACATGATGATTAAATGTAATATTTGATTCCTAATTCAATTCTGGACTGGAGAAAAAAAAAACAAGGACATTATAAAGGCAGTGGGGGAATTTGAATCTGGACTGCATAATAGTGAAATTGTATCAGAGTTCAATTTTGGAGTGTGAGGACTGTGGTTTGCTATGCAGGAGAATGTCCTTGATCTAGGATAGATATATATACATACAATATATATATATATATATATATATATATATATATATATATATATATATTTCAATATATGCTTTAATATATGTATTCATGTTGAAATATGCAAAATCAAAGGCCAAGAAAATTTTGAAGACAGAGAAAGAAAACGTAGTCAAATGTTAGTGACTGTTGAATCTAGATGGAGTGTTTACATATGTTTATTGTACCATTCCGACAACTTTTCTATAAATTTGAAGTGTTTCCCATAAAAAGGAAGCAAGGACATGGAAAAACAGAATTTTTGTCATTGATTTTGACTGTAATTGGGTTTAGAGAACTATCTGGCAGTATCTGATAGAGATATCTAATCTTATAACCCCTAGTTCTACTCTTGAGATGTTTTTCAGAGTGCATAAATAGATGTGTGCAAGACAGTTCACTGTGCTCTTGCTTTTACAGAGGGGAAGCCGAGAAAATTAATGTGCACCACCAACAGAATAAAGACAGCATCTATTCCTGCAGTTCTGCAAGGTGAGTGAACTTGTCCTGTGCGCAATATTTTTAAATCTCAAAAAAAATTATTGAATGAAAAATATTTACTGAGGAATCAGCATAGTAGGATATCACTTCTATATTATTAAATAGCACAATGCAATATTACATCTGTTTATGTGGCCCATGTATAAAAATACCAGGGCTGGGGGCTGGGGTTGTGGCTCAGCGGTAGAGTGCTCACCTAGCACGTTTGAGGCCCTGGGTTTGATCCTCAGCACCGATAAAAGTAAATTAATAAAAAATAGGTACTGTGTCCAACTACAACAAAAAAATAAAATATAAAAAAATACCAGGGATGATAAATATCAAAATTTTAAATATTAGGAAGAAGGAATATGATCCTGGAGCTCCCTCTCCCCCATAGGACTCCTCAACTGTGTCTATAATTAATGTCTTTAAAAAATAATCTGGGAACAATCTAGGAAACCATTAACATGTGACAAAGCTGTGTGGTGAAGAACAGATGTTTATTATATTATTCTCATTGCTTAACTGGAAACACAAAATATTAAATATATTAAATATATATATAAATAAATTATAAATTGTACTAAAATTATTTATATATTTTAAATTATAAATATAATACATAATATATATTTATTTATATATATTTATAAATTATAAGCATACATATAGATTCAAAATCTCTGGCAAAAGAGGACCTGGAAATATGCATTTGACTTTGCTTTTATAGAAAGTATGCTAGAAGCTAGCTCTGAACTTAAGATGTCACTCTCAGCTGAGGCTGATCTCAGAGAGTATTTTTCAAGGCGAGATCTTGGTGGTGATTTTGTACTCACGGAAAGCACTAAATTGACACTGTGAGCATTGACTTGCTGTGGAAATGCTGCATCTCTGTAGTTTTTGAATGTGTGCATCCATACCTGCAGGGGATTAGGAGGGTGGCTGCACCCTCAGGCCCAGTAGCTACACATGGGACAGGACAAAAGCGGCCCAGAGCTAATTGTGAATAGCACAAACCTGCTGTGGTGGGCTGGCGTCCTCTCAGGAAGAACTCCGGCTACTGCTTAGAGCCAGAGGCAGTGCCATCATGGCAGTTGGCATCACTATGTCGTGACTCCTGGCTACAAATGGGGACCTCTCATCAGGGCTCTCGAGGAAGCCCTGTGGGCAATGTTCCCACACTTCTCTTCGACAGTCTCGGTGACAGCAAGGGTGTCCCAGATTTTTGTCCTGTCTTGCATTGTAGCTTGAATCTCAAGGGCAGTGACCTGGAGCCAAATTCTTGGAGAGCACAGAGCATGCTCCTGCTCTAAGGACAAATTTTATGATTTAAGGTATCCCACGGTCTGTTTAAGAATCCTTTGATTTGGTAGACAGTCATGAGCATCCTTTTATGTCAGGCTCTGGACAAAACGGAGTAGTGTAAGATGGACAAGGATAAGTGCAGGCCTTTAGGGAACTCCTAGTTTAGTGTTGGGGTAAAACAGCAGGAGAAGGGTTCCTTGCTAGTTTTTAAAGAATCTTCTGGGAGTGAAAAGAGCACATGGATCTCTGATGGTGCCCAATTCGGTCCTGAACCGGCTTTAAATAGCAAACGTGCCATTATGGCTACTGGCCCCAGAGCGTGAGGGAGTGTGGTGAAATTGGGGCCTGTCCTTAAAAGAAGAAAATGGAGAAGAGACACTCCCGAAGCTTTCAGGGCAAGCAGTACCATATTTTAACAAATAGGCTCAAGACTGTTGGGGCTAAGAATTGCTAAATTTGGAGGCTTACACCTTGGAAGAGTGAATGCCTTGCTGGGTACCCAGCCACAGAGGACCCAGTAATGAACCCCTGTTTGATGGAGCTGTTTATCCTTCAGTCCCTCCACCCTTCACACAGGTAAACTCAGGTGATGCCTCTGTTCCTGGAACGTCCAGCCTGGCTTGGGAAGGTGCTCCTCGGCAAACAGTTTAGTTTACCAAAAGGTTTAGGAGGAGAAGAGGTAGAAGAGAACATTCCAGAGCATTTTGAAGTCCGGCCAGCCACTTCAGATTTGAACACCATACCTGAGTTCTTTCTGTGTGCCATTAGACACATTAACTAATCTCTTTGAGCCTCAGTTTCCCTAGTTATCAAGTGGGAATTAATAATTGCTACCCTATAGGGTAGTTATTAGGACTAAATGAGACAAAGCATGCTAGGCAGAGAGTACTGTACCTATTCAGTACTTAATGAAAGTTAATTTTCACTGACACTGTGATTGTGCCCATGTTTCTTATATATACCCTTTTGAAAATCCACTGGCCTTTAGTGCTTTTTTGCTCTATCTTCTACCTAATGCCATTAGATAGATTCCATCAAACTTTGCATTCTGCAGTTGATACTATGAAGATAGGAGGCTTATTGAGTGTGCCTTTTTCTTAAGCTCCTCTGGAGATTCAACACTGTCTTTCCCCTCCCCACAGTCAAGAAAACCTGAGGATGATCACTGTAGGCTTTTACACAAGGAAGACACACGACTACGTGAGCCTTCTTGCAGGATCACTTAATTATCTTGGGATCAAATTGATTACAAGTACCTAATATAGTTCATAAGCTTTTGTGTCTTCATTTGTCAACCTCCCCTAATGCTCTTATTTCTGATATTACTCTCGGGCTTCCGGGTCTATTGTACTACTCAGGGCAAAGGGGTGTTATATTTTACACGCTGTTGAAATAAGCTCTTGTCATTTTCTGTACTAACCCTGGATGAGTCAGATGTTCCCTTCGCAGCAGCATAGTCTCTGCAGCAGCTGACTTAATGGTCAGGGCGCCGTTCTCTTGGAGGGACCCTGCTCTGCTGCCACCTAGTGGCGAGTTTTGTAATGAGTAAAAGAAGATGAGAGATGTAGTTCCAAGTCACCCCTTTGGAAATGAGACCCTCTGTTGCTGTGTCATTCCGGATGACAGTGTGTTGATAGATATTTACTAATTTTTGTAAAAGATGACTGTCTAAGTGCTTCTGCCATACTGGAGGCTGTCTTTGAAAACCAATTCCATTTTATTTTTCTCTTCGAAATGCTCCCTAGCAGAGGAAGAATTAGGCTGGCACTGGGGAGGTGAGGACGTATGGCTAATTTTCCCCAGCCTTTAGAATGTGCCAAGTTCTATTTTAAGCACTTAGAACATCTCCACTTAATCCTATTTCAACCCGGAGGAGGGTTCTGTAATAACAAAGTTAACCTCTTTGTGTCTTGTTTTCTTCATCTCCAAAATGGCATCATTGTGAGAATCGGTTCGGTGGATTGTCTTTAGGATTAAGGAGTTGGCACCTGGTCAACAGACAACAGTGGTTGGCACAAGCAATGCTGTTAAGCCTTTGCTTTCTTGGGTCAGCAACTTTTCTCTTTCCTGACTACTTCTTGTGGTTCCTCCAACCATGATCAAATCACCATTTATTTCCCCCTTGTCTTATTTAGATAATATTTGCTTTTAGAAATACGTTGCCAAGAAACTCACAGTGTTTATTCGGGAAGTGGAATTCATTCACAGAGATTTCTTCAAGAGTTGAGAAAGCCCAGATGCAAGCAGAAAAGAGCCAGGGCACACCTGGTCCCAGGTACACACCTCCTACTTGACAAAAGCATATTGAGGCTTTCTCTAGGGCCTGTGCCCGAAGCCCAGCTAAGGATTGTTCTGATGGTCATGCCCATTTCTTCTCATATTGGTTCCAAATCCTCTCAAGTAATCTCAAGTAGTAGGTGTTACTAATTTATACTAGATTACTTATCAAAGTTTTAAATTTATGCTCATGGACACCAATATTCCATTGTGTGCTATCTTACATTTTTTTAGTCTTGGAGTCTGCGCCATCTGCTTGTGGGTTTCTGGAAGGGGTCTGGATAGATGTCTGCCTCGTGTTTTTCAGTATATCCCATAAGCCTGAACAAAGCCTGACATGACAAGGTTCACTTATTATTTCCTCCTTTTCAGGAACTGCTATGTGCAATAATAAAATGCTGTTGCTTCTTAGTGATTTGTTTGTGGTAGAAGAGCCCAAAATTATATCCTGCTGGAGAAAGATCTTGTTCACCTCAAAAACAAAGTTCTATTTCTTTCAGATAGAGTGTAATTTGACTTGTCTTACTCTTCATGGATATTACGTTTCCATCTTGGCTTCTCTGAAGTCTGATATGGTTTTCTTTGTTGTATCATGGGGAAGATGAGAACTTAAGACCAAAAAAAAAAAAAACTCCGAATATTTGAGCTCAGCTTTACTTTTATCTTGACAAAAAGGTGTAAGAGTTAAACAGACCTTGGCTGATGTTAGCTCCTGATGCTCTATGTCCAGTAGGAGGAACTACAACAGACTTAACTGGAAGACATGTCCTATTGATTTGGCAGTTGGGAAAATGGCAAATAATCAAATTCTTTCTCCATCTCCGATCACCACTGTGATTCTTTGGCAGCAAGGAAAAACAAAACACTCTGAGTTGGTTAAAAAAAGAACATTAGCACAGCAGATATGATATCTGAGCAGATTGCCATGAGCACACTTTCTAGGATTGAATCTCCAGCTGTTGAGTAATTTCAAATTCCAATACATTACCTTTCCATAGTTGGACAGGAAACTGGGAATATAGGATCTTGTTAAGTAAAGGTTTTGTGAGTCACCTGGGGCAGAGGGAAAGAAACACACAACATTTACTTTTGGTACCTGGTACCATTTCAAAATCCTCCTCTTTTCTTAGCTTTTATATACTTAAAAATTACTTAAATGGATTTTTTCAAATAAAGATAAAACACATCTTAGACTTATATGCTAAAAACTATAAAATTCTAATGAAAGAAATAAAGAAAAACTAACTAAATAAAAAGACATACCATGTTTATGGATTGGAAAACTGAACATGATAAACTATGTCAGTTTTTCCAAAAATGATAAGCTTAATGCAACTCCTGTCGTTATCCCAGAAAGATTCGTTTTATAATTATAGACATTTTTTTGATATTTATATGGAAAGAACTAGAATAGCTTCAAGAAGTTTGTAAGATGTTAAAGTGGTAGAAATCACTCTAACCAGTTTTAAGATCTAGTACGTACTGTAGTATTCAAAACAGTCTGGTGTTGGTGAAGCAATGGAAACATAAATCAATGGAATGGAATAAAGAATTAAGAAATAGATCCATATAAGTATGCCCAAGGGACTTTTTGTGGTGCTCAATAAAATACATATAGCAAATTTTACCATCTTAATCATTTTAAGTGTACAGTTTAGTGGTATTAAATAGATTCATAATGTTGTGCAATTATCATCACCACCCATCTCCATAACTCCTTTCATCTTCTAAAACTGAAACTCCATACCTATTCAAAATAACTACCATTCCCCCAAACCCTTAGACTTGGAAACCACCATTCTATTTTCTGTCCCTATGATTTTGACTATTCTAAATCCTTCAGAGAAGTAGAATCAGATCGTGCTATTGCTTTGTGACTGGATTTTAAAACATAGCATAATATCTTCAAGGTCTATCTATTTTGTAGCATACTGAAAAATTTCCTTTCTTTTTCAGGGTGAAAAACATCCCATTATAAGGATATACCCTATTTTGCTCTTGAAAATAGTATGATTATCTCTTTGAGACTCCACTTTTAATGTTTTGGATATACAAACCAAGAATTGGTGAAATTGCTGGATCATATGGTAATCATACTTTGAACTTTTTGAGGAAATACCATACTGCTCCACACAGGAAATACCATACTGCTCCACACAGGAGCATTGTACATTTTCAGCAACAACACACCGTGATACCAATTTCTCTACATCCTGTTATTTTCTGATTCTTTTTGTTTAGTTTTGTGGTCTTGAGTATTGAAATCAGGTTTATGTATCCCTGAGTTAAATCCCCAGTATTTTTTATTTATTATTTTCAATCAGGGTCTCACTAAGTTGCTGATGCTGCCCTTAAACTTGCAATCCTCCTGCCTCTGCCTCCAGAGTCTATGGAATTTCAGGTATGTGCCACCATACCTGGTTATTTTCTGGGTTCTTAAAAATTTTGTTTGTTTGTTTGTTTTGTTTTGTGGTGCTAGAGATCTTTACAAAATATGTTTATAGGAGCTATCACAGTGAGTATAAGATGGCATTTCTTTATAGCTTTTATTGGAATTTTCCCATGACCTCAGACATCTTTTCATGTTTCTATCAGCGATTTATGTCTTCTCTAAAGTATCTGTTCAAGGCCTTCACCCACTTTTGAATCAGGCTGTTTTGTTGCTTTTGGGTTTTGAAGTTCTCTGTATATTCCGGATATTAATCTCTTGTAAAATGTACATTTTGTAAATATTTTCTTCCTTCTCTGGGCTGCCTTTTTCTAATGATAATGTTTTCCAATGCATAAATCAACTGGGATTTTTTTTTATGAATAGTTCAAAACAATTTAATGGAAGAAGAATTTTTTTTTCAACAAATGACACTGCAGAAGTTGTATCCATAAGTAAAAAAAAAAAAAAGTAAACAAACAAAACTTTAAACTAAATCTCACATTTTAAATGAAAGTTAACTCAAAATGAATCATAGGTGTAAATAGAAAACATAAAACTTTAAAATTCTTAAAAGAAAACATAGGGGGAAATTTTTAGGGTCTAGAAATAGATAGAAAATTCTTAAATGTGATACCAAAAGCACAATTCATAAAAGAAAACCAATCATTTGGACTTCATCAAAATTAAACTTTTTTATCTGCAAAAGACTTTTAAAAAGGGCTGGGGTTGTGGCTCAGTGGTAGAGCACTTGCCTAACCCGTGTGAGGCACTGGGTTTGATCTTCAGAACCACATAAAAATAAATAAATAAAGATATTGTGTCAATCTACAACTAAAAATATTTTTAAGTCAGCTGTGGTAGAGGCCATGCTGCTGTGAAGCAAAAGATATGAACAGACATTTCACCAAAGAGGATATACAGATGAGAAAAAAGAACATGAAACAATTTTCTCCATCATTAGCCAGTAGGGAAATTTAAATCAAGTATCACTATGCATCCATTAAAAGAGCTAAAACAGATGGTTTGTTCATTGCTGGTAGGAATGTGAAAGGTTACAGTCATCTATTAGAAGACTAAATGTATAACCTAGAAGTTAACACCCATGGTCTTTTATCCCAGAAACAGAAAAAGATATGTACACATAAAAATGTGTACACAAATGTTCAAAGCAGTATTATTTGTAGTAACCAAAAATAGTCCATGTGAAAACAACCCATATGGTCTTCAATGGGTAAATACTTAAACAAACAGTGGTATCTCCATATGAACTACTTCTCAGCAATAAAAAGAAATGAATTATTGACATATGTACCAATTTGAATGTATCTCAGAGAAATTACAATGAATGAAAAAGCAATTTTCAAGAAGTTACAGACTATATGATTCCATTTATATAACATTTTTGAAATGACAAAATTACAGAAATGGAGAACAGATCACTAGTTTCTAGGGAACAGAGAATGGATATGAACAGGGAATGGAAGTATCATGAGGGATTATTTATTTATTTGGTATTGGGGATTGAACTCAGGGACATTTGACCATGAGCCACAACCCCAGGCCAATTTTGTATTTTATTTAGAGACAGGGTCTCACAGAGTTGCTTAGCACCTCATTTTTGCTGAGGCTGGCTTTGAACTTGCGATCCTCCTGCCTCAGCCTCCAGAGCTGCTGGGATTAGCATAAGGGATTTTTGTGATGATGGAACTATTGGATATCTTGATTACGGTGGTAGTTGCATAATCTATGCATGTGATAAATTTTCATAGAACTATATACACATACAAGTGCATATAAAAATTAGTGAGACCCGTGTACTATGTATAGATTGTACCAATATGGGTTTCATAGCTTTGATATTGTACTATCATTATGCAAATTGTTGTCATTGGGTCTTCTGTAATATTTTTACAACTCCTGATGAATCTGTAGTTATTAAAACAAAATACAAAAAAAATAGTCTCATGGTAACCACTTATATGATACAGAAGTATTCCTCCCCCCAAAATGTGGTAATTGCCTAACCTCTTTTAATTCTAGCTCCTAAAGCCAAATTCTGGTGGAGAGCCTTTATTATGTTGTCTTTAATTATCAGCACATACAAAAATACATAGGATTCTGTTTCTTTTGTTTGTTTTTTTTACAAATACATGTTTCATATGCTTTATCCCAAAATTTGCTTCTGGCCCTTAACAACTTGCCATGGACACCCCTCATGTTAGGTCAATTTATATGCATAGCTTTTTCTGATTGTCTAACACCTGCACAGTTTATGTATTAGCTATGCCACAGCTTATATAATTGCTCCTTTAATGATAGACTTTTGGGCTGTCTGTAGTTTTTTTTTTTGTCACTGCCAATAATAATGCCTTGTTGTATTTCTGACAAGCCCAAACTTCCACCATTGATTTGTAAGCTTTATTTTGGTAATGGAATCTTCAAATTCAATCCTACCACCGAACTTGATAAGTGAAACACAGAGACCTGCTCAGGTTGAATGAGGTGGGTGAGCTCAGAGTCCCTGTGTCCTTTCAGCATCCCTAGATGCATCTCTGTGAACTATCCGGGCTCAGGGAGCAAAGAAAGAAACTGTTGCATCCACCTGCGATACCTACCTGTCATCCCAGCTCCTCTCCTGACCTGAACTCTGATGTCTACATCCCCCAATCTTTTGGGGGTTTAGAGGACAGGGGCTCTGAAGCCAAGACCTGTTTCTCAACTTGGGAATTTTCTGAAGAGAACAAAGTGATATGATTTGAAAAAAAATGGCTGAACCTACATGCACTAATAAGAACAGTATCTGGACATATCAGTGTGGTGACCTATCCAGGACTCTGGTATCCAACTCCAGTTTCTCCTCACTGAGGACCAGGGAATTGCCCCAGTGTGATGCAGGCCCAAAGTACAGAAGAAGGTCCGGGGACCTTCTTGTGTCTGGTGTTAGATTTTCCCTCATTGCCTCTGCTGGGCTTCGTATCTCCATGCTGGGAATGCTGATTTCTTAATCTTAACCTATGCAGTTGCTTAAAGTGCAGTTTTTAAGTCCCGTGTTGTGGACTTAAGTCCCTGGTCGTTGTCAAATTGATTTTTGCAAAAGACGTTCCTTCCCTCGCCAATGCTCAGTGAATGCCAGTTGCTGGCTCCTCAGCCTGATGGATATGGTGCCCACTTGCTCAAACCCTTAGCATTTCCTGTTTAAGTCATTCCATGAGTGTTAATCACTTCATATTCCATCTTCTGTGGTTTCATTAGAGTCTGTATAACTTTGGATCTGATGTCAGAAAAAGAACAAAACATGATAAACCCAGTGGCTCCTAGACAATGTCTATTGTTCAGGCACATAAGTGACTCGGTCCTATCCTGAGCTCTGGGACAGTGCTAGGTAAGTTAGCACATATGTATGCATGGCATGATGTATGGCATGGTCTCTGTCCCCAGGGAACTTATAATAAGGTGCTGGGTATAGACATGGAAATGGAGAAAGTAAACCTGGTCGTTGTTTGCAGTGAGACAGGTTACGGTTGAGGTCTGGTTACGTAACCTTAAACAGGTTACGGTTGAGGTCTGGTGAGACAGCCAGCAAGAGAAAGGTGAAAACAGCCCACAGGTTGCTGGAGACCTGAGACAGACCAGGACTGAGCTCCAGGCTGTGAACATGGTCATCTGCATGGAGTGGGTAACTGAAGTTATGACGGCTTTTCTGGAGGTCGTGTGTGTCTGCATGAGATCTAAGCAGTGGGGAAGACGGCAGGGGATACCAAGGCCTAGGAGAGCTTAAGGAGAATTGAAGGAGCAGGGCTGACAGGCCAGGGGGATGCGGGGAGTTGAGGAGAACAGGCCAGGGCTCTGATAATGAAGGAGGCTTCCCGGCACGCCCTGCTGGGCCCCTAGCAGCACCATCTGTAACTCCGACAACAGTCCCTGGGACCTGCAGCCACACACTGGCTTCCTTCTTGGTGTCGCTGGGCCCGTGGAACAGGAACTGTCCCTACACTGAGCAGAACTGTTTCTTGACACACTGCGGCCTTCCCCTTTACGGCAGTTTGTTGGCAGAAAGCTCTGGAAACTCTTGCAGAAAATGACAGACGTATTTCTCAGCAAAAGACAAGGCATGTCCTGGTAGTCATTAGTGCATTAGTCAGAAATGTCACTCCGAGCAGGGTGAAGGACTCTCTGAACACCTTCCTTGTTTTGCCTTGCAATTCACATTATCCAACCGAATCCCTGTGATACAAGGAAGGAAGCAGAATCCCTGAAAAGGAAAAGAAGTTATCAAAGACACACTGATCCTAAAGAGCAGGCCACTCAGACCCAGGTGTTCTGCTGAGTGGCCGATGCCCCCCTCCCTGGAGAAGCCCACTCATCTTCCTGGACAGTTGAAGTTGTGCTCGCTCCTGGCAGCCTTGGGACCCATTGGCTCTATGGTGTGACTTTCAGAAACACTAAATAGGCTGCCATTGCCCTGAGTCTCTGTTCCACCTCTTCTCTAATAGTTGGGAGTTTTTGTTTTCTACGAGCAAGGAAACAAGTTATTTTCATTCTGCCACCAGAGATGTAGTAAAATGCAAATGCCTATTCAAAAGGTAGCAGCATTGACTTAAATTTTCATTAAAGTGAAAGTGACGGATAACCTGACCACATGTAAAGAGCTTGGGCTGAGGAGTCAAATGGAGCTGAGATCCTGGGCTTCTTGGTTCAACTTGTGGAGCCTCAGATTCTTCATCTATAAAATAAGAACTGTGCTGCTAACCTCTAAGGAAAGGCATAAAAATACATGCAAAATGCACAGAAGTTCCTGATACAGTGCCTAGGGTAAGGCCTAGTCATCTTTTAAGATGATAATCAGTCTTTTTATAATTATCACAAATTCTCAATATTTTTGAGCTCCCAAAAGACATAATCTAACAGAAGACACGGCAGATGTTCCTCGGCAACCTTTGCTGGCTGACTCCAATACCACCTATTTAATAGCTCCCTGACCTCCAGCGTATTTGCTTAACCTATGATCCTTACACTTCTTACTTTAAAACCAGGCTGTTGTGATAATCAGTCAAGAGAAATAATGCAGGTGGAAGTGCTTTGGAACCTGGGAAAGTTGGTATCGATATTCAGTTTTGGTAGAAATTGACAAGCACAGAGTAAGTATAAAAATAATATTGGTTTATAATTTTAACTTTATTGATCATGGCACTGGTTATAGGTTATAGAGTGTTGGTGGGAGAATTTTGCTTGAGCAAGAAATTGCCCCTTCTGCCCTGTCTCTGTTAGTATGCACATGTAAAAGACACTAGATTTTAGAGGTACATATAATAATGTCATAAGATAGTCTATGTATCACATAAATCTGGTGATTGGCCTGTCCTTTTGGTTTTTGTTTGTTTTGTTTTTAAATATTTATTTTTTAGTTGTAGTTGGACACAATATCTTTATTTATTTATTTTTATGTGGTGCTGAGGGTCGAACCCAGGGCCTCGCATGTGTTGGTGGGCACTCTACCACTGAGCCACAACCCCAGCCCTGGCCTTTTGTTTTGAAGCACTTTCTGGCAACACTCTTGGGCCAAACAGGAAATAAAAGCTCCTATATATGTTGATGGATAAAAGTAAAACATGGCTAATCAGGCCAGGTCAGGCCAGGTTCTCCCAGATGGAGCCCGAGGTCACAGTCAGCCCTGGAGGAAGCATTCTCTGTGTTAGGTTCTGAGTGTGAGATGTTTCTATGCTAATGCAGGAAGACTCAGAGGTGAACTGTCCGGATTGTAAGAGCTGTAACCTACTCAGTCCATCCGAGTTTGAATGGACTAAATGGGTGATCACGGGTGGCTGGAGGAGGTGAGTCACTGGGGGTGTGCCCTGGAAGTGTCCCTCATTCCTGTGACCACTTCCTTTTTCTCTCTCCCCTCTCTCTCTGGCTTCCTGGCCACCAGTAGGTGAGCTGCGTTCCTCCACCATGTCCTTCTGCCATGATCCTCCGTCTCACCTCAGGCCCAAAGAGATGGACGGAGTCAGCCAGCCAGGATGGAACCTCTGAAACCATGAGCCAAAATAAACTTTCCTCCTCTAAGTCGTTCTTGTCCGGTATTTTGGTCATGGTGATGAAAAGCTGACTAACACATCCGGAACAGGAGATCTGAAATGGCCAAATCAGCATGAAAACATCCCCAGACATGGGCTTCCTCTAAGGCCACCAGAAAACATACGTGGAAAAGCCATTTGCAAGTTTCCTTGGACAAATGGGTTGTGTTTAGGCTCCACAGAGTGGAAACAGCTTTGAAGTTGTCAGCAGGTCAAGGCTGTTTGCAACTGCTTCTGCTCTGGGGTCTGGCAGACCAGACCACCTTCCCAAATCCAAAGGGAAAGGCATGTCTCCTGCATAGAATGTGAGAAACTAATGTGGCTTTATTTTTTAAAATAAATAAATAAATAACAGCAACTTCTACCTCAAGGCCTGTCCTAAGGAAGGGGCTGTGACCCTTGTCCTTGGAAAAACCCACAGAGCACTCCTAGTACATACCCACCCTGCTGAGTTGTTTGTCTGTAAATGACAGGAGAGGTCTGTGGCGCCAGGTGTCCCTGACTCAGTTAGGCTAGATGAGGACCCGTGGCAACCTCCTAGCAACCTCCAATCAGCATAAGACAGGGAAAGTACCTGGGATGCCAGATGACCCCCAGTAGTTTATGGTGGTTGATAACATGTTGGGAAACCATGTAGTTCAGCAAGTACACACCTCGTGGCCTAAACCAATCAATTCAAATGAACTTCCCTCTTGTACGAGCCAATCACCCCTACCCAACTTGTTCCCGCCAGTGAATGTGCTAATCAATGTTAAGAGTTGTTGTTTCATTTTCCTGCGGTATGGGATGATTTGCTGTGTGATGTTGTGACGCATAGAGTATCCCCCCCAAACCTATACAATCTCACTGAACAATGAGACTCACTCCCTGGGACTGCTGTGTCAGAAATGGTTGTGAGTCCAGGCTGGAGCTGGCAATAAAGGTTCTTGTGTGCTTGCATTGGATTCGGCTCCTGGAGGTCTATTGGGGTCCCATGAATCTGGCATAACAAATGCTGTCTGCCTTCTCCTCCCTGCCGTCAGCTCAAACGCGGTTCTTAGCGTTCATCTGTTTGCCACAAATTCTTGGGCTGTGTTTTACTAAAAAATTCTCTTCCCTCCAGAGAATTTGTTAATGCGGCCTGGCATACAGAGTAGTTTTACTCTAGAGAAGTAAATATAGGCTTTTAGGATGCAAATAAATGCAAGAGGGAAAAAACAGATTGTTTTAGGGAGCTATTGGCCAAGTGGATACGCTTAGCAACTATCAAGCTCTTGAAATATGAAAATTAATTAAATTCAATTTGAGGAATGAGAATAACTACTTCAAATAGGATAATGTGATAAATAAACACTTATATAAGGAAAACAATAATTTCAATGCCACAGGTGTCTCATTTTGGGGATCGCTGAAATGTAAAAATCCAAGTTTATGAAGAGAAATGTATTAATGATAATGAATAGCTAATTTCTGGCTCCAATATACTCCATTAAGGGATGGAAGCCAAAATCTGCAGAATTTGTCTTTGGTACTTCTCTCTAAGTCTCTGGGTCCAAAATGGAGAACAGGAAGCTGGAATGCTCACATGGCTCCCCCTGGTGCTGACTTCTGGCACTCTGCCTGAGCCCAGCTCAGCCTGTTTAGAGCAGCAGATTCTGATTTTCTTTGTGTCCTTCAAGGGACACTGTAGTCCCAGCCCTTCCCAGTAACCAGACATGATACCTCCCACGCACAGGGGCCCTCCGGCCCCCACTTCCAGGAGTCCTCCGTCAGGTCTCTGGCGAGAGCTGCTTCCCTCCCACCGTGGACAAAGACAGCAATGACAGGAACTGAACAACCCAGTGTCCCAGGGTTAGTCCAAGCCTCTCTACTTCCTCTCAGTCCTGCTCCAGGCCTACTCCAACACTGTGTCTGTGGCCCAGGTGCTAGTATACTGTGCCCTTTGACCCTTACAAAAAGCTACTGGCACAATAAGCAAAACAAAGACCACTGGCTTCATTGTATTCAGATAAAACTGGAGAGATTAAACATGCTGCTTCATGTCACACACCTTATTAGTGGCTGAACCAGGGTTCAAAAGCAGGGTAGTCAGGCTCCCAATCCTGCTTTCAATATCCCACTCTGTTTCCTCTAAAGAGGAAATGTGTTACTCTATAGATATATGAGATACATTACTTTCTCTGTTGTACAAAGGAGAAACAAAGGCCTACAGGGGTTAAGTGACCTCACCAAGGGCAAGAGCAGTAGGACTATATTTGAATACAAGTCTCAATCTCACCAAAGCTCATATTCATTCTTTAACCATTGATTTTGTTCAAAGCTAGCCTCAGCAAAAGTGAGGTGCTAAGCAACTCAGAGAAACCCTGTCTCTAAATAAAATACCAAATAGGGCTGGGGATGTGGCTCAGTGGTCAAATTCCCTTAGTTCAAACCCCAGTACCAAAAAAAAGAGGAAGAAAGAGGTATTAAGTATAGAAACTCCGAGTCGGAGCTCATTTTTGCACATGGGCAAAACTGACCTTTGAAAATTTCAGTTTCTTTACCAATAAGGTAAGAATAAGAGTAATATCTGTCTCTTAGAGTTGTGAAGACTTAATGGGATAAGGAGGGCACTGACTTAGCACAGCCCCAGCCTGCAGGAAATACATTGAAGATGTCCGCCATTGTTCGGCCTCCACTTAATTCCTTTGGCAATGATAGTCTCTGCATGGCCCAAGGTCAATGACAACAGGGTTCCTCCTTGTGGCCATCACAGCTAATCATACTGGTCAACCTAGTCATGAGTCACCCTTAGCCTCAGAGACCATCCTAAGGCCTTCAATGGCCTTGGCACAGCTTAGCAGGCATCCTTTGCACCTGCCCCCAAAGCTCCATATGCTGCCCCCCAAAGCTCCTGCTTCTCACCAGTGGATTTCTCTTCATGTCCTGACCACCTGGGAATGCACTGAGCCCTAGAGGCCTATCCTTCTCTGAGCCTGTATAAGCTTTCTGTGGTTGATGTAACAACCACAATCTTAGTGGCTGAAAATAATGCAAATTTATTCTCACTTCTGGAGGTCAGGAGTCCAATGCTTGTGTCACTGGGCTAAAAATGGGATATTGGAAGGAATGCATTCCTTTTTAGAGATTCTTGGGGAGAATCAATTTCCCTGCCTTTTCTAGCTTCTAGAGGCTGCTTGCATTCTTGGCTTTTGGCCCCCTTCTCCATATTCAAAGCCAAGAGCTTGGCATCTTCAAATCTCTGATGGACTCTGTCCCTTGCTTCTGTCATAACGTCTCCTTCTCTCTCACAATTCCCAAGGTTACTTAAAAGGAGTTTGTGAATACATTGGCCCCTTAGATAATCCAGAATCACCCCCTCATCGCAAATTTCTAAATTTAATCATATCTGCAAATCTTTTTTTTGGCATGTAAGGTTCTAGAGATTAAGACATGGACATGCGGGGGGCCAGGGGGGCACTGTTTTGTCTATAGTAGTGCCCCTTCTATGAAAAAGCTCTGGGCAGTCTGCTTCCTGTCCTAGATACACCTGACTGTGAAGCAGGAGTCATCCTAAGGGACAACCAAAGCAGGTCTTCCAATGTCGGAGAGTCCCTGGGATGAGTCACTGGCTTCATGACTCCATCAGTCTGGAGAGAACTTATCCACCATGCTCCCCATTTCCCCCATGGGCATTTAACTGGGCCAAAATGGTGGTGCATGTCCTCCAAGAAGAAAAATCCAGTTTAGCATTTTCAAAAGTCTTAATGGTGGGAACAAATCATCCTATGCTTGTCCAAACCCATAAAATGTAGAACTCAAGAATGAATCCTGGTGTAAACTATGGACTTTGGGAGATAATGATGTGTCAGTGGAGGTTCATGAGTTGAAACAAATGTGCCACTCTGTTGTAGGATGATGATAGAAGAATCTGGGGGTAGATGGGAACTTCCTGTGCTTTCCACTCAGTGTTGCTGTGAACCTAAAACGACTCTTTAAAAAAATAACACTTTAAAAGTCTTTTAAGGGAAGACTGATCCCAGAAACGTTCTTGAAAGGGTTGGGAGCCACTGCACTGAAGTGTTAGCTCCTTGAGAGAGAAGAGCATAGCTTTCTTCCTTCAGCTCTACGTCCTGAGAGTGTCCGCCTGTGGTGGGAGCTGAATGGCTGTGGACTGGAGGAAACCAGGGTATGATAAGGAATCTTGCAGCCCAAAGTCATCCGTGGTGGCTGTGACTCCTTTTGCAGTGGGTTGGCTCCTCCCACAGCCCAGAGGAGAAAGGGGACCATACGGGAAACCAGCACCGGTCAGCCCTGTGCCAAGTTCTTCTGTAATGTCTCACTTCAAGCTCCTGATAACCCTAGGAGGCCAATATTAGCATTTCCACGTTAGATCAGACCAGAGTGAGGCTCAGAAGGTTAAGTAACTTGCTAAGCTACGTGGCAGAGTGTGGATGCACCTAGGCTTGTGTGAGTCCCAAAGATCCTGCCAGGCTTCCTCCTCCAATGACAAGAATGGGGAGGGCGGTTATTAGTGTGAAAAAATGATGCAGGAAAAAAAATGGAGCTGTAAATCAGGGCCGGGGCCCGGGGAGGGTTAGCTGTTGACGGCGACTTCGTGTTCTGGTATAAAAGCCTGGTTGCGGCCAGAGGGATCCCCCAGGCCGGTTAAGATGCGCCTGGTGCCTGAGGGCTCTCCCCAGGAAGGGGAGACGCATCTGAGGCTGGACCAACCCGCGGCTGGACAGAGAGGGGCCAGCAGAGGGCGCTGTGCAGAAGCAACGCCCCAATCTTTCCGGGGGTACCCAGCGCAGCGCAGACTGCAAAGCCCAGAGCCGGTGCCCAGGGCTGAGCCAGGGGTGGAAATATCTCTTTTTGAACTAAATTGTTTCCTTCCCTAGGCCAAGTAACACAGAATATTGTTAAGAGAGCGTTGGAGAGACGTTTGCCTCTTGCAAAATCTCTAATTATTGTAGTTTTCTCTCTAATTCATGAAACTTCCTTTTGCTACAATGGGTGTTGTTAAGGAAGCTATGCAGAAAGGTGGTTATAGCACAGAAAGAGGGTGTGTCCTGCCAGAGTTTCGTCTCTCCACAGAGATGTGGGTGTTCTGTGAGCCTCGGTTTTTGTCCTCTGTAAGCTGGAGATCACAGGCTGTATTTTACAGAGAGACCAAAGAGAATGAAGACCAAAGAGATTGCACAGAAAGAGCAATTATGTGATCTCAGGCAAAGTAGGTCAGCGATTTACACTCATTTCGGTGTTAAGACCTTTTTACACTCTTAAAACCTTCTTGAGGAACCAAAGAGTTTCTGTTCATGTAAGTTCTATTGATCAATTTGTGCATTAGAAACTAAAATTCATCTTAAAATTCTAATGAAAACATCTATTTAGTTAGCAAAAAAGTCTATCATATGCTAACAAAAAATGTTTTTTAAATTATATTTTCAAAATAAAAAGAGAGGAATGATGTGCTTTCCATTTTTGCAGTTCTCTTTTAACATCTTTTTTTTTTTTTTGAGGACACTTGGATTTGCGTATCAGTTTCTTCATTCAGCCTGTAGTGATATCTCACATCATATAGGCTCTAGAAAAACACACGAAAGAATGGTACTGAAAAATGCAAATGACCTCTTACTATATTACATACACATTCTGACAAAGTGCTAAATAAGCTGTAGTGATAACAAAGTTTCCTGTGGATTTGTGAGTGGGGCAGTTGAGACTAGGCAGCTGCAGCATCTCCTGCCAATTTTCTAGGTAGTAAGTCCAGCATAAAACAGTACAATGATCTAGGAGGTATGTTGGCCTTTGGAGAAAACGTCCGAGAAGAGGGTATGAGAGATTTTACTGAGCACGCTGAGAACCTGATGGCAAATTCAGTAATCAACCAAGTGAATCAGACATTACACAGTTGGAACAAGCTTGACATAATGTACGTCAGGGTTTCTCTCCCCATCATACAAAGTCAAGAAGTCTCTCAGAGAGCAATTGGTGCACCAAACATTTGATTTCCAATTAACATAAAACCTGCCATCCAATGACTTTCCCATTGCTTCATTTCTTTCCTGCTTTTGATGATGAGCTGCATTTATTGTGCTTCCGTCTTCTCCCCAGCAGGTACCTGAGCCTAATGAATCTTGTGTTAAGGAAACAGTGCATCCTGCTGAGACCCATGTATCTGCTGTGAGGCTGAATCACCCTGAGTCTGTCCAGCACGACTGTGGTACGCAGGTGGCACAGGGCTTCCCCAGGTCCCCTACAGAGGGGTAAATGCAGCCCGTAGAGCCTGTCCTCCTCCTGCTCCTCCTGCTCATCCCTGGCCATTGCCTCTTACAGAGCCCCCTCTCCTTGGTTCCTCGACCTCCCTCAGGCCTCTTTCTAACCACTCATTTCTCCTCTGCTCCCTCTGCCCACCGGCCTGAATCCTCCGCCTGGCTGTTCTCTCCCTGTCTAACCCCATCTCTTTACTGAGGCCTTGCTTCTTGCCGACCGGCTCCTCCTGTAGTTTGTCACGTGCCAGGGCCATACTGGGCACATGCTAATTTGCATATAATTAAGATGTGATCTACAAAGTAAGTAGAATTACACCTACTTTTTTTGAGGAGTGAGGTTACCAGGGCTTGAACCCAGGTATCCTTTACCACAGAGTCACATCCCCAGCCCCTTTCATTTTTTATTTTGAGACAGGGTCTCAGTAAGTTGCTTAGGGCCTCACTAAATTGCCGAGGCTGGCCCCGAATTTGCAATCCCCTTGCCTCAGCCTCCTGAGTTACTGGGATTACAGGCATACACCACCACGCCAGATCCCACTTTTCTGTTTCAAATGAGAAAAATAAGGCCCAAAGAAATTAAATACCATGCCCAGGTTCCCCTACCTTGTGACCCCATGGCTGTCTGACTTTCTACCTCATCAGTGATGTGTCTGTACAATAGCTTCTTCAGTTGATGCTGTCTCCATTCATTTGCTTTTTAACGTGCTGCCTTGGCTAGGTCTCAGCCCCCAGAGCACACACCTACAATGCACTCTTCAAATGCAGCTTCCCATGAACTGAGTACCTGAGGAACTGCCATGCACTGGGGACAGAGCAGTAAACAAGCCTTTATCTCACCAAGCTTTCCATCCCATCCTTTCTGCACTGCCATTGGGCTCCTTCGGGAGATTGTGCTTCCTCTGTGGTCTTCTGCTCAATCCCAGAAACACTTTAATCTTGGGCAGATATGGCCCGGACAGAGTTTTCTTTGTGCTTTGTCTTTGGCCCACCTCTCCTCTTCAAGGCCACTTCCCTGCCCTTCCTTACTTTGCTCTGAGCCTTTAAGATGTTAGCAGGCCCAGAGCCTCTCCTTTCTTTCTCACACATGCAATCTGTAGATTACATGAAAAGTGATTTCAGGGAAGCTGGCGTCTCTCCTATACAGCAGTCCTGTCCCTCCCTGGCTGTCTGAAGTGAGAACTGGATGGCTGGAGAAGCTGCAGGCCAATGCACCTCTGGACTCTACCTGAGAGTCGAGGGTCCACTGAGGACAGGGCTGTCAGGCCAGAGGCTCCCCAGGGCAGGACCTGAGTAAGGAAGAGCCAAGTCAGGGAGGAAAAATTGAGGTTAAGTGCCCTGTGCACTCACAGTCGTTCATTCAATTTATTCAAAATATTTATTCGCCTTCTTGTCTGAGGGACGAGAAGGGATAGGATGCAGCAACTAACAAGCCTGCCTTTGTAGAGTTTGCAAACCATTGTGGGAAAATAAACATTGTGAACCATAAACAAGTATATACAGTGGCATCAGAGGGTGGTCCAAGTTATAAAGGGAAAGGAAGCTGTGGGTAGAGTTTGGTGGAGGCATAGTCAGAGAAGAACTTTCTGGAAGGGATGGTATTTAAGTAAAGCACTGAGTGCAGAAAGGGAGTGATTCCTGTGAATATCTGAGGGAGAGCCTTCCAGGCAGAGGAAATAGCTCTTGTAAAGTCCCTGGGGTGGGAGCGTATTCCCAGGTTTTGAGTAGAAGCAGGAAACCAGAGGGAGGGAGGGAGAGGGATGGGAGGGGAGGGGGCAGTCCCCTGGGGGTTTGTGAGACACTGTTAACTGTTAGGATTTGAATCCAGGACTTCTGATTCCAAACAGAAGCTCTTATCATTGCACCAGGCCGTGCAATGATAAGAACCATCAGAAGAGAGAGTTCCGTTTTGAAGGTGGGCAAAAACGATGATTTGGTCCTCTTGGATGTTTATATTCGCTTCAGTTTACTTGTAAACTAACTGACAAGCAAAGCAAAGGCTATGCTGGATATCAAGAACACCGGGACAAAGTCCCTAACCCCTCGCTTATTATCTGCCGAGTGGTGTTCGACGTTCTAAGTCAGTGCCACCCATGAGGGGTGAGGAATCTGCCATCAAGAGGATCCCAGAACCACTGGGCTAAGGATGGTCATCATTATAGTTTGGATCTTGAATAGTTTGTCTCTGGATATTGAAGGCAAGGCTCCCAGGGGTGCTGTTGGGAGGTAGTGGAAACTTGAGAAGATAGAGCCTAGTGGAAGGAAGTTAGGTCATCAGGGGAATCCTGGGATCTAGCCCCTTCCTGTCCCTCATGAGATGATCAGGCCTCTTCCCCCATGCACTCCCACTGCTGCTGCAGGCCCAAAGCATTGGGACCAAGTGACGGAAACCTCTAAATCCATGAGCTAAAATAAGCCCTTTGTCTTATAAGTTGATTGTCTCAGGTATTTTGTCATAGCCACAGAAAGCCAATCAATACAGTCCTGCTGCCATCAAGGGATCTGCCTCCAATGTATTGCTGTACCCTGTTATAGACTTAAGTGTGTCTCCCAAATTCATATTTTGAAGCCTAACTTCCAACGCAACTGTATTTGGAGACAGAGACATTAGCGAAGTGATTAAGGTTAAATGAAATCCTCAGGGCAAAGCCCTAATCCTAGAACACTGAGGTCATTATTAGAAGAGGGAGAAACACCAGAGACTGTTCTCTCTCTCTCTCTCTCTCTCTCTCTCTCTCTCTCTCTCTCTCTCTCGATGCCCGCAGAGAAAAGGACACATGAGGACACAGTGAGAAGGTGCCAGCTCCAAGCCAGGCTGAGGCCTCACCAGCACCTTGATCTTGGATGTCCAGCCACCAAAGTTGTGGGAAAATAAATGTCTGTTGTGGAAACACCCAGACTGCGGTGTTTCATGGTGGCCACCTAGGAAGAGTAATCCCCACGCCAATGAATCACTTCTGTATTCTGTTTCTTCTCGCATTGCTGGCCTCTAGCAAGCCTGGCCCTGGCCCACCTCCTCTTCTAACTGGGAAGGAAGGTTCCCTTTGACTTCAGGGTGAACACTTGTGTTTACAGATGGATTGAGGAAAATCAAGATGCCTGAAATTGTTTATGTCTCTATTCTTTGTCTAAAACATGGAAAAAAATAATGCCCATGCTTTGAGGGAAGCTCCAAATATAAAATTCAATTCAGCAAACAATCGCTGACATCATCCTTGCATAGTCCATTGTGCCAGGAAGGATATAAAGGTAATTGTATCTTACTTGCGGGAGATTTTTCTCCATAATAGTATATGGGTATGAGATGGTTGTGATGGCATGTGGGGAATTTGGCATTTTAAAACAAGGAGTTTTTCACAATAGTAGCAATCTTGTTACTCAGTGAAAATGTACTGATTTTTTTTTATTAGTTACAGTACCCTGAGTATTATCTCTTACAGTGTTAAAACACTTATGAAACAATAATATATTTGTGACTATAGGTGAATGTTTGGAAGGGTTAGATTAGGATTGCAATCTTGACTTAGGGAAATTTGCTGTATTAATTGAATTTTGATTTATTGGTTATGTGAGTAGTTTGAGAGCATTGTTTAATGTTCAGAGAAATGCTGAGCATTGAGGAAGTGCATGCATAAGTTATTACTTACAATGCATTACCAAAAAATGGTGGGAAAGGTAAGGGTTGAGAGTGCAGATTAGGGGGATACAGAGACCCTGGGGCAGCTGCCAGATGTGTGAGAGATCATGACAAAGAGGAGATTGGGAGAAATGTTTTGATATATGTTAGGAAAACAATTCATCATAGTCATTTTCATGAAGGGATGTTATATGATATTCTAATTGGTGTCAGTCAGGCTGGTTTCCAGGCTGTATGTCTTTAAATGTGATCCTGTGGTTTGAACCACTGACTGACTTAACACAGGCTCCAGAAGTAGATGTTCAAAGAAAATAGCTAGAGCTATTAAAATGAAGCAGCTTTCTCTGTAGTACTATCCAAATAGACCCAAAGGCTTTCTTTCTGGAAACCTGCATTGTGAGTTGAGAAATGTTTCCCTCTGATCTACAACTGACCCCATAGAAGACAGACAGACAGACACACACACACACACACACACACACACACACACACACACACCAAATCACACTGAGCAAAGGTTATTTTTTGGTTCCCTATCATATTTCTCTCTTGCTTTTGCATTCTTTTATATTCTTGTGGTGAGGGGAGTCCCAGGGATTGAACCCAGGGGCACTTGACCACTGAGTCACATCCCCAACCCTGTTTTGTATTTTATTTAGAGACAGGGTCCCACAGAGTTGCTTAGAGCCTTGCTTTTGCTGAGGCTGGCTTTGAACTCGCCATCCTCCTGTCTCAGCCTCCCAAGCTTCTGGGATTACAGGCATGCGCTACTGTGCTCAGCTTCTTTTTCAATCTTATAGCAATACTTCTGAACCTCTGTTTCCTCTTACTAAAATAAGCAAGATTTACTGAGTGCCTACTCTGTGCCCTTGACTTTACTGGTTGCTTTTACATATGTTCTTTGTAATATTAATCTTCATAACACGATGAAGCAGATTTTAGTCTTTTTCAGGTTTGGGGAATGAAAAATGGAGGCTGGAGACATTGCCACTCCTGCCTGAGAACTGTGGAGCCAGAGGTCAGAGGCGGGTCTCCCAAACAGGGAGCCTCTGGTCTCCTGCCACATATTAAACAGCTTCCAGAACCCTTCACCTTTTTTATTTTGTGTGACCCACAGTTTGATCCTCCCAATTCTATGGATCTCTGGTTCTTAAAGATTCATGGCAAAGTGAAAGCAAACCAACACAATATAAAACTCCAACCTTTGATTTAAGGTGATGGATTTCAGACAACCCCAAAGAGCCAATAGTTAGGACTGATTTCAACCAAGTTTGGGTTACTTAAAATTCTTAGCACACAGCCTCAATAGTCCAACCTTCCTCTTTTGAGATTATGGCTTTCTTCTCATATTTCTGGAAGATAAATCAATATATTGATGTAAGAAGCTGTTTATAGATGTCTGCGTTTGAGAGAAGGTTAAGGAGACCCAGGGTGCTCTGAGTCATTACGGGTTTGGCTTCCTTGACATCACTCCTTACGCAGAGAGGATTAAAGTCATTTGTTCCAGGAGCCCCGAGGGGCCACCTGGAGAAGTTCCAACAGGCCTGCTTCTCCCTCCTTAGGAGGGTGAACGCCGACTTCTGAGCTCCCTTTGCCCAGGTCCTGCGTTATATGCAGCATAATCACTGCAGTCTCTTAAGCAGGAATGTTAAGCATGTGCTATCTTCAGACCACTCAAAATAACAAAATTAAAATGCAAAGAACAAATAAATTAGGGAAGGATTCTAAACACAAATTAATTATTTGCCTTAAGTAAAGGTTCACTGGCAACTTCATTGGTTTGGCAAGCTTCCCACAGTCATTTACAATGTAATTTGAGTAATAAGAAACCCTACGTATACAAAATATCCAGTAGCATGTGATTTAATAGCTTGTATTTCTATAGGGTTTTATCAGTGTTCTTCATCATGTATTTTGTCCTCTTGACTATTTTAAAAAGTGGGGCAAGTATTGTTATGCCCATGTTACAGACGCAAATGCTAAGGCAGAGAGCAAAGTCTGTGTGTTCAAGGTTACGTACCTGGGAAATGTCATAGGTTAGGCTAGCTGTCCATTCATTTGACCCCTTGTCAAAACACTTGTCCCTTCTAAGCAACTGTGTTTGGGGTTTATACTTTTTCTTGAAAGAACTCAGGTATTTATAAACTATATTAAAGCATGTTAAATCTGAAATGGAGGATCATGTATTAAAAATAATTTTGCTTTCAAAGAGAGTAGTTGGAGATCTGTAAGTTTCTAAAAGATCCCACCTGAGTCACCAGTGAAACTATTTACATTTGTAGGGATTCTCCTGAGAAACACAGCCAATAGGATAAATGTATATGCATATCTACATCTGTATCTAATTATGTATGAAGAAATTTATTGCAAGGAACTAACTCATATGATGTGGGAGGCTGAGCAGTCCCATGATCTACTGTCTGCTATCTGGAGACCAGGAGAGCCCCTGGCATAGTTTTAATGAAAGCCCACAGACCTGAGAACCAGGAACACCAAAGGTATGTTTCAATCTAAGGGCAGAACACAGTGTCCCAGCTCAAGACATTAGGTAGAAAGCAGAAGTCTTTCTTTTTTTTTTTGGTTTAATTTTTTTTTTTATTGTTGGCTGTTCAAAACATTACATAGTTCTTGATATATCATATTTCACACTTTGATTCAAGTGGGTTATGAGCTCCCATTTTTACCCCATATACAGATTGCAGAATTACATCAGTTACACATCCATTGATTTACATATTGCCATACTAGTGTCTGTTGTGTTCTGCTGCCTTTCCTATCCTCTACTATCCCCCCTCCCCTCCCCTCCCCTCCCCTCTTCTCTCTCTGCCCCCTCTACTGGCATTCATTTCTTCCCCTTGTATTATTTTCCCCTTTCCCCTCACTTCCTCTTGTATGTACTTTTGTATAACTCTTTCTTTGGCTTTTTTGTTCTGTTCAGGTCCTCATCGGATTGGATGGTGCCCAGCCTTCACTGGGGAGGGCCATAAGCTTTGCCCAGCCACTGATTAAAATGCCAATATCTTCCAGAAGCATCCTCACAGACACACCGGAAATAACATTTAACCAGATACCTTAACTGGGTCCAAGGCCCAGTCAAATGGATACACAAAAGTAACCATCCCACTTTTTCAAAAACAGATGGTCAGGCCAGACCATAATTTCATTCAATGAGAATTTTCAGGTGTAGGTTTTGTTGTTTTTTCAACCCAAACCGGAAAGAGTCACTCTGAGGACTGGGAAGAGAGTCACAGCTTTTCAAAGAGGATGCCTTCTGTGCTTAGAGCTATAAGTCATTTCCTTGCAGGCAAACTTAATAAATTTAATTTGTGTTCTTCCTCCCTAGCACAGCAGAAGAGAGAATGAGTCATACACTATTGAAGATAATCAAGAATAAATTCTGTTTCACCTTAGGACATGGTTCAGTCTTAATATTAAAAGTCAATGTGTTCCTTCCAGAGTAATGCTCTTCATACACAGCTCTCAAGTCTTCTGTGGGTCCTCGTTGACTCCTGATTGCAACATGCCCCTTAGCATGACATTTCTACCCTCCATGACCCTCCCCTGTTCTTACAACCTCTGTGAGCTCTTACTCTTCCTCCAAGAACCTGTACCCCACCGGTCCACATCACATGATCACAATTGCCAAAAAGCACTAGATTTCATTTAGGACTTCATCCATGTCCCTCAACTGTAATGCCCTTCTATTTTCCTTTCCTCAATCTCTATTTGCTAATTCTCACACTTTCTTTAAGGGTTAAGCTAAATAAAATTATGCATTGCTTAACAACAGGATGCATTCTGGGAAGTGCATCATTAGGTGATCTCATAGTTGTGCAAATGTCCTGGAGAACACACACACAAATTAAAATGGCTACAGTGTCACTAGGCAATATAATCTTAGGGGACCGTCCTCATATAGATGTAGTCTGTCACTGATGGAAATGTCCATGCGTGGTGTATGGCTATAATTTTTTCCACAAAGTCTCCATTCACTTGAACTAGAATCTTCCTCCTCTTTGCTCCACTGGTATTTTGTGTGCACCAGGTGTGTAACACGCATTGTGTCCTGAGTTACATATTTATTTTACACGTGTATTTTACTTATGTATTTTCGGTCCTTTGCTAGTCCATCTTTACTCATCTTTATACCCTCAAGGTGGTAAGGCCTGTGCCTGAGATATAATTGATAGGTGCCCAGTAAAATAACTTGTGAAATTGAATTAAATGATAGTTATTCTGTTTTGGACATGCATTTCAATAAAATCATGAAGATTTCCCTTGAAAATCTGACTTGGAATTTCTCTACTTTGTAGCCAACAAAAGGCTTTTGTCTGAATAGGCAGGAGTGAGGTGTAGATTTTGGGGGTTTGGGGCGAATTAGCTGGGTCACTGAGGTTGACAAAGGAAGAGGTTGCAGGGGAGGCACAACCTTTGTTGGAACTATACACCAGCTGATACCAAGATATCCAGATATCCAAGTGTGCAGAGAGGTCAAACCAATGGTAATAAAATTCTTTTTTTTTTTAAATTTTTATTGTTGGTTGTTCAAAACATTACATAGTTCTTGATATATCATATTTCACACTTTGATTCAAGTGGGTTATGAACTCCCATTTTTACCCCGTATACAGATTGCAGAATCACATCAATTACACATCCATTGATTTACATATGGCCATACTAGTGTCTGTTGTATTCTGCTGCCTTTCCTATCCTCTACTATCCCCCCTCCCCTCCCCTTTTCTCTCTCTACCCCCTCTACTGTCATTCATTTCTCCCCCTTGTATTATTTTTCCCTTTCCCCTCACTTCCTCTTGTATGCAATTTTGTATAACCCTGAGGGTCTCCTTCCATTTCCATGCAATTTCCCTTCTCTCTCCCTTTCCCTCCCACCTCTCATCCCTGTTTAATGTTAATCTTCTTCTCATGCTCTTCGTCCCTACTCTGTTCTTAGTTACTCTCCTTATATCAAAGAAGACATTTGGCATTTGTTTTTTAGGGATTGGCTAGCTTCACTTAGCATAATCTGCTCTAATGCCATCCATTTCCCTGCAAATTCTATGATTTTGTCATTTTTTTAATGCAGAGTAATACTCCATTGTGTATAAATGCCACATTTTTTTTTATCCATTCGTCTATTGAAGGGCATCTAGGTTGGTTCCACAGTCTTGCTATTGTGAATTGTGCTGCTATGAACATCGATGTAGCAGTGTCCCTGTAGCATGCTCTTTTTAGGTCTTTAGGGAATAGACCGAGAAGGGGAATAACTGGGTCAAATGGTGGTTCCATTCTCAGTTTTCCAAGAAATCTCCATACTGCTTTCCAAATTGGCTGCACCAATTTGCAGTCCCACCAGCAATGTACAAGTGTACCCTTGGTAGTAAAATTCTTAAAAAAAAAAAAATCCTAGAATCTCTGTTTCCACCAAAATGGAGATTACAAAAGATAAGCAGAGCATAGAATCCCCAAGAAATGGATTCTGATCCAGCCTATGGTTCTCATTGACGAATGGACTAGAATGCATGCACATGCACAAGCACACACACACACACGCACACACGCACACACACAGAGATGCCTAAATCAAAGCCTGTTTAGAGTAGTATCCAGAGATATGGGAATAAAACCAGAAGACTGTTGCATCACAAATCTCACAAAAATAAAGTATAGCAAGGATAAATAGTGGTCAACTCTATTTAATGCAACAGAAAACATGTAAATTGAGACAAATGATGGGATTACTAGATTTAAAAAACATAGTGACTGCTGGTACCTTTGGCAAAGCCAGTTTGAGTACAGTTAGAAAAAACTGGATGGGAGAGGATAGAAGTGTGAGTGGAGACAGGCCTTCTTACTGGGAAATGTCACAGATTTACACCAAGTTCATAATTAAATTCCAAGTAACTCATAACCTTATTTATTTTCCCACAAAGAAGCTAAAAGCTTTCATTTCTGATTGTGTGGAGGATGATATTCCTTCAAATCCGGACCTGAGAAGAACTATATAGTCTTAACTTTTAAGTGCATTACACTATAAAGTATAGAATAAAGGGAAAGCTCCAGAGAGACCGAAAACAAAGTGAAAATTTGAACCCTGAGAAGGGCAGGGCCAACATACACGTTCACAGTGAGGCTTTTCTAAATTCTACTAAACTTGAGTTCTTGCTATTTTGATGACTTCATGGGGTGGGGAAACCTAGGGATAAAGTCTAGATCCCACCCAAGATGAAAGTCTACTAGAACCGCTGTGTAACAAAACAGCCTGCGACTCAGTGGTCTCAGTCAACAATAGATTACTCTAAGGCTGACAAGGCTTCCCTGGGAAGCCCTCACATGGAGCATGTGGTGGGGTTGCAGCCAGATGGAGGTTGGGGCTGAAGTCATCTAAAGGCTTGGCCATCCGCCAGCAAGGGTTCACTCTTAGGACAGGACGTAGTGCTGGCTATTGGCTGGATATCAGCTGGGGACGTCAACCAAATAGTCTTCACGTTACCTCTCCAGGTAGCTTGGTCATTTCACAGAATGGTGGTTGAATTCCGAGAGGGAGCATCCTAAGAGCCAGTTTTAGGAAACTCAGGCAGAAGCCTCGTGGCTTGTTGTTCTAGACACAGAAGTCACTTCTGCTGCATCTTATTGGCCAAACAAGTCATTAAGCCCAGCCCATGTTTAAAAGAACAGAACTAAATTCTACTTTTTAAATTTTTATTGATGCATATTTATTACACAGATTAATGGCTTCCACTGAGGCATGTTCACACATGCATATGACATAATTTGATCCATTTTAGTTCCCAAGACCTCACCTTGTAGATTGTACTTCCTGATGTGAGGAGCAGAGTGCAATTTTAAGTTCGAGACGGACTCGATGGTGTTCATTTTTGGACAAGATCTGTTACACCTCCTGAATAAAATGAAATGGAAGACTCCACGCTCAGCATAATGGCCTGTGAGAAACAGACCTGTGTCCCAAAGGAACAGCAATGCACATTGCCTGTCTGGAACCCTCCCTCCACTGGGTGATGACAAAAAATCATCTGTCCTGAAATTTTTTGATCATAATTTTGATCATGGGAGAATTTATAGCCAGAATTCATACTTCCGATGTGGTATTTTAAAAAAAAAAACAAGTGTGGAATCTGATTTATTGTGGTCCCAGGATCACATTCCGATGCATCCCAAAACACCAAAAACATGGTAGGTATAAATGCAAAACTTCTCTCAAAGAAAGTCGAGATAAGCCTTGAAAATCCTCACGAAGAAAGTTCCAAAGAACAGGGACCCATAGTTCAAAAATCACAAAACATACCACATCACCATGGGTAAAGATGGCGAAATGATAGATGGTAGAATCAGACCATTAGAGACTTCATGGTGGAATTATTAGATCCAGAGTATAAAATAAGCACATTTATGAGATTATAGGCCCAGGCCTATAATCCCAGTGACTTGGGAGGCTGAGACAGAAGGACTATAAATTTGAGGTCAACCTCAGCAACCTAGCAAGACCCTCAGCAACTTAGAGAGACCCTGTCTTAAAAAAATAAAAAGCATCGAGGATATAGCTCTGTGACAAAGCACCCTTGAGTTCAATCCACAGTGACAACATTTAATTAGTTAGACATTCATTTCTAGAAATGAAAAGTCAAATGCAATCATCTCTCCTTATCCTTGGGGAATTGGTTCCAGGACTCGACACCAACACTAAAATCCCTTGTATAAAATAGGGTAGTTATTTGCATATAACCTACACAATTCTTCCCATGTACTTCAAATCATCTTTGGATTATTTACGACACCTTATACAATGTAAATGCTATATAAATAGCTGTTATACTGTATTGTTTAGAGAATAGCAACAAGAAAAAACCTGTATGTATTTATCACAGACATTTTTTTCAAATATTTTTCCATCAGCTGTTGGTTGAATCCATGGATGCAGAACCTGCAGATATGGAGAGATAACTGTAATAGAAATTGAAAAATGCAAAATAGAAATGAAAAAAGAAATGGATTTACACTGAATTAGTCGTGACTGAATCCAAATTAGGTTAATAAAAGAGAAACCTATACCTCAACATATCTTGGTACTATTTCACAACACAAAAGACAGAGAGAAGATCCTAATGACAATCAAGGAAAAAAAAAACTCATTTGTGAGGCAGTATCACGTGACAGTTTAGTGCGGTGGATAAGAGTGTAAGGGTGAAGGGTAGTTGGTAGGAACCTGAGCTCTGGAACATATTGGCTAGGTTTCAATACTGGTTCTATGAACTGCAAAATTGCAAGTACATTTTGGCAAGTTACCTCTCTATGACTCAGTATCCTCCTCTCTAAAGAATAATCAATAATATTTTCCATTCATTTTATTATCTGAAAAATGCACACACACTTTTGGGAAGAGACCTAACTTTAGTAAATCCTAGCCTTTGCTATTCAAGGAATGACAGCAACAAGCTGCAGAGGAGAGTGACCCTGGCTAGCAACCTGGAATTCTGAATTTATCTTTATCACTGTTCACTCTTTCTTCTTGCATTTTGGACTGCCCACCTGTTATCAATTTTCTTTTGCCAAGAGTACAAACTTTGTAATTGCCTTTAGTGATTGAGGGTTTATTTGCAGTTAACTCCTTAAATTTTCTTTCCTTGAAAGTCGCATGAAACCCCTAGGTTTAAACAGGTTAAAAAATCAGACTATCTCAAACACTTCCCATGGGAGTTCACGCACACTGTTGGCAGAGGTATGAATTGGTAAAACCAGTTGAGAAAAGAGTAATACCCAGAAAATATAGATCTGGAGAATATTTTATATGCATGCACAGAGAGACATGTATAAAAATATTCATAGGAGCATCATTCCTAATAGCAAAATATGGACAATAACCCAAATCTCCATTAACAGAAATATGGATAATTAAATTGTGCTAGTCATCTTAGCAGCAGTGCCTTGACTGAATCTCAAAATATAAAGATGAGTGAGGGAAAAATGGTTTCTATATTATTCCATTTCTAAAAAATGCAAAAATATACAAAGCTAAATAATATTTTCCATGGGATACATTTTTGTGATAAAATGGTAAATAGAAGCAAAAGAATCATTAGCATGAAATTCAGACTGATGTTGATCTCTGAGATCAGGGATATGGAAATGATTATGACAGTACTAGTAATATTTTTTTTCTCATGCCTGGGAGTAAGAACAGAGGTGACAATTTTATTCTTATTTACACATTTTTGTTTGTATGAAATATCTTGTAAATAAAAGATAAGTGGAAACTTCTAGTCAAAATGACTTCATAGAATCATACTTAATTTCAAGAACATTAATTAATATCAAGATGTTAAGCACCTGTCCCATCAGGTGAATGGGGAATTCAGTCTTATGCATTACAAATGTCCCCCAATTTGAAAGTCATACAACAGTTGGATATTCCCTAACTTGCAGGTTATGCAAAACTTGAGGTCCTGCAAGAGTCAGTTCATCAGGGAGACCTCTGGTCATCAGCCACAGTTCCACACCCATCCACAGAGCCATGCTATAGATCATCTTTATGTCCAGTACACCCCACTGTGTCTACCCCACAGTTGGGATGCAGAGGCTTAGGGGCTGGGGTCTGGAGGCTCCTGGGCTTGGAGTTCAGTCTCCTCAGCACATCATACAACTAACCTTTCACAGGCCTTTCTAGTTCCCCATGTGAATCAGCCTCTGTTTTCGGGTTGTGCTTCTTTCATCTCTCAGTGGATCTTTATGCCGGTGCTATACTTTAATTATTAGAGTGTCAAAATATATATCAACATTGTAATAAGCCCTTTGTCATTGTATTTCTCCTTGTGGCTTTTTTTAGCCCTAAGTAGCTGCCCCATCTATTGTGGAAGAAAAGACTTGAAATGAAGCTCTCTCATCTTCAGATGCCTTGGGCTACCCCCACCTCCCCATTCTCCCCTGCTGGGTCTCTATTTTCAAACTCTTCTCCAAAAAGAAAAGTGAGCTGGGTAGCGGTGGTGCATGCCAGTAATCCCAGTGACTTGGGAGGCTGAGGCAGGAGGATCATAAGTGCAAAGCCAGCCCCAGCAACTTAGCAAGGCCCTAAGGAATTCAGAGAGATCCTGTCTCAACTGTCTCAAAATAAAATACAAAAAAGTGCTCGAGAGGTGGCATAGTGTTTAAGTTCCCCTGAATTCAACCCCTGGTACCAAAAAAGAAAAAGAAAAGAAAAGAAAACTGAATTCTTAACTGAATTCTTTAAAGAAAGCCATCATCTTTGCCAATCTCCTTTCATAACCCATTTTTGGCCAGTATAACATCATCTCTACTTGAGAATAAATTGTAATGATGAAATCTACAACAGAGAATTGTTCATTTAACATAGTTACAGAATATAACTGGCACTTGCTTCTTAGGTCCCCATTGAAAAAACACCCTTCCAGAATCATAATTCTGCCAAAGTTTGCACAACAGAACTCCTTTCTCCCAGTTGAGCAATTTGTAGGTTTGCTTGAGGAGATATTGAGTCCCTCAAACAAAAAGATCTGGAATCTCTTGGCTTTTACTTTCTTAAATAAAGACTGTTGGGTTTGTTTCCTTTCCCAGGGGTGACATTTTTTTTTTTTAACCAAATCAGAGGCCTCTCCTTGGTTGGAAAGAGGAAAAGTCTTGGGGAAAGGGAAAAATAATTCACTAAGCCTCTCCCCCCGCCCTCTCTTTTCCATATCAATGTTCTTATTCCTTAAAAAATTAAGAATTCATTTGAATTTTAAAATTAATTTAACTTAATTTATTTTATTTTATTTCAGCAACACACATTCACAGACAGTTCAACAGTTCTGAGAAGGGAAATCTAAAATCCCCACCTCACTCTCCCACACCCAACTTCTATTCAGAGATAATCTCTGTCCATTCTTCTTGTTGCTGTTTCTGGTATTTACCTCCTATCGCTAAATAACATACTGTACAGCTGTTTATTATTTCCCAGCTTCAGCTGGGATGCTTTTGCTTTGATGAAAGATGGGAACTCAGGTTTCTTACACCCATCTCTCACACATGCACATCATCTCCCCTATTTCCTGAAAAAAATGATATCACAGTATTTCTGTATGTATATTACTCACTTTGTAACTATTATTCACAGCTGAGCCATGTAGTGTACTGTGGTTATTTTCCTTCTCTGATCAAGTTTCTTTTTCACTGCAATTGTGTACAATGAGTCAAAATGCATTTTGCTATCATATATACTTACTAATTAAAATAAATTAAGAAAAGAAAAGAAAAAAAGAAACATTGCTCACTACAAGATCACAAAAATTTACACTTACATCCCCTTGTAAGAATCTTGGATTGATTTTTCATCAATTTTGAATTGGTTTTTGTTTATGGTGTGAGGTGAGGGTTCCAATAAATTCTTGAGCCTCTTCATATGGACATCCAGTTGTTCCACTGTTATTTGTATTTGTTATATATATATATATATATATATATATTTCAGAATTAAGATAAAGTGAAAATATTTTCTTGCTAAAGAAAAAAAATAGAGAATTCATCATTTTATTAAGCTGTGTTAAAAAAAAAAAAAACATTGAAGAAAGATCTTTAGGCAAAAAGATAAGATCCCAGATGAATCTCAGAGATGCAGAGTAGAACAAAAAATAATGAAACTTGCAAATAGATGAATAAATTAAATGAAATTTAATCATAATTAATGCAAGGATGATAAAAAATGTTGAGGTCTTTCATTCTGAAAAGGCCTCTATCTACTCTCTCATTTATTTGCTGGTGTCTTTCACATGAGGGCCTTTTCCTCAAGTGTGCAGTGGTCACTGATGGCCGTTCATAATCAGGGGTGATGTCATAACAGGTTGATTTGATGCTCTTGTGAGTGAAAGTGATTCACTGCATTGTAGGCTGTGAAGTCAGGTAGAAAACAAAGCAGATGTCCAGCTTTGAGGCTAGAGGATTCCCAACCTCTGTCAGCCTTTTTTCTAGGATTGTGTAGTTTCCCTGTAAGCAGAAGCCCCAGGGTCCTGCCTTGACAGGCATCTGTCTGTCATCATTCTGGTCGCCAAATAAGGGAAGGGCACTGGGTCCTCACTTTATCATGAATGCTGTCTTAGTCGCTCCAGAGCTTCAGAACATCACTTCCCTCCAGCCCTCCACTGTGTCAGGGATCAACTCCAAAGAAAAAAAAATCTTTATTTTCTTGTGAGAATGAGGAGGAGCATATTCCTGGTGGGAGAGGGGAGCTCCTATTCAGCCTTCCAAAAAGTGTCCCTGGAGGTTTGCAAGGGTCCAGTGGGTAGAGTACCTGGTCAGCCCTTCTGCAGGGAGGTTTTTAAACTCTCACTAGCTGTTTAAACTGAGGCACACTTCTCAAAGTCTCTGAGCTCCCATTTCTCCATCTGTGAAATGAAAACTCCTCCAGAGTTGAGATGGGAGGGGAATGAATGTGAAGTGCCTGGCACAGTCTGCCTGGCACAGGGAGGGCACTCAGCTGTTGGCAGTGCAGTGTCCTTGATAGTGGTTGTGGGTAGTGGTTGGCAGGATCCTTAGCCTGGTTTCTGTGGACAGAAAGGATCTCCTCCCACGTCCGGTGCTTTAGTTTCCACTCTCTGCTCATGTCCTGCTGAAGCATAAACAGGACTTCAGGGGTGCAGCAGCCTTTGCACCTGGCTTTCCACTCCTCCCTTTCCCTGAGTGCTCAATCCAAACCCTTAGCATCACCTCCTTTACTTTGGCTCCCATCCCAGGGAACCCACAGCGGGAGTAGTGATTGCAGTGACATCAGTCCAAACCCAGGTCTCAAAGTAAAACAGATAGTGTCCATGACCCTGCCTTCTCGCCTGTTCCATGCCTAATTTCTCCACCCTCTACATAGTGCCCCGGCTCCCCCTCCTACTCCTCCTGTCCTTCCTAACCCCAGAGCAAGAAAGAGGCAAGGGAAACATTCCTTGTGCCTTCATTGTGCAAGAACCCTTCTCCCAGGGCAAAATGAAATTCCTCTTTCCCCTCTCTGACCTCAATCCTTCCCCCTGCTTCTCTCTCACTGTCCTTGTTTGGGGCCTTGGTAATTGCTCTGTTACAGGGCATCCTTTCTCTTCACAATATCTTTGCCTGAATTCTTTTTTTCTCCCCCCTCTGGTACCCAGGATTGAACCCAGGGATGCTTAACCACTGACCCACATCCCCAGACCTTTTTCTATTTTATTTAGAGACAGGGTCTCGCTGAGTTGCTAAATGCCTTATTAAGTTACTGAGGCTGGCTTTGAACTCACAATCCTCCTGCCTCAGCCTGTGGAGCCACTGGGATTACAGGCATGCCCCACCATACCCAGCCTCTGCCTGAATTTTAGGATGCACTTCTTCTCTGGGGATGCACTTGTGATGTTCTGGGGCCTCTGGTATATTTGTAATGGGCTGTATCTCAAAGATTTATAGGGATGGGGAGCTGGATATGCTGGGGAAGTTAGAGATGTTTTAAAATTAAGAATGTAGAATGCCTGATGGGCCAGAGATCTGGATACAGAATCTGATGGAAAGCAGGCTCCACTGTGCTTGACATTTTCCCCCCAGTCTGAGATTTCAGCATTTAAGACTCTACTAGGGGGTTTCTCCTCCTACATCGTTTAGACTCAGCCACTGAAACTACACCCAATGAAATGTCCTAAGTAGGTCTTATTAACAAAGGTCATGGTTAATAAGACATGGACATCACATTTGTCAAGAGTGACGTAATGACAATGTCATCTGGATGCTGAGTGAATGAAGGTGGACACAATGGTACGTGAAGGAGCCTCATCTAAGGACCTTACACCCTCGTTTCCGTTTTCAGCCACGCACAAACAGGAGAGCTGCACTTTGTCGTTGCCCTCTGTAGGTGTTCTTTTCTGAACACAGCCCTTAATTTATCCTTGAAATTCTCCCCAGCAAAGTAATAGAGGAAAGGATTGAAGCAGGTGTTGGCTGCCGCCAAGGCCAATGTGATGACCACGGCTTTGTGCAGCCCGTCCCCGCACACCTTCTCATCCCAGGTGACCAGGTGGAGGGTCCTCAGCGAGTGATAAGGCAGGAAACACAGGAGGAAGATGATCAAGGTGATGATGATGGTGATCATAGCCTTCCTGTGAGAAGCCCGCAGACCCAATTCCGAGAGCTTCACCTTCGACAGGACTCGGATGATCAGCAGATAAGAGATGGTGAGTGTGAAGAACGGCAGCAGGAAGCCCACCACCAAGGCAACGTAGTTCATGATCAGCAGATTGTTAATTTTTTTTGGATCCAGATCCAAGCATGATATGAGCTCGCCCTTTGGCTCGGAGCCTCTCTTCAGCAGCATTCCTGAGGCAATCATGATAAAGAGCCATATGATCCCACAGAGGATCCAAGCCGTCCTGAAGCTGGTGACATGGAGAAGCCGGAAGGGGTGAACGGTGGCCAGGAAACGCACAACACTGAGCACAGTCAGGAAATAAATGCTGGTGTACATGTTGACGTATAAGGAGTATGACATGATTCTGCAGGTCAGGTCCCCAAATATCCAGTTGGAGCCTCTGAAATAGTAGTCAGCCCTGAAGGGCAGAGTACTTGTGAACAGGAGATCGGAAATGGCCAGGTTGAGCATGAAGACATTCACAGATGAGGATTTCTTATAAGTCTGCAGGAAAACATATATGGACAAGCCATTTCCCAAGGATCCCCAGACAAATATGATTAGGTAGGCGATGGGGTAAAATTGTCTCTTGAAGGTTTCAGTCGTGCAGTTCCCCATGTCCTGGGTTTCATTTGATGCCATTTCTGATGTGGAGCTGGACAGAAGCCAGGTCATGAGTTTTCTCTCCCAGCTGTGTTAAAAAGGAACAGACACAAAAAGTTACTTTAGGCATTTTCTTTTTCCTTCTTGCTCATCGATTACATCTTTCTGGGTTGTAATGAAACAGAGAAATAGTAGATTTTTCTTGAAACTCATATTGAAAAATATTGGTATGTCTTTACAATAGGCTGTATTATATGTCATGATAAGTTTCCTAATGTATAATATAGAGAATAACCATTATTTGGCTGGAGCCTCCAACTTGGGGAACTTTTGGCCTCGTGCTCATGTTGGTATGAGTGCCTTCCTGCGATACTGCAGCCTGAATCCCCTGGACAGCAGATTCCTCATCAGAACTCATGGGAGGCAAAGGGAAATGGCATGGCATTTCTCATGTGCTTAAAAGACCTTCCAGACTAGAATTCTCTATCAAGCAAAAATATCCCTCATGCATAAAGGGGAGATAAAGACTTCTCAGATGGCGAGAAAACTAAGGGATTTGTTTGTTTATTTGTTTGCTTTTTAACCATCAGAATTACACTAAAAGAAAGGGTAAAGTTAGCCCTTTAAACAGGAGAGAATTAAAAAGAAAAAGACAACTTAGAGCAATCAGAAAAAGTAGACTTCCCTTCTCTTGATGGGTCCAAATTATATTAGATGTTCGAAACAAACAAACAGACAAAAAAACTATTAATACACTCTGATGTGGTTGTATATGGATGTAGAGGAAGTATTTAAGATAACTATATTATCCATGAGGAAGACTAAAGAGACACAAAGGAAGGTCAAATTTCCTCACTTCATTTGAATGGATAAAATGATGGCAGGGAAAAGATGACACAAACAGAAAACAGAAAAAAAATGGCAAATTTATCCCCAATATCCAATAATTACATTAAATATAAATGGTCTAAGTATACCAATTAAAAGAGAGATTGGCTGAGTGGATTATTAAAAAAAATGACCCAACTATCTACTGTCTACAAGAAATTCACTTCAAATAGTGGTATTGGCAGGTTGAAAGGAACAGGAAAGGAAAATACATGTCATTCAAATCAAGGAAAGTTAGGAATGGCTCTATTGGTGTACGATAAAGTGAACTACAGAGCAAAGCAAGTTATCAGAGACAAAGAGGAGCATTATATAAAGACAAGAGCATTGTCCACGAAGAAGACTCACAAGTTCCAAAAGGATATTAATCAAACAAGAATTGCAAGATATTGGAGCAAAGCTGGCAGAACTGAAAGGAGAATTGAACAAATCCACAATTACAGTTGGTGACCTCAAGGCCCTCACTGAACAATGGATAGAGAAAACAGGAAAAACTCAGCAAGGATACAGAAAACACCCCTAACCAACAGAATCTATTTGACACTTAGAGAACACGTCATCCAACAAGAGCAGGGTGCACATTCTCTTCAAGTGACCACGGAACATATACCAAGATAAGCCACATCTAGGGATACAAAGCAAATCTCAACAGGTTTAAAGAAATTGAAATCAGCACACCCCCCCCCTCTGCGCCTGCAAGGTAGGCGGACTTGCGACCCACCGGCAGAACAGGCCCAGCGACCTGCCAGGGTGGTAGACACATCGCCCCGTTTGGGGGAGGGGCAGAGCTGCCACCCCCGCCTGCAAGGTAGACAGACCTGCAACCGACAGACAGAACAGGCCCAGCAGCCCGCGGAGGGGCAGAGCCGCCGCCCGCGCCTGCAAGGTAGGCGGACCTGCTACCGACCGGCAGATCAGGCCCAGCGGCCCGCCGGCGTGGTAGGCACATTGCCCCTATTGGAGGAGGGGCAGAGCAGCTGCGTGCACTTGCGAGGGAGACTTTGCAACTATACGATAGCAATATAAATATATAGGGGGAAAATTCAATAACACAACAGTTTCACCAAGCAGAAAGAAACGCGAACAATATGAAAAGACAAGGAAAGAAAGGACCACAAGCAACGCAGGTCAACTCAACGTTAGAAGAGGTAATATCTGCAGCAGATGGAATGTCAGATAAAGAATTCAGGATATACATGCTTCAGATGATCTGGAGTCTCAAGGAAGACATTAGACAGCAAAATCAGACAATGAAAGATCACTTCGACAATGAATTACATAAACAAATCCAAGAAGCAAAAGATCAACTATACAGGGAGATAGAGGTTATAAAACACAAACAGAAATCCTAGAAATGCAGGAAGCAATAAACCAACTTAAAAAGTCAATTGAGAATACTACCAGCAGAGTAGAACACTTAGAAGACAGAACATCAGACAATGAAGACAAAGTATTTCAACTTGAAAAGAACATAGACAGCTCAGCAAGACTGTTAAGAAACCATGAGCAGAACATCCAAGAAATATGGGATAACATAAAGAGACCAAACTTAAGAGTCATTGGGATACAGGAAGGTATAGAGGTCCAAACCAAAGGAATGAGCAATCTATTCAATGAAATAATACGAGAAAACTTCCCAGACTTGAAGAATGAGACAGAATCCCAAATACTAGAAGGCTACAGGACCCCGAATGTGCAAAATCATAAGATATCCACACCTAGACACATTATAATGAAGATGCCCAACATACAGAATAAGGAGAGAATTTTAAAAGCTACAAGAGAAAGGAAGCAGATTACATTTAGGGGTAAACCAATCAGGATAACAGCTGATCTTTCAACACAGACTCTGAGAGCTGGAAGATGCTGGAATAACATATTTCAAACACTGAAAGAAAATGGGTTCCAACCAAGAATTGTGTATCCAGCGAAATTAAGCTTCAGGATGGAAGATGAAATTTAAACCTTCCACAATAAACAAAAGTTAAAAGAATTTGCAGCTAGAAAACCATCTCTTCAAAACATCCGCGGCAAAACATTACAGGAAGAGGAAATGGAAAATAACAAGGAAAACCAACAGTGGGAGGTAGTACAGTAAAGGGGGGAAAGTAATCAAAGAGGAAAACCAACCATGTTTAGTAACATAAATAAACAAATATGGTTGGAAGAACAACCCATATCTCAATAATAACCCTAAATGTTAATGGCTTAAACTCACCAATTAAGAGACACAGGCTAATAGAATGGATCACAAAACAAGACCCAACAATATGCTGCCTAAAGGAGATGCATTTGATAGGAAAAGACATACATAGACTGAAGGTGAAAGGTTGGGAAAAATCATATCACTCATATGGACTTCGGAAACAAGCAGGAGTGTCCATACTCATATCAAATAAAATAGATTTCAAGCCAAACTTAATCAAAAGGGATAAAGAGGGACACTACATACTGCTTAAGGGAACCATACACCAACAAGACATAACAATCATAAATATATATGCCCCAAACAATGGTGCAGCTATGTTCATCAAACAAACTCTTCTCAAGTTCAAGAGTCGAATAGACCACCATACAATAATCATGGGAGACTTCAACACACTTCTCTCACCACTGGACAGATCTTCCAAACAAAAGTTGAATAAGGAAACTATAGAACTCAATAACACAATTAATAACCTAGACTTAATTGACGTATATAGAATATACCACCCAACATCAAGCAGTTACACTTTTTTCTCAGCAGCACATGGATCCTTCTCAAAAATAGATCATATATTATGTCACAGGGCAACTCTTAGACAATATAAAGGAGTAGAGATAATACCATGCATCTTATCTGATCATAATGGAATGAAACTGAAAATCAACGATAAAAGAAGGAAGGAAAAATCATGCATCACTTGGAGAATGAACAATAGGTTACTGAATGATCAATGGGTTATAGAAGACATCAAGGAGGAAATTAAAAAAATTCTTAGAGATAAATGAAAACACAGACACAACATATCGGAATCTATGGGACACATTGAAAGCAGTTCTAAGAGGAAAATTCATTGCTTGGAGTTCATTCCTTAAAAAAAGAAAAAACCAACAAATAAATGATCTCATACTTCATCTCAAAATCCTAGAAAAAGAAGAGCAAAACAACAGCAAAAGAAGTAGAAGGCAAGAAATAATTAAAATCAGAGCTGAAATTAATGAAATCGAAACAAAAGAAACATTGAAACAATTGACAAAACTAAAAGTTGGTTCTTTGAAAAAATAAATAAAATTGACAGACCCTTAGCCATGCTAACGAAGAGAAGAAGAGAGAGAACTCAAATTACTAGCATACGGGATGAAAAAGGCAATATCACAATAGACACTTCAGAAATACAGAAGATAATTAGAAATTATTTTGAATCCTTATACTCCAATAAATTAGAAGATAGTGAAGGCATCGATAAATTTCTTAAGTCATATGATCTGCCCAGATTGAGTCAGGAGGATATAGACAACCTAAACAGACCAATAGCAATTGAGGAAATAGAAGAAATCATCAAAAGACTACCAACTAAGAAAAGCCCAGGACCAGTTGGGTATACAGCAGAGTTTTACAAAACCTTTAAAGAGGAACTAATACCAATACTTTTCAAGCTACTTCAGGAAATAGAAAAAGAGGGAGAACTTCCAAATTCATTCTATGAGGCCAACATCACCCTGATTCCTAAACCAGACAAAGACACTTCAAAGAAAGAAAACTACAGACCAATATCTCTAATGAACCTAGATGCAAAAATCCTCAATAAAATTCTGGCAAATTGGATACAAAAACATATCAAAAAAATTGTGCACCATGATCAAGTAGGATTCATCCCTGGGATGCAAGGCTGGTTCAATATACGGAAATCAATAAATGTTATTCACCACATCAATAGACTTAAAAATAAGAACCATATGATCATCTCGATAGATGCGGAAAAAGCATTCGACAAAGTACAGCATCCCTTTATGTTCAAAACTCTAGAAAAACTAGGGATAACAGGAACATACCTCAATATTGTAAAAGTAATCTATGCTAAGCCTCAGGCTAGCATCATTCTGAATGGAGAAAAACTGAAGGCATTCCCTCTAAAATCTGGAACAAGACAGGGATGCCCTCTCTCACCACTTCTGTTCAACATAGTTCTCGAAACACTGGCCAGAGCAAATAGACAGACGAAAGAAATTAAAGGCACAAAAATAGGAAAAGAAGAACTTAAATTATCACTATTTTCAGGTGACATGATTCTATACCTAGCAGACCCAAAAGGGTCTACAAAGAAACTATTAGAGCTAATAAATGAATTCAGCAAAGTGACAGGCTATAAAATCAACACGCATAAATCAAAGGCATTCCTGTATATCAGCGACAAATCCTCTGAAATGGAAATGAGGACAACCACTCCATTCACAATATCCTCAAAAAAAATAAAATACTTGGGAATCAACCTAACAAAAGAGGTGAAAGACTTATACAATGAAAACTACAGAACCCTAAAGAGAGAAATAGAAGAAGATCTTAGAAGATGGAAAAATATACCCTGTTCATGGATAGGCAGAACTAACATCATCAAAATGGCGATATTACCAAAAGTTCTCTATAGGTTTAATGCAATGACAATCAAAATCCCAATGGCATTTCTTGTAGAAATAGAGAAAGCAATCATGAAATTCATATGGAAAAATAAAAGACCCAGAATAGCAAAAACAATGCTAAGCAGGAAGTGTGAATCAGGCGGTATAGCGATACCAGACTTCAAACTATACTACAGAGCAATAGTAACAAAAACAGCATGGTACTGGTACCAAAACAGGCGGGTGGACCAATGGTACAGAATAGAGGACACAGAAACCAATCCACAAAACTACAACTATCTTATATTTGATAAAGGGGCTAAAAGCATGCAATAGAGGAAGGATAGCATCTTCAACAAATGGTGCTGGGAAAACTGGAAATCCATATGCAACAAAATGAAACTGAATCCCTTTCTCTCGCCATGCACAAAAGTTAATTCAAAATGGATCAAGGAGCTTGATATCAAACCAGAGACACGGCGTCTGATAGAAGAAAAAGTGGGCTACGATCTACATACTGTGGGGTCGGGCTCCAAATTCCTCAATAGGACACCCATAGCACAAAATTTAATAACTAGAATCAACAAATGGGACTTACTCAAACTAAAAAGTTTTTTCTCAGCAAAAGAAACAATAAGAGAGGTAAATAGGGAGCCTATATCCTGGGAACAAATCTTTACTCCTCACACTTCAGATAGAGCCCTAATATCTAGAGTATACAAAGAACTCAAAAAATTAGACACTAAGATAACAAATAAACCAATCAATAAATGGGCCAAGGACCTGAACAGACACTTCTCAGAGGAGGACATACAATCAATCAACAAGTACATGAAAAAATGCTCACCATCTCTAGCAGTCAGAGAAATGCAAATCAAAACCACCCTAAGATACCATCTCACTCCAGTAAGATTGGCAGCCATTATGAAGTCAAACAACAACAAGTGCTGGCGAGGATGTGGGGAAAAGGGTACACTTGTACATTGCTGGTGGGATTGCAAATTGGTGCAGCCAATTTGGAAAGCAGTATGGAGATTTCTTGGAAAGCTGGGAATGGAACCACCATTTGACCCAGCTATTCCCCTTCTCAGTCTATTCCCTAAAGACCTAAAAAGAGCATGCTACAGGGACACTGCTACATCGATTTTCATAGCAGCACAATTCACAATAGCAAGACTGTGGAACCAACCTAGATGCCCTTCAATAGACGAATGGATAAAAAAAATGTGGCATTTATACACAATGGAGTATTACTCTGCATTAAAAAATGACAAAATCATAGAATTTGCAGGGAAATGGATGGCATTAGAGCAGATTATGCTAAGTGAAGCTAGCCAATCCCTAAAAAACAAATGCCAAATTTCTTCTTTGATATAAGGAGAGTAACTAAGAACAGAGTAGGGACGAAGAGCATGAGAAGAAGATTAACATTAAATTGGGATGAGAGGTGGGAGGGAAAGGGAGAGAGAAGGGAAATTGCATGGAAATGGAAGGAGACCCTCGGGGTTATACAAAATTTCATACAAGAGGAAGTGAGGGGAAAGGGGAAAATAATACAAGGGAGAGAAATGAATGACAGTAGAGGGGGTAGAGAGAGAAGAGGGGAGGGGAGGCGATGGGGGATAGTAGAGGATAGGAAAGGCAGCAGAATACAAAGACACTAGTATAGCAATATGTAAAACAGTGGATGTGTAAGCGATGTGATGCTGCAATCTGTATACGGGGTAAAAATGGGAGTTCATAACCCACTTGAATCAAAGTGTGAAATATGATATGTCAAGAACTATGTAATGTTTTGAACAACCAACAATAAATATTAAAGAAAAAAAAGAAATTGAAATCATATAGAATGGGTCCTCTATCCACAATGGAATCAAGCTAGAAACCAACAGCAGAAAGGGAGAAAATCTCTCAACACCTGGAAACTAAAAAGAAAATTCTAAATAATCCCTGGGTCAAAGAGAAAGTTTCAAGGCAAACAGAAATAGTTTGAGCTCTTTTTTTTTTTCTATTCATATCCCTTTAATTTCTTTCTTTTGCAGGAAATCTCAAGGGAAGATAAATAATATATTTAACTGAATAAAAATGAAAGTATGACACAACAAAATTTGTAAGACAGTAAAAGTGATATTAAGAGAAAACTATATAATACGAAATGTATATATTGTAAAATAAAAAGTCTCAAATCAATAAGGTAAGCTCCACCCCAAGCCAGCCTCAGCAACTTAGCAAGGTCCTGAGCAACATAGTGAGTGCCTGTCTCAAAATAAAACATAAAAAGATAAAGGGATAAGGATGTGGCTCAGTGGTTAAGCATTCCTGGGTTCAATCTCTGGTACCAAGAACAAAACAAAACAAAGCAAAAAGAAAAACTAAAAATAAAGCCATTACAAGAAAACAAAACAAAACAAAAACTACCACCAACAAAATAAACCCAAAGCAAGGAGGAAATAAAGAGCAGAAGTCATGAAATTAGAAACAAAAATAACAGAGAAATCAATGAAATAAGGGTTACTTTAAAGATCAATACAATTGGCAAACCTCTAGAAAGTCTGGGAAAAAAATAGAGCAACAACAAATTACCATTATATGAAACAGGGGATATCACTAAACAGACCCGAGACATCAAAAGAATCCCAACAGAATACTATGAACAACTCTATAAACATAAATTCGACAACTTAAATGAGATGGACTAATTCCTCCTAAAATACAAACTGTCCCAGCTTACCCAATGTTAAATCAGTGATTTGAAAAGCTCAATAACTATTAATAACTATCAAGGGAATTAAAAATTTTTACTTTCATATTCTCAAAAAAGAAATCTCTAGGTCCAGATGGTTTCACAAAAGAACTCTATCAACTATTTAAGAATGAATTAACATCAATTCCACACATTCTCTTCCAAAAAATAGAAAAAACAAGATTATTCTAAAATTTGCATGGAAGAGTGTGCTTTCTATTTATCTTATGAAGTTATTACTACTCTGATACCAAAACCACACAAAGACAATATAAAACAAAACAAAACAAAACCTACAGGTCAATATCCTCTATGAATATAGATGCAACATACACTTAGCAAAATATTAATAAGTAAAATCTATCACAGTGTAAAAAGAATTACACACCATGACCAAATGGGATTTATTCCCTGGATACAAAACTGATTTGACATTCAAAAACAGTCAAGTAGTCCATAGTAACTGGCTAAAGAAGAAAAACCACATTGGTCACATAAATTAATACAAAAAGCATATGACAACATTCAATACCTATTCATGATCAAATCCCTTAGAAACAGAGTAATAGAGAAGTATCTCCTCAACTTGAGAAAAAAATATATGTATGAAAATCCTACAGGTAATGGAAAAAGACTGAAGCCTTCCCCTCAGATTAGGAACAATACAAGGATGTTCAGTCTCACTGCTCTTATTCAATATAGTGCTGTAAATTCTAACTGGTGAAATAAGGCAAAAAAGAAATAAATATCACACAGATCAGAAAGGAAGAAACACAATACCCTCTAGTTTCAGATGACATAATTGTATATATAGAAAATCTCAAGGGATCTATCTGCAAAACACATGCATACACACACACACACACATGCATGCATGCACACACACCTTCTAGAACTAATATGTGAATGCAGCAAAATTGTAGAATACAAGAGATACATACAAAAATTAATTATCTTCCCATAATATCAAAAGGGAACACGTAGACCCACTAAAATTACAAATGCAATCCCCTTTTTAAAAAATATCTTTTTCATTGTCAATGGACCTGTATTTTATTTATTTATTCTTATGTGGTGCTGAGAATAGAATCCAGTGCCACATACATGCTAGGCAAGTGCTCTGCCACTGAGCCACAACCCCAGCCCACAATGTAATCCCTTTATACTCACTCAAAAATCAGATGAAATGCTTAGGAATGACGCTAGCAAGACTTGTACAGGACTTTCCTGCTGAAAACTACAAAATGCTGATGAAAGAAAACAAAGTTCTAAAGGAACAGAGAAACAGCCCTGTTCATGGATTGGAAGACTCAACAGCATAAATATTGTCAGCCTTCTCCAAATTGATGGAAAGAATTAATGAACATCTCAATAAAATTCCAGTTAGATTTTTTTTTTTTTTTTAGAAATGAACAAGATTATTCTAAAATTTGCATGGAAAGGCAAAGGAACTAGCATAACTAAAACATTTTAAAAAGAATAAAGCAGGAATAATCCATTTACCTAATTTTAAGACTTATTTTATAGCTACAGTAATCAAGACTATGTGGTACGGGCTGAAGAACAGACAAGAAGATCAATAGAACAGAATAGAAATCCCAGAGATACACTTACACAAATATGCCCAAGTGATTTTTGACAAAGATGAAAAAGGCAATTAACTGGAGAAAAGAGTCTTTCAAAGATGCCGAGCAATAGGATGCCCGTGAGCAAAAGTATAAACCTTGAACTAAACCTCACACCTTAAACAAACATTAATTAAGATGAAACATGAACTTAACGCAAAATGTAAAATTATAAAATATTTAGGAAAAAAACAGGAGAAAAATCTTTGGAATCTAGAGCTAGGCAGAACCAAAAACAGAAAAATCAACAAATTGGACTTCATCAAGATGAAAACTTTTTGCTCTACAAAAAAGTCTTATTAAGGGACACAAGCACAAGCTACAGATGGTATGAGAATATTTGCAAACTGCATATTTAACAAAGGAATATATGAAGAACTCTCAAAACTTAACAGTTAAAAATACCATTAGAGGGCTGGGGATATAGCTCAGTTGATAGAGTGTTTGCCTTGTATGCACAAGGCCCTGGGTTTGATCCCCAGCACCCCTCCCCCAAATATGATTAGAAAATGTACAAAAGACATAAGGGGACATTTCAGAGAATATACACATAACAGACAAGCACATGAACGATTGACTGATATCACTAAACCTTAGGGAAATGTAAATTAAAATCACAATGAAATATCACTATGAATCTGTTAGAATGGCTAACATGTAAAATAGTGACATCACCATTTACAAAGAAACTGGATCACTCATATATCACTGGTGATAATGTAAAATGATACATACAGTCATTTTGGAAAACAATTTCAGCAATTTCTTTATAACTAAACATGCAACTGCCATATAATCCGATAATTGTGTCCCAGGCATTTACACCAGGGAAGTGAAACTTACTTTCTTTTTCAAAAGAAAACCTGTCTATGAGTGATTACAGCAGCTTTATGTGTAGTAGCCCCAAAGTTGAAATACCCAGCTATCCTTCAATGGTTAGACAAACTGTGGTACATATATACCATGGAGTATTACTCAGCAATGAAAGAGAACTATTGATACATAAAATAACTAGGATAAATCTCCAGGGAATTGTGTTGCATGAAAAAACAAACAATCTCAAAAGATCACCTGCAGTATGAGTCCATTTATATAACACACTTGGAATGACAAAATTATAGAAATGAGAAGATTAGATCAGTAGTTGCCAGGAATTAAGAAAGCAGCAAGGGTAGGAAGAAAGTAGATGTAGCTATAAAAGGGCAATTTGAGAAATCTTTATAGTAGTGGAACTATTATGTATCATTAATTGTATTAAAGTCAATATCCTGTTTGTGATATTATACTATAGTTTTACAAGAAGTTACCACAGGGAAAAAGGGTACAAGGGATTTCTGTGTTATTTCTTACGCCTGTATAGGAATATGTAATTATCTCAAAAAGAAAAGATTAACTAAAATTAAAAGTTTAAGTGTGGTTTGAACCGAATATCCTGGGATGGTTACAGAATTTCATCTCAAAAGAACTGCTCCATAATTCTTTTGTTAGATCCATAAGGTCCTCCCCCCTCCCCCTCACCCCTGCAACCTGTCCACACTCCATAGCTGCAGAAATAATCTCAGGAAAGTGGGAGAAGACCCTCAGGGGCCCCACCTCAATTAGTAATGAAGGCGGTTTATTCAATTACAAGTGTGTGTCAGGGGTCCCAGGCTGGGGAACAGTGACAGGAATAGAGTTTCACCAAGATCCACCTGAAGTCCTTGCTGCCTGGAACAAGTGCCCTCCCCTCCGGGCATACCTCTGAGACCCCTGCCCATGGCTGAGAGAAGTTCACCCTGAAAGGAGAGCTAACAGTTTGTGAGAACCTTCAGCGGAGTGTTCATCTTTCTCTCCTAGGAATAAATCTTCTGAAGGTTTTAGTTATGATTGGACTTGTAAATCTGATAAGTTGGAAAGTTTGTTTTCTAGCTTCTAGCATCTCTTTTATGATCTATTGTCCTGAATGTTGTTTGTCAGTAAGAGGAAAAAATCTATAAGGAATGGCCAAGCAGAAGCCCCCTAAGTCTGCCGTCCATCTGACCCCTGGGCTGGGAGTTCAGCATTCTTTGCACAAACTGTCCTTTGGATAAACTTTGTGTCATCATTTCAAAACTTTAAGAACTTCCTCTGCCTTATCTTTGTGACTGTGAGAACTACTTTATTTCATTTTTTTTTTTAGCCCTGATTGGAGACAAGTGACCTTTGCCCAAATTCTAGAGACACAAAGTCCGACAGGAGCCACCTTTACAATCCACTGCAGCGTTAGTGGGCTCTGCTCAACCGGAAACTGCCCTCCTCCAGGCCAGACACCTCTGCCTTCAGCTTCCTCCCTGTAACCCGGGTCTACGTGGTTATGTCCCTCTGATGGGTACAATTTCACCAGTGACAATCTGAAATTGCAACGGCTACTTCGGGGGACCCTGATATAGACTATTTACATGAGGGACACTTTCAAACAAAAAGTGAAGAGATCTTCATGAGAAGATTGTCTTGTTTACCAAGAGATATTCTTTTTTTTTTTTTTTTTCCTTTTTCTTTTTTTCTGAGAGATTCTTTTGTTTAGAGTCGGAGACACAGTAGCCGCCCTTTATGTCCCTTCTTTGGGGATTATTAAGTGCTGACTTTTCAATTATGTTAATTGGTAAAGTTGCCAAAGACCTAAATCATTTTTGAAAAATATTTATTTTTTAGTTGTAGGTGGACACAATACCTTTATTCTATCTTTTCGTGGTGCAGAGGATCGAACCCAGTGTCTCATGCATGCTAGGTGAGCGCTCTACCTCTGAGCCACAACCCCAGCCCCTTAAATCATTTTTAATACAAGTTTTTTTGTGTGTTATCTTTGTAATTTGCTCTTCTCTAGATAACTTTATTCCCTCTCTTTTCGGAGGGCGCCTAATTAGGCTTTTTCAGTGCTAATTTTCTTTTTCATCTGAAGCAGGCTCCTCTTTTTCTCTATTCCGCTTCCCCTCTGTTCTCCTGTCCTAGGAAATTAATGGTCACCTTACCCAAGAGTCCTTCACTTTTTATGTGCACATTCTTAGAAGATCCAGATAACCAGTCAAAATCTCTGGGAAAAAAAAAAGAGTTATTAAACTTTGTATCTTTCTGTGGAGCTTGAAAGTATATTTGCATGAGAGTCTTCATTATTGTAAGAAAAGAAAAAAAAAGCATGATCTTCAAGTTAAAAGAAGTATAATTTTTTGCCATGAGTCACAGTCTTCAGAAAATTACCTTACTATGAAAATTAATAACAGCACAGTATTTTGATTTGGACAAGGCCAGGGTTGAAATTCTTTTGATTAAACTGGATTTCCTACATTGGTCGTATACTTCTACTATTTTCATAACTTATTTAAAACTAATATTATACATATAAAAATTATATTAATACTAATGAATGCCCTTTCAAAGGTTTAATTTTATGAAATTCTTACAATGTGATAAGTCATGAGGATTTAATGTGTTAGCTAAAATTCTATTTCCTGATCCTTAACTAACTTTAAGGTTTTAGACAAAGGGTTAATTAAGAAGTTTGCCTAGGTGATTTCTAAATAAGGAAAAGATACAAATACTGATTATTAAGATCGTTTTTAACTTTATTTTTTTTAATGGCAATAGACTAACAAAATAAGCAGAAGCCTTTGAATGATAGTACATGTTTATACATCAAAATTGCTTAAATTGTATGAAATAAATGTTACTAGACATCATCTAAACCATTTCTCTCTGTGTGTATAGAAAAGGAAGGTTGACAACTTGGGTGAAAGATGATTATTAATATAAATGGTTAATTCAGAGTGCTATGATTTGAATATGGATAGTAACCCCCAAAGGTTCATGGTCTTGTTCCACAGGGTGGGGCTATTGAGAGGTGCCACAGACTTTTAGGAGACAGGGACTAGTGGAGGATCCTTAAGTCGCAGGGGACAGCCCTTGGAAGGGGATTGGAAACCCTGATCTCTTCTTCCTTTTTTTTTTTTTTTTTCCCTTACTGGCTAATGAGATGAGCAATTCGCTCTACCATGTACTCCTTCCTCTCTTAATATTCTGAGACCCAAATCAGCCATTTAATCATGGACTGGAACCACCAAAATAAATCTTTTCTCTTATTATAAGCTAATTGCCTTAAGTATTTTATTATAGTAATGGAAAGGTGACTAATATATAAAGAAATACAAATATACATACAGGATAATGAATATGATTTTCTGGTTAATTAGGAACGTTAGTAAAGTTGAAACTATTTATAGAGATAGTAAATTTAATATGACACACATTGATTTATTTAGTAGATTTAATTTAAAAGCTGTAGTTAACACTTCAAATTCATTACTTATTTGTTTACTTATATATTTGTGTGTGCCTAAATTGATACATGTAAAGGCATATTAATAGAGTCTTTATTACAGATTATTAATGAATAATGTACAAAAAGTAAAATTAGAATTTGGGTCTTTTAAAATATAAAATGATTAAGTTTTTATGTCCGTGTGAATAAAGGTTTCTTTGCAACATAAAATATTGTTAACTTTCAATCCTTTTGACATAGTTTTAAATAATTTTTAAAAAGATTTCTTGTTTTAACAAAAATAAAAATTCCTGTTAACTATTGTTAACTCTGTGTTTTCACAATGTTGCCTATAGTTATTTCTTGACCCTAGATATATATGCCTTGTATCTGTGTCCTCGAGAAACTATTCTTGATTCTTTTATTCACAAATTCAGGGCCCCAAATCGGAATAATCAAGCTATTTGGAGCCTTAACTATCTTTGAGTTTATTACAATGGTCACTAACAAAGATTTTCTTCTTTACCCTATGACAAAAAGGACAAAGGGAACAATTAGAAATCTAAATATCCTTTGACATTTAAAAGTATTAAACTATTACAAGCTGGGTGCAGTGGCACATGCCTATAATCCTAGACACTCAAGAAGTTGAGGCAAGAGAATCACAAGTTCAAAGCCTGCCTGGGCAACTTAGCAAAATCCTATCTAAAAAAATTATATATATAATATATATATAAAATATTTTATATAATAAAATATATTTATTATATTAATATTATGTATAATATTAATATAATAAATTATATATATATGTATAAAATTAAAGGGTTGGGGATGTAGCTCAGTGGTAGAATGTCCTGAGTCCAACCTCCAGTAGGGAAAAAAGTAAAAGAAAGATAATTCTGGATTGCTTAGTCACCCAATCTCTCATGAAGTTTTATTATTCATGAAACATCAGCATGCGTTGCCAACACTCTAAACCCAGTGATCCTCCTTTCCTCATCTGTAGAAAAATGTGCCTATGATTGGGTACCTCTGTGAGGGAACTATCCATATCTTACAGGAAACTTCTAGAGTCTCTTTGGATACCTCTGACTTAACTTTGATGTTGGTTCATACTAAAACACAAAAGCTAGGAATTGTCACGTAGGTTATGCTATTGTTGACGTTTCCCTTGAAATGCAGCTTTTCCTATAAATAAAATAAGTTCCAATGGCTAAATCAATTGCCCTCCCACAGACCTGCCAGCTGACAAAAGATAAAAGGAAACATATTTATTTAAGGTACGTGAATTTAGATGAGTCAGTCCATGCATTCAAAACACTTTAGAAATAAAAAGATCTCCTGAGACTAAAAAAAAAAAGAAAGAAAGAAAAACCTCTCTAAAATAGACGATGGATAGGAAACCTTGAGCTACTTGCCATTACCTAGGGAGAGAGCTATAATGAAAATAAAGTTTAGCAAAGCTTCTTCATGATATTACTACAAGAGCAGAGATAAACTGACAATGATCTTAAACCAACATCCAAGGGATGATTAAAGGGTATTTCCAAAGATGTCCCAATGCATGCCCTGCCCAGATTGGCACAATCATGCTAAGGCTAGAGAAGTAAAATGTGATGACCCACGGCTGGAGACCACTTTGAACTTCTCCTACAGGCCTATGAAGATGTTCTGGTTATAGTCCTCTATTCTCAGAATGTACTAAGGCTTTTCTTTGCTGGAGCGCCCATGTCTATGATGGTTTAAAACTTTTGTTTCATTTTGTTTTCCCAATTTGGGAAATCCCAGCTCTCCTCTCCAGGAAGAGAGGCAGACACATATTTCACTGGTATAATTAGTAAATAACAGTGAAGTTTTACCTTCTACATGGAAACTTCTCTGTCCTTATCATCAACAAACACCACAAAAAGTGATGAGGACTAAAGGAATTCAAAAGCCCTCAAATGACCAAGGGCCACTGGATTCCATTGGCCTGACCGCGGTGAGCTCAGCCTCCTGCAGGTCAAGCACATTATCTCCTTCTGGGACAGAAGAGGCTGCCCCGTGCATTCAGGATTGCTTCTAGTCCTTGATTCTGTCCTGTTACAATCGGAGGGGAAGATTGCCAGGAAGCTCTAGTTTCAAAATAGCCCCCTAAGCAGCCTCTGTGTGATCTGAACCCGAGACTTTTGTTGTTTTGGAAAAGACAAAGAAAAAAAGCCCTTAGACCCTGATGGAAAGAACATCACTGGGTACTGTTATAAAGGCACAGCACAAAGACTCCAAAAGTTTAACCCTGGCTTCATGTCTCCAGCTAAAACATGTATCTAAACCTTGCATCCCAATTACTGGAAGACTGTTCCTTTAAGAGTCCTCAAGCTTAAGATTTTTTAGAAATTCCTCAGAAGCTGTTAATTTACAGTAATTTGCCTCCTGTCCAAAACAGCGTGACAATTTACTAACTACAGAAACAGCTTTTGACGGGGAGCGGGGAGAATGACTTTTCTGGCTTTTTAGCACACTGTTTTCTTTCCTTTTCTCTGCTGACTTTCTTGTCTGTCATGGTACCTGGGCCACCTCCCTTAACTGACATAATGTCCCTTATCTTCATCCTACCACTTTTGACTCTAGTGGTCTTTTGCCACTTTAGGAAACAAACAAAGCTCTCTGGTGCATTTTGTCCAGACAATAGATAACTGTTTTGAATTTAATTGATTGTGGATGGGATTTAATAACTGGCTTAAGTGTTAAAAGATAAATATATCTGCATATCCCTCTGATGTGTAAATTTCTCTTACAAAATTTATACCAGATGCCAGGCTTATAAACATTGTACATTGACCCCACATCAACCAAAGACTTCTGCTGAGGTCTTTATAACCCTATCAGCAAAACCTAACCCTGCAGGAATGGGGACAAAGATCTGGCCTCTCCTGGATAAACACAGTCACTCCATTTCCCTGAGGGATGTTCCAGACTGCTTTGCAAGATCTGACTCCTCTGAAGGAACCTGTCCATTTCAAGTAACACTCCCCGACAACCAAAGATCAAATTGAGTCTGTTGTGATTCATGATTTAAAAAAAAATATTTTTTTAGTTGTAATTGGACACAATGCATTTATTTTATTTATTTATTTTTATGTGGTGCTAAGGATCAAACCCATGCTAGACGAGCACTCTACTGCTGAGCCATAACCCCAGCCCGAGTAATCCATGATTCTTTTTTTTTAATATTTATTTTTAGTTATAGGTGGACACAATATCTTTATTTTATTTTTATGTGGTGCTGAGGATCTAACCCAGTGCCTCATGCATGTTAGGTAAGAGCTCCACCTTTGAGCCACAACCCCAGCCTGATCCATGATTCTTAAATGCCCATTATTAATCCAGTGTGCCCCACTAGGACAGTCCTTATAGGGACATCAGGCTTACTCCTGCCTGTCACACATGAGCTTATCTGTGTAGTCAGGATAATTGTTAGAGAATTTCAGATGTTTTAAACAATCATCCCTTCAGTGAATCATGTTTTCCCTAAAAGAATCCATGACATCTTCAAGGCAAGCTCAGGCTCCTTGAGAGCACTTGTGGAGGGTGACCTGACTCCTAGATCTGCAGGCCTTGCGAGCAATGACAACCACAGCTGGGATCACGTAAGTGGAAAGGACCATCCAAAATTTGTCTCGGAGCCAGGAAAAAGTCACGAATTATACAATTTCCACTCCGGAAGCCCAGTTTTAAATTTAAATCCATTAGGCAGAGTTGTCATGGATAATCACGTTGTCCCTAATTTCTTCTTAGCTAACCAAAGAGAAATTTATGTTAGAGTAAACACTCTGGCTGCACCTGCATAAATACTACAGTCTGTGACTCAGGGGCAAAAGGACCTCCTGCATGTCTAGAACAAAGGAGGCAGATTTGAGGAACATATTTTAATTTGTTGGGTGTAAAAATTTCAGAATCTGGTTCCTCAATTTCAAAATCTGTTACAAGAACTAATAACCATGTTTGTTTTCTGAAAAGTCCTGTTTCCCTGAATTCTATCCCCAAATTACCTAACACGATCACAAATCCTATGATAATTCCTGTCTAATGCTCTTTTTCTAAGACATCTGTTTTCAGTTATTTTAATTTAGAATCTTTAAGTTGAAGAGCACCCTTTCGATGATTAGGAGAGACACAAAAGAAAAATAAAAATTTTTCTTACATAAAAGAAAAATAAAGATTTTTCTTATTAGATTCTGGAGGTCAAGCACAGGGAGGTCAGGAAGTACAGGCGGGGAGAGAGGGGGACCACTGGCCAAGGTCTTTATTGGGTCCTGGGCTTCCTGTGGGCAGTTCTCATTGGTGGATTTAAAGCAAGCAGACATGAGTTCCAGGAACAACACTGTGAGTAAGGTTGTCCTTGTGACATGTCTTCACAGTCCATATGGAACATGGTCAGCAAGGCCAGTCAGAAGGAAACGTTAGCTATCCTATAGGAAGGGGGTCCATGGAGGTGGTTGTATAAGGCAGTTATCTGGATTGAGCACATCCTATAGGAAGGGGGTCCCTGGAGGTGGTTGTATAAGGCAGTTATTATCTGGATTGAGCACAGTGAGGACCTGGGGGATGGAGTGGAGATCTGCAAACAGTGGCAAGGGTGACTGAGTCCTGGTTTTGGTATAAATAAGTTAAGCTTGTATTTAAAAGGGATGTTTAGGCAACATAAAATTATAAGAATTCACTGTACCAATGGTGTGCATTCTCCCCAGATGTAAGTTCATACACCCAACTTCATTCAATTATAGTCTTGTCTTAATGGGCTTTCTCTAGAAGACATTGTCCCTGAGAAGCCACATAAAGTCAAAAAAAGGTACTGTACAGCATTAATTTACCCTGCCCAAATAGATGGTTTGTAAATGTATTTCTGATGCAGCAAGAATGTTTTTCACTTGTTCTTCAGAGAAGATGGAACTCACAAACATGGTCAGTGTGAAAATGATATAATGAAAGAGAGAGTTTATTTTTTTCCCCCTTTCATTGAGCACTTTCCAAGGTATCTTCCATAGAACATGGATTCCACAAGATGCTTTGAAAAGAAAAAGCTTCCATAATCAACGCGGCTTGAAAAACACAGCCAGCTCTAATATCCCTCTCTTAGAGATTCATAATGCATTGGAAAGGCTCTTTGGGATCCCACAGAAAAAGATTTGCATAGAGTTTCCCTCCCCAACTTTTTTTGACAGTGAAAACTTTTTTGCACATTAACAGATTCTAACTCCCTGTAATTTATCTAGAATATGATTTTGTTGTATGAGAAAGGGAGCCCCCTCCTGATGGACCAGATCAACTAGCAAGGGAGTGGGGGCATGTGGGGTTAAAGTATTTGGAATCAGGGAGCCTAAGCGTTTATTCTTGAATAAATTAGCATTTTGGAGCACCCTTACTTCCTTTGTGAAATGGAGATTGTATTTGGTTCCTAGGGCTACCTCAGCAAAGTACCACACACTGGGTGACCTAAACCAACAGAACTTTACTTTCTCACAGTTCTGGGGGCTACAAGTCTGAAATTAAGTTGCAAGTATGGCCAGTCTTCCTCCAAAGGCTCGAGGAAAGAATTCTTCCTTGCCTAGAGTTCTTCTAGCTTCTGCTAGTTACCAGCAATCCTTGGCATTCCTTGGCTTACAGACATTCTGCTCCAAACTCATGTCTCATCACATGGTGCTTTTCTTCTGTGTCTTCACATTATCTTCCCACTGTGAGTGTCTGCACCTCTGTGTCTTCTCTTAAGAACACCCAACATGTTGATCTCAGGGCTCATCTCACCCAGTATGACCTCATTCTAACCTTACATCTGCCAAGAACCTGTTTCCAAATAAAGTCACATTCATAGGCACCTAAGGTTAGGACTTGAACATATCATTTGGTGGGACATGATTCAATCCATTTCATAGAGTGGCCATAAGTGTTACATGAGTCAGTATATGTGCCACGTAGGGTACTTGGCACAGGGCAATTGCTCCCTCTCTGTTCCAAACTCATGAATGAATGTAGAGATGATCGGACTTCAACTTCTATCATTCCATTGGCCACCAGGGATGAGGAAATGAAATGAACTCTCCCATTCACATGAGGTGTAAAAAGACAACTCCTGTTGGTGTCTCTTAAAAAGGCCCACTCTACGGAAACACTGACTACTCTCAGATTATTCTGACATGTTTATAATGAAAATCTCTCAAGACAACATCACTACATGACCCTGATCTATTCCTTCCAAAGAATAATTTGATGTTGGAACCAGGTATAAACTTCTGTAAGAAGTTTATATCTAAGAAGCTGAGAAGGGTCTGGAACAGTAGAATAGACAGCAATCGAATCTTCAAAGTCTTTAACCATGAAGACCACCATTGCTCCGTCTAAAGTCCAGCAGGACTTGGGTTAAGGTAAGAAGGGAAGCTGGAGAGTGACCCAGTCCTGGACTCCTCCCCTGGGAGGAGGCCTGGTCAGTACAAGCAGGCCCTGAGTCCTAGGGAGCATGTTAGGTAAAGTCTTGGGCACAGAGGTGGCTCAAGCCAGGGATGCTGGGACAGAAGGCCATATACCCTAATGAGTTGGGAACCAAATCTCAGGAATGAGAGGAAAGCCTAATTTTAGAATCAAGGCACAAGATCAGAAGCGGATCATCACTGAGGGTAACACTGAGTCCCAGAATTGTTTTGATTCCTTGGCTTGAGGTTGGGGTTGGTGCTGGGCCTCACAGGGCCTACCTGGGTGGGGTGGGATGGGGTGACAGCTGCCAAGCAGCCCCTGTTGGAGGGAGAGGATAACCGAAGAAGCTGAGGGTTTTGATACCAGGAACATCTTAATTTCCTGGAAAGTTAAAGAGAAAAAACACAGCATCACCCTTCCTAGAAATATCATGTGGTTAAAGGACACCTGCAGAAATAGGGCCAGCCCAGATTCAAAACTGCATGTAGCTCCACATTTTTTCTTGAGAAACCTTTAAGATATTTTGATTGTTTTTTTTTTCCCTGTCTATGTAAAATACATGTGACTATGTCACACTGTAACCATTCCCTAGCCAGTAAAATAAACAAACAAACCTTAAAAATAAAAAGGAAGAAAACCTCCCTATTAGATGTAACTGTAAAAATCAGTCAACCAGACAATTAAGTATGCAAGAGGAATCTAATAAATATATGAAGAGGTAAATTCAAGGGAAACTGGAAAATAATTGGGTCATGTAATTTCCACTGCCTTAATGGGGCAGGATTGAGCATGTGCACAGCTTCCAGTACTGAGAGGAGGCTCAGAATCAAAAAAGAGTTAAGGCTTGCTCTCCTGCAGCTTTACTATAGTGGAACAACAAAGAAGAAACAGGGATCAGCAGTAGCAGGTAGGGATTTCATACTTGAGTAATGAAGAAACCCCTCACACAGGTTTTCAGTGACCAGTTAAAAGCTGATGGGGATAAATAGCTTACATTGATATTTTGCATATTTTCCTGGTCATAGCAAAGAAATTATTTTTATTTATGAAAAAATATCTTTGATATATTCTCCTGGGATTATTAGACCTTGGCACAGAGACCTCCCTGACTATGGACAGTCAGTCACCTTGCATTCACCAGGTGTGTTCACCTTCAGTCCTTACGTACAGACTGTGTCCTGCCTACAGAGCCCTAAAAGACCAAAGTGCTCAGACACAAACATATAGCAGCAACACATTGACTCAGAACAGTAGCAAGCAAGGTGCAATTAGACACTCAGCTGCCCTGACCTGGTATATTATCTACTAAAGAGCAGATGATCTTCTCAGAATGGATGTTGGTGCAGTGTGCATTGTCTTTATAAGAAACTATTGATGTGATTTTGTGTAGAGTGGCCCTGAGCAAAAGGACAGCAGCATCTAACCTGTTAGAGGGTATATTTCCCATGCTAGAAGCCTCTTAGTTGCTATTGAGTGCTATTCTGAGTACTGGATGGGCTAGATGTAGAAATCTAGGAAAAAGGGGAGTTAAGGGTCCTCCTGGATATTTTGACCTCTTGACCACTGTCTCTGAGACTACTAACTTCCACATTGAAAATCCTCCCAGTGAACTGACATCAGGACCCTTGGCTGCCTGGTTGAATCAGCCCCCAGCACTGCTCCCACTTCAAACTTCCCAGTCTCCCTGCCCAAGGGCTCTGGGAAGTGCACTTTCTCCATCAGCCCACCCCCACCTCCAGCCACAGATACTTGTCATTCAACAAGAGCAATGACCAGCGATATTGTGTTCTCTCTAGCAAGACATTCTGCCAAGCTCCTTGTGTGAATGAATTCAATTAATCCTCAAATAGCCCTTGGTACTCTTATTTGTTAACTGCTCTAGGTGTTTTTATTTTATCATATCAGAGTTGAAAAGACCAAAGTGCAGGATATGGAGTCGCTTATGTGCTCAAGGTCACTGTTGGTAATGGGATGGGGCTTGAACCCAGCTGTAAGCTCTGAGCCACAACATCACGTGTGTCTCATGGAACTGCATATACACGATCTCTAACCTATAGAAACTTCCATCGTGGTGAATGACTTGGACAGGTTAAAAGACAAAGGTCGAAATGAGAAGGACCTTCAGAAAGAGATGTAGAGGGGGTGAGAGTGCATGGGGAAGGAGGCAGCCAGCAACGAGTTTCCTTGAGGTTCCAAGGGAAGAGGTTCAAGGATTCCAAGCAAAAAAAAAAAAAAAAAAAAACAAGACATATGCAGGCCCAGAGCCCAGAGCCCATGGCAGATTTGGGAAGTCACAGTATAGTCTAGGAGAAGCAGGCAAAGAAGGCAAGGTAGAGAATGGTCCAAAAGGGGCCTGTGTCCATACTAAGGAGTTTGGGTTTATCCTGAGGGCAATGAGAAACCCCAAGATCTGGAGAGAAGATCTGTGCTTTAAATAGGTGGTTCTGGAAGTAGATGGAGGAAAGTCTGGGGGAGGCAAGCCTGCATGCAGAGAGATGAATAGGGATGTCCTTGCGATGGTCCAGGGCAGATGGTGTGAATTAACCCAAATCGGATTGAAAGGTATAGAGGAGTAACAGCTGACCCCACTGTGGATGGGCTAGATGTGGAAATCTAGGGCAAAGGGGAGTTAAGGGTCCTCTTGGATATTTGGGGGGGGGGGGCAAATGGTACTTTTCATTAATAAAAGTCATGAAAGATGCTATTCGGGGAAAGAAATGAGGAGTTCCATTTGGGAATTCTGAATTTGAAGGTTTTCTGTAATAGACAAGTGGAAGTGTTCCATTGCAGCCTAGAACAGTGGAGGAGCTCCGTGAGCCTGTGGATTTAGGGAACACCAGCACTAGGTGGAAGCTGAAGTCAGAAGAGAGAAAGAACTTGTGTAGGGCTGTGGAAACAAAGAAGGAAAGAGGGTCAAGAACAGGACCTTGGGGAACATCAGCAATGAAGGGACAGGTAGAGAGAAACAAAGGCTGTAAGGATGATGGGAAAGATTGGTCAAATGATAAGAGGTGAATCAAGAACGTGCTGCCACAGGGGCCAGAGGAAGGCTGCTGTAAGAAGTAAGTGACCAAGTGATCGATAGGGATCACCAGAGGATTTAGCAACAAGGTTATCAGAGGGGAAGGTGCAACCCAGTCACAGGAAGCTGATAAAGGAGCAGCAGTTGAGAAAGCACCCACAGTGAGGGGAAAGGATGAGGGGAGAGTCCTGTGGCTGCTGCAAAAGACATGTTGCTTAGTATCAGAGGTCATCTGTCTTACTATGTCTCTTTTTTTTTTAAGTTGTATTTATTTATTTTTATGTGGTGCTGAGGATCAAACCCAGTGCCTCACATGTGTGAGGCAAGTGCTCTACCACTGAGCTACAACCCCACCCCTGTCTTTCCATGTTTTATGTTCTGGTGCCTCCTTTGCATCCTTCACTACTCTTGTGCTTTGGCGCCATTACTAAGTGAAGAAAGGATTTTTTGAACAGAAGCATTACAAAGCAAGATTGTCAACTGAGAGCAGAGATGGCTACTAAGTGATTAACGGGCAGGTAGAGTATACAATGTGGATACTCTGGACAAAGGGATGATTCATGAACTGTACAGGATGGAGTGGGACAACATGAAATTCCATCATGCTATTTCTATTGGCATGAAATTTAAACTTATTATTTCTGGAATTTTCTACTTTTGAATTATAATTGCTTGAGACCACTGAAGGGGGTACTACTGCACACTCTACTTGAGATCCAGCAGTCCTGGTTTGACTCCCAACCCTCTCTTTCTAGTTGACCTTTAGCATCTTCATCTTAAAATAAGACTAACGAAGCCAGTCCTTTAGGATTGTTTGGGGCTTCAAATGAAGTTTTGCATAGCAAGAGGTCAACCAAATGTTAGTTTCTTCCCCTCTTACCTAACTGTTTTACCTGCTGAAATTCTGACCCATTTCTTCTTGTCCTTTTACACCTAAACTCCCTCAATTTTGTGCTTTCTGTTGATATTTCTTTCCCATGTTCCTCTTCCTAATCTACACAATATGTCTGCCCTGCCCCATCCCTTTCACCTTAGTGAGGCCCTCCTCTGAATCTCAAGTGACTTAGATAAAGTCATTAGTTCCTGCCCAATAACCAGCTCTCTGGTCATTTCTCATATTTCCTGTCTAGTCATGCCATAGAATTGGGTCCTTGCATCACAAGACCTCTGCTCCTCTGATTTCTGAAGCTTTATGCTTTCCATTTCCTGACAAAGCAAGAATGTCAACTGAGAACAGAGATGGCGACTAAGTGACCAACAGGCAGCTAGTCAGTGCACCATCAGCAGCTAAAGCCACCACTGTCAAGGACTTATCCACCCTGGGGACTTTGTCACCCCATCTCTCTGATTCCCAGATGTCCCCTTTGATAACTCCTGTTTTCACTTTATACTTCCAAAGAATTTTAAAGTTATCTCATTTGCTCTGCTTGACAATCTTTTAAGACAGACTGAGTTGGCATTATTATCTCAATTTTACAAATAAAGATAAAAGGCTGAGGCCAGGAGAATTTAAGGGGCTTTTCCTGAGTTCTAATCTGAACTGTATTCTCACACGTCTACCTATAGGATAGTCTCACTTGGAGCTTCTGCCTCTACCACAAACGCTGATCTATTCTTTTCAAATAGATCCTGCTCAGCCAGTAACCATTATTAGGACGTTTTCTTTAATTCTTCTTGCTCACATCTAATCAATTTGGCAGAATTATGGCTACAAATTCCAACCTTAGTTTACAAGAATAATATCACCATCCTAACCTCAGTCTGAGAGCTGATGCCTAGAAACTAAAAGTGTCTCCTGTCCTGTAACGATTGCTAGATTTAACTCATTAAAATGACATTTTCACTTCACTGTGAACCACCTATAATTGCCTATCAGACCAAATGCAAATTAATCAATCAAAAAGATAAGGCTTCCTACCACTGAGCTCCAGTGTTCCTGTATTCTCACAAACGAGAGTCAGCACCAAACACCTGGAAACTGCACAACAAGGTGACAGATTGGCAGAAGGAGAACAGAGATCTGGGTCCTGTTCCACCATGTTCTAACTGGGTGGCCTTGGATAGACACTGTGGGGAAGCTTATTTGTAAAATGGGGATAGTGAAGACCCTGACCCTGTATCTTTGTTGTTGTTCTTTTTAGTTACACACGACATTAGAATGTATTTTGACATATTTATACATCCATGGAGTATGACTTCCCATTCATGATGTGGAGTTACCTGGCGGACCCCATATCTGAAGAGGGCTCCAAGAGGAACAGATGGTAATGATGCAAGTGAAAGTGCTTTGGAAACCACGAGCTGGCTTTATTGTCATTGTTCCACTGCTCCTCAAGACCAGGCAGCTCAAACCTGGATTTGCGCTTCATCCACATGCCCATGCCTTTCAGGCCGCTCTCTTCAGTCTCTGGCCTGCCCCTCCTCCCCATCTCCCCTTTCCCCAACCTGCAAAGAACTTAACTCTAGCTAGGCCAAATCTTCAACATCTATATTGCTTTCTGTGCTTCACTTTCCCCAACTGACACATCCCATAGGCCTCTCTTTTTTTAATGTTCTTATCGCACTTATAAACAAACTACTGTAACCTAAGAGTAGTTCTTCACTGCTTTGGTAGATAGTGTTAGGCAGATAATACATCACGTTGCCCTCTATAGATTATCAGATTTATGACAGGAAGGGACAATCTCTTACTGATTTTGCATACCCTACCCTACCAAGCACATATCTGAGGGAACTTGGTGAAGTGAGAAGGTACGAATGACAGATCAAAATGACTTTAGTAAATATTTTTAAAAATGAATTTAAAGACCATGATGTCTTGAATATTGGTATAAATAAAAATAAAATAGATCTTTGTTTGTAGAAAAGGCTGGTACCTAGAGATATGAAAATCAGAGGAGTGAGGACATTTGGGATGGAAAAATGAAACCAAGCTATAATGGGAATAAGAAGGAAAATGTTTTTTTGGGCAAAAAGATCAATGTGAAATTTCCAGTTAGCCAGATTCCAATGTCATAATACAATAAGAAATAATATCAAAACCTAAAAACAAATTATCCAGGTAGGCCACAAAAGCAAGGTCATGAAATTTGGATAATTTTTCACTAAGCAAGTATGAAATTTGGAGGTATAAAAATATGATAGCAGCTTTTAAAGATTAAGTCATTCCTAAAGAACAAAAGTCACTCAGAGGGCTGGAGTTGTTGCTCAGCAGTAGAGCACTCCCCTAGCATGGGAAAGGCACTAGGTTTGATCCTCAGCACCACATAAAAAGATAAATAAATAAAGGTATTGTGTCCATCTACACCTAAAAATTATTTTTTAAAAAGTCACTCAGAATTATTTAATTGAATTTTGTCTTTTTTTTTTACCTAAGTTACATAAAATTGGCCTTAGAAATCATCCGTAAGGAAGATCCTATCCCTTTTCAAATGCCAGGCACCCACTGATGACATCCATCTTTCTGCTCCCTGCACTTAGTAACTCATTGCAAAACATACAAGCTGACTTATGGTGATCCCCATAAAATAAAGACTGCATGCAGGACTTCCCAAGTACCATCTATTGGTGATTTTGGACTTGCCAATTTGTTTTTCACTGAAGGCTCAGAAGAGCTCACTACAAGTGTTATCTGTGGATATTAAAAAAAAAATTAAACATCTTTCCTCAGCTTTAAGAGGATCATTTTATGTTATCAAACATAGAAAATAAGTTTTGCACAGTATTTTTTACTCATAAATTCTATATAAAATGTTGCACACAATTTAATAACAGACAAAACTCTCTCACTTTGAGTGAGATTCCCTTGGTTTTCATTGTGAAAATCATTAGAACTTACAGACTAAATATTTAGGCTGAGATGTTATAAATCCCAGTGTGATAGTGGCCAATCTTATAATCCTTCAAGTAGATCCTCACAGGCTTAAATCTAACCATTCTATTGTTGTGGGTTTGAATTCTCCACAGTAGGAGAATTCTGTTTTAATCATCCACCCTTGCAATCCACAACTCTCCCCCACAATCATGATCTTAATTTTATCCAAAAACTTTAGAGCATAACTTGGATTTTAGCTCCCTTTGTGGATTTACAAATGGGACATTCTTTTTATAGTTCATAGAAATGTTCAGAAGAGAAAGTTGGTGGAAGGTGAGAGAGTCAAACCTGCCACTTACTAGCCATAAAGTCTTGGCCAAGTGATTTGTCTTCTCTGAGCCTCAGTTTCCTCATCTGTAAGAGGCATAATGTAAGTGGCTCTCACAGCCAGTGGGCACACCATGATGGTAACTATTATTATTAAGCTCAAATTAGGGACTTAGGAAAAGTATTCAGGAGGCAAAACTTTCTCGTATAAAAGCAAGGGCTGGGGGATCATTTAATGACAACAATCATTGTGGAAGGCATGACAGCGCTTGCTCTCAGCTGTGCAGAAGCAGTAGGAGAAAAACAGGGAAAACCACAAACTCAGAAACTGAATCCTGGTCTTTCCTTGATTAACTTGATGAAGTAGGCAGGTAATTTTATCTCCCTGTGTCTCAGTTCCTAATCAGTAAAATAGAGATAATGATGATGCTAGTCCTTACTTCAAAGGATTGATTGTTGCAAGGATGCATTGAGATGGTATATAAATAGCACTCAGGCCAGCGCCTGGGCCATACAGAGCACTGGAAAAAGCTGACGATAAGTGTCAGCCATTGTTATTGCAAAGGCTCACAAACCAGTTCCCTGAAGTCATGAAGAGAGAATGCAGCCTTCCACACGGGACAATTCCACAGCACGTTTGTCTCTCAAAACCCCGGTGACCCCTGAGTCCTGAGTTAATGTAGTCCCCCAAACAGAGAAATCTGTTTTCAATCTATCATTGAAAATTTATTCTTGCAATTTGAGCTGCTAACCCAGAACTTAGCTAGAACAGGCCTCAAATGTCATGTTAGAAATGTGGTGTTTTGGATGGAGGTGTTTCGGTCCTAGCAGAAATGAGATTCTGCTCTCAGAATTTTTTCAAAGAATTAAAATGAGTTGAGTTCTTGGAGACCAAAACAGAAATACAGATAAAAAAGAAATTAAAAAAAAAAAAAAAAAAACACAAGACTGAGATTGCAACATCTTTTGAATGAGGAACTGAGCTGGTCTCTGGCCTCCCAGAGTACGTGGGGTAGAGGAGTGACCCACTCAGGGCCCTGTTTCCATGGAATCAGCACCTTGGAGAATTTTGCTGCTCCATTTCTTCCTCTGCTCTGTCACCCCCAAAGTACCTCAAAGAGCCATGGAGTATAAGCCACTTCATGGGCCACCAGACTAATGACCCTTTACTTGCTAAATGCAATTTGCTTTCACACATTGCATGACTGTGAAGTTACCACCTTAGCCCATTGGGAAAAGGTTTGGGGGCAGGTCTACTGTAAACCAGACCATTAAATAAGCATTTATGGCTCTGGAAGTCTCCTGGGGAAGGATTTCTCCAATTCACTTTCTCTGTACTTTGGACAGCTCTGAGGTAGGCAGGAACTTCTCAGGAAGGGTCCAGGGACTCCATTGGTCACCTGTAGGGAGACTGGAGTCTCGCCCCTGGGGCCTGTGCAGAGTTTGCTGCATTCTTGCCCTCCTCTTCAGAGTTCCTGGAGTTCAGATGCCACATTTGGAAGTCTTAGAGCTCACAGGGCCCTCTTTTTTGGATCCCAACCAAACTGTGGCTTGACTTGCCCTGGTGTTGAGTGGAAAGAAATCTGGGCATGTTACTCATGGGATTGCACAGATTTCCAGGGCAGCTTGAAGCTCCTGAGGAGCAGTCTCTGACTGTTTGCCATTGGAGGAAGATCTAAGAAAATCCTGGCAGGAAGAATGGGCTAGTTTTAGTGGGCAATTGCCAAGACAGGCCAGCATCCCTGTGGGGCACCAAATGCACTGGGAAGTTTCTTTCTTGTCATTGCCTCATCTAAAGATGGTGGAGAATGCCATGTTACCATACCTACTTCACCATCTCTCCTCAAATTCCTCCTCGGGAATCCCCCAGGGTTGAGGTGGGGCAGGGGGTTCAGAAATGTGGGAGGTTGATAATCCATTGTTGATCTGTCTGAGCTTCCTCCTGACTAAATTCCAACAGGTCCAGAGAAAGTTTAGAACACACACATATCTTCTGAATTTCATTATGGTGGTTTTCTATTTTAGTTCTAAAGACCAGACACACCATGCTGTATGATATAGTTTTCCAAATAGAATGCTTTTTTTTTTTTTAAATCATAGTACTTGAGTTGTCAACTTCAGTGATTTCTCCCCATTACTTATCCACATGTGCCCTTCAGTTTATATCTGCTTCCTTCTCTTTCTAGCACTTTCTCTGACCCATGAGAACTCCTGGGAGCCACCAGGGTCTTCCTTGCCTGGGTTCTGCCTGAGGTCCCTGGGACTTCTGAAAACTTTGTTAGGCCCAGCTTCTGGGTGGGGCTGGATACACGTCATGCATTGACTACGGCCTTCTTCCACTGAAAGAAGAACTTTGCCCAGACCACAGAAATGTGTGTTAAAATGACATCCGCCACCATAAATATAGTGTACCTGGACAGATGGAGGAAGGGACACCGAAGAAGACATATATTGTCAAAGCTGCCACAATGCCTAGTTTGGATGATAGTTTAACAATAGCTGCCTTTTTTATATCTTTTGCTGACAAACATTTCCCCTCCATTGTTCTGATTGGTCAGTTTGCACATTCTCCACTGAAGTTCCTTTCTTGAGAATTTTCCTGTGCAAAAAGATGCCTAAGAGTCATAGACAGATTTGCAGAGAACTGGCAAAATTGGAATATTTCACAACTTCATTTTTTCTTGTGTTATATTAAGGGACAAATGCTCCCTTAATATAACTGGTCCCCAGAACAACTGGTCCCAAGGGCTGTCTCAGAAGCTGAAGCCTGACAGAAGGCCAGCATCCAAACACGTGATGAGGCTTATGATGCCTCAGAACACAATGCCTGGCAGTATCTCTGACATCCTTCATCCCACCTCTGCTTTACTAATTCCTTGTTCTCTTTCCATTATTTTTCAAATGCTAACTTTTCTCCCATCTTCATCCATATTCAGCCACCATGATAAACAAGCACAAATCAATACAAAGAAAACACATATGGAGAGCTGTGAGCTCCTTGGAGATATGACTTCCTTTTAAAAAAAAACAAAAAAAAAACATCTGAGCAAGGAAGGTTGGAGATGTCTGTTATTAACCCAATAACCTAAGTAAGGCCACAGATTTGTTCTGCATCGGAGCCTCTGATTCCCAAGTGTTCTGATTCAAGACAGAAGAAAGATCAGCAAGTGCTATCTCAGAAGCTATTATGGTTGGATATTATTTAATTATTTATTTTGAGTGTTCCCCTAATTTCCATTGTAGTTGAAGTCTTGTTTTGCAGGGTGGCTGTGTTGGGAGTGCTGTGGACTTTTGAGAGGTGGGGTCTAGTTCTTAGGTCACTAGGAACATGTCCTTGAAAGGGATTGTGGGACTCCAGGCGCTCACACTCGTGTTCGATCTCTCTCTCTCTTTCTCTGCCTCTCTCTCTCTCTCTCTCTCTCTCTCTCTTTGCTCTGTTAGAGAAGTGACATGACAGCTTACTCCAATACATGCTCCCACCATGATATGCTGCCATCCATGGCCTTCACCAGAGACCAATCCAATAGGGTGGTCTAATCTGCGACTTTAAACTTCAAAAAGTATTAACTCAATAAACCTTTTTTCTTCATAAATTTAGTTGATCCTGGTACTACATTGCAGCAACACAACACTGACTCATATAAAACTTATTCCAATAAACTTCTAGGGGTTGGTCAACATCAGGACCCTCCCTGTCCTTAACCACAGTGCCTAAATGACATGACTCGGGGACTGCCCAAAGGCCCCTTTTCAAAGTAAAACCCACATTTTTTCTCTTCTCTCCCACTTAGGCATTTTATATTTCACTATTAGATTAATTTCTTAGAGCAGAGGAATTGTTTACAAAGGTATTTTGTTAAACATCATCTGTGTTTACTAAAACTATATAGAGATATTGTAATATCATGCAAAAGCTTTAGAATAAATCTCACAGGACTGAAATCCTAACTCACTTTTTTTCTCTTCTCTCCAAACCAACTGTTTGCTACCTGCCTGATCATCAGCAAGTGATTAATCTCTCAGAGTGAGTAGAGAACCATGGGAGGAAACACGGACAGCAGCTGAAAACAGTTGTGCTGCATTTGGAGCACGCGCATGCAAGAGAAAGAGAGAGGCTTACTGTGTGGGGGTGTCTCTTTTGCCTACATACTTTGAGCCCCAGCTCAGCCCCTGGCTATCCTTTACCCAATCTCAAGTTTCTTTCTAAATAACACTTCCAGAAAAAGCCTTCTTTGACTCCTCCAGGTCTTGACTGGCTGCAGCTCCATGGGTTTCTCCCCAGTATCTCTCCCAGGGTACATCAGTGGCCTCCTGTCATCGCCTCCACCAGAACGTTCACCCACTGCAGGCAAGAAGTGCCTCTTGTCTACTGCTATTAGCCTTAGCATGGCGTGCAGCACATAAGGGTGTTCAGATAAATGACCACTGAGTGAGCCAATGAAATATTATTCAACCCTCTCATGTAGGTCTCACAGTGAACATTTTCTGGGAGGAAAAATAAAATCCACCCACCCCTTGGTTTTGGGTAATGAAATGCTATTGGTGTATTTTTCCTTACAAACTTTCTGACCCTGAAATTCAATTCTAAGATCTAGGAACAGAAGATAGGGTCATTGGCATGCGGGCAGGGGGCAACCACAAAAGGTACCCAAATGGTACTACGTTCTCAACTCTGAAAGAAGTGACGCTGTTTAATCTCGGAGGAGAGCAAATTGTCTTTCTGATTCTGTGCCAACAAATTTTCAGTAGGGTTTTGTGCTGTTATAACTAAAAAGGGGAGCCGCCTTCAAACCTCTTGGAGAGTTTACTAGAGAGCAGAATTATTAAGGGAAGACTCAAAAAGAAACCAACTTGCTGTAAAGACTCTGCGAGGGGTTGGGGGACATAGATCAGTAGTAGAGCTGTCACCCTGCACGTGTGAGGCCCTGGGTTCCTGTGATGTCTTCAAGAACTCTTTAGACCATTGTGTTTTCTGCACCAGAGAGGCAGACAATGTAAAACGCCATCTCTCCAGGCTCATGAGAGGAGTCTGGATGGGAAATAGATCCAATTTAAGATCTAATTAAAAAGAAACAAACTTCTTTTAATAATGTACAGTGAATAAAATAATTTTGGACAGAGTTTTTTTTTAAATTCTTCCAGTTTAGTTAAATCTTTAAATTTCCAAAGTAAATGGGTTGCCCTCCCCTGGCCTTTCCTCCTCTCTTCCTCCCTCCTTGTTCTTCTTGGGGTCAACTTCTTCCTTTTCTTTAAGTCTCTCTCCCTTCAGGACTTTGGAGTTTGTACTAACGATGCAGAAATCTCTGTCTAGCCCCAGCTCTTCCTAAGGATCCATCCAGTTTTGAATTCTTTGTCTTCAAGTTACTGCGTATACCCTCGTCATCAGCCCCTCAGTTAATAACCAGACTTATTTTTCAAAGGTGCCAGACTATACTGCCACCAAGCCATCAATCCAATTAGAAAGGTTTTGCTTTAGATATCAGCAAAGATTACACTTTTCCCCAAAGGCCAACTAATAGAATCAGATTAATAAAATTCAAAACATAATTTTAATTGAACATTAAGGCATTAACATGATCATAAACTGTAAATAAAGTCCCCATTCACTGATGAATTAATTGATTTGCACATTCCCATTTCTCACAGTGAGTGAGTAGAGAACCATGGGAGGGAACATGGACAGCAGCTGAAAACAGTTGTGCTGCATTTGGAGCACGTGCATGCAAGAGAAAGAGAGAGGCTTGCCGTGTGGGGGTGTCTGGTTTTATGCAGAGACACATGGTCCAGTAGCGGGACGAGGCCTGCACAGAAGTAACTCCAGTACAAAGAAGGAAGTGGTCAGAGCCTGGAGTAAAGCATTCAAAATGTGCCGCGGGGAGGGGGGCTCTGAGGGGATGTGAAAACCTCTCTAGCAAAGCTCAGCAACCACAGCAAGAGGCTTGCCTTTCTATGCATTATCCATCTTGGCCATTGCATTAGCCAGAGTTCTCTGGGTGATTGCACAATCCCTTGTGGGGCTTTTATCTTGCAGGCTTAGCTTTGGGGGAAAGTGTGCTTCCAATATTTGCTGTGCAAGACAAACTAGAAAAGCAGAAGGGTCCCTTGAGTCCGGAATGCACACAGATACTAACAAGGCAATCCTGACACATGGCAATGCGTAGGAACGCCCACTTTCCTCCCAAACAGGTGCGTGTTGAAAGGAGCTGCTCTTAGACCCCAGGCAGATGGGGAGCTGGACAGTATGATGAATGAAAACGTGCTTGTAAGTTAAAAAGAAACTGGGTTCAAATCTCAGCTCTGCCTTTTGGTCACTTATTACATTATCCTTCTGAATTTCAAAACTGTCATGGGTCAAGAAAGCATTTGAGTGAGAATCAATGAAGTAAATGGATGCAAAGTGATTGCTTAGATCCTGACACGTGCTAAGAACTCAGTGCTAGCTAACCATCACAACAATGTGATCAGGAATGTACAGCACTCAGAACATTAGCAGGGAGGCTTCTGTGTGGCCAAGTAAAAAGACCATTTCATTTGGAATAGAGCCAACCGGAAAAACACAATTCTATTTAGTACTTTACATTTTTTATTATACACACAGTGCATGCTTATGGTAAAAAAAAAAAGAAAATCAAGATGAAATAAATTACAAAGTTTACCACCAACCAGATACATCTAAATTTTGTGAATTTACTTCCTTTCATCTTTCTTCAAATATACATAATTGTGTTTAAACAAAAATGGGCACATATTGTAATGCTGTTTTGTGCTATGGTTTTTCCTTGTCACTGTGTCATGTCATGTCTTTCTTGGCCAACTAATAAGTGACAATGTCATCATTTAACTGACTGAAGGCTATCCAATTATATAGACAAAATAATCTGTATTTAATCAACTTCTTACAATAGCTGTTATTCAAGTTGTAAGAAGGGAGCCCTGTGCCCTCTGCACAAGTACTGGTTCCACCTTGGGAAAGATCCTGTGTTCTCTGGGCTTCATATTTACCACCTTTACAGTAAGAATTAATGCCCTCCAGCTCCCAGAGCTATTTCATGGATCCAAAGAACTGGTGTATGTAAACATGTTTCTAAACAGAAAAGTACTACGTGAATGTTTATATTCATCAAAGAAGATACTAAACATCTATTCCCTTCTGTGTAATTAAAACAAGAAGAAATTTGATTAACACGTTATCAATTAAGTTAGGATAAATTAAAAAAAAAAACAACAACAAAAACCTGCATCCCTGCTGTAAGCTAGGAAAGCAGTAGCAAATGCTTCAACTTAGTTTAGCTGCCTGTTATCTGTCCTCTGTTCCTGGGGAGAGAAATCAGAAATTCTTTCCAGTTTTTTAATGAGGACTTGGGATCCAGAAAAGATAAGTGCCATGTCTATGATGTTTCTAGAAAACCTGAGAAACCTCCTGTCACCTATCATCCCAGTCTCACCCGCCTTTGCTTTACCTCAGGTGTGCCTATGACTGGCTGATCATTAAATGTCCACCTTATGCTTAATGAGAAGGTTGCAAAAGACAGGAAGACTTACTGCCTCAGCAGGTACTAGCAGAGCCCGGGCTTAATTTTGATCTGTTTTGAACATTCTAGAGCCTCAAATTCTCTAACTTTGAACTTCCCAAGCAGGAGAAACAAATCCCTCTCCTTAAAGCATTAGCAAATTAAAGCTCTCAGGTAGATGCTTGTCTCAAGAGTTGATGTGTCTGAGACAAATGAGAGAAATTTCTACAAGTCTTCTGTTTCCCACAAATTAACTCAATGATTCGCATGGTTTAAGTAGCATTGAGAGGCAGGTTTTCATGGCTTGCCTGAAATTGCATCCTTTTCTTTTAACGTATATTACTTTCAGGTAATTGTCAAAGACAAGAGAATATTTCAAATAACCTCTGTCAACTTTTGCTGATTATAATCACCTTAGAATTTTTTGGAAGACAAAAATCTGCAGATGGACAGACTGATCCCCCAAGGCTAAGTTTCTGGGGGCAGTTTTTTAATCTGCTCCAATTCAGGTGATTCTGGCTGAATGTGCAGCTAGAGAAACACTGCCCACAGAGAACAGTCTGCAAACTCACATCCCCACACCTTCCACTCACAGTGCCTCTGAGCAAAACCACTGAAATACACATCCTCAAAGCTAACCTCCTCTCCCCCCACAGCAAGACTCCAAGTGAGAAAAAAAAAATACATCTTCTAGAATAAAATGATTCCATCTATGTAGAATAGGGAAGATGCTGTGTGGCCAAAAACAGAGGAAGGCGTGGGTAAAGTACGATAAACCTCAATGCAATTTATGCAGCAATTTAAAATTATGATTATGAAGAATTCATAGCAACATGGATAAAAACAAAAGCTGTGATCAAAGAAATGAACATAAACTTATGTATATTGTATGGGTACAACATGAAAATCAAACTCCCCAAATGCCAATAGAAGCTATATCTTGGTGATGGTTTTTGTTCTCTTCTCCTTTTTTTTATACTTTCTCGATATTTTTTAAACTACCATATGTATGGTAGAAAAAAAAACATTTAAATTAAGAAAAAAGAAGTGATAATCCAGTCACAATTCTCAACAATGAATTAACAAAGCAACAGTAAAAATGCCCACCTGCAGGTCTCTGCCCTCGGTGCCTTGCCTTCTGTCTTTCTCCTGCCTTTCTCCTCCAAGTAATTCAGCTTGATCATTTAAGAAAAAAAGTGAAACAGCAGATTGTGCTTTATGAGCAGTGTCAGCCAATAGCAAGAAAAGAAGGAACTTTGTTCAGTGGGTCATCTGTGCTTTGTGGAAGCTGGTGTGGGTGTTGGCAATGGCTTCTTTCTTAAGAGGGGAAGGCTTTCTGTTAGGGACTACCTCTAAAAGACAGAGCCCTGGGATTGCCCTGCTCTCTCCTGTCTCTCTCCTTCTCTCTCTCTTTTCTCCTCTCCACTCTTCACTCTCTCTCTTTTAATCAGCATCTTTCACATGATCAGGGGATGTGATGGACTAGAATCAGGAGGGGGGCTTTAAATGGCTTTTAGTTTTTCTGAACGGTTTCTGTTTCCATGACAAGAGGGACACCAACATTGCCTCCTGAATCCAGACAGCTCTGTGGCATTATTTGGAGTAGACCTGTCACCCACGCGCTTTCTCACTTCCACTCAAGGGGAGGTCTTACTTATTGTGCCGAAAATTCTCTGTGAAGCTGACCGATCACCCCCCTGTTGCTCGTGTAAGATGTCTTCTCAGTCCTCATCTTCCTTCCTTTCTGGTTCGCACAGTTAACCAGGAATATCTTATCGAAACTTTCTCCCTCTTCTTTCTGGTTCTTTTTCTATCAATTTTCCAAATGTGAGTTTTCTGCAGAGATCTGTCTTCTGCCCTCTTTCCAATCTCTTCTCTTGCTTTTGGCTACTTTATCCACAACCATGGCCAAATTTAATATGACCTAAATAAAAACTTTCCTTTTTTTGTGGGGGGTGGTTATCAGGGATTGAACTCAGGGGCACTCAACCACTGAGCCACATCCCCAGCCCTATTTTGGATTTCATTTAGAGACAGGGTCTCACTGAGTTGTTTAGAACCTGGCTTATGCTGAAGCTGGCTTTGAACTCACAATCCTCCTGCTTCAGCCTCCCAAGCCGCTGGGATTATAGGTGTGAGCCACTGCACTTAGCCAAAATTTTTCTTTTCCTACCCCAAGCCTACATTTCCCTTATATTTCCCATCTAGCAAATGGTATCTTGTGATTTATCCAGTTAATTCATCTATGAACTTAGAAGTCATTCTTAATTTCTCTCTTTTTCCCACAGCCCACTTCTAATCTAATAAACTCCATTTGTCTGCCTTAAGAAGTATGTCATAAATCCATCCATTCTCACCATCCCTATCCCTGTTCAAACCCTTATTGTTTCCTGGATAGAAAACTGCAGTAATGGACTGGGGATGTAGTCCAGCAGAAGAGTGCTTGCCTGGCATGTGCAAGGTCCTGGGTTCAGTATCCCACGTGTGCATGCACCTGCACACACAAGCCCAAACACACACACACACACACACACACACACAGAAAAGTTGAGAATGAATTCAGTAATATTAGGCAATGAAATGATATAAAAGCTTCCAAATTGAAATAAATAAGTAAATTATTTCTGTAGATATCATCTTTTATCTAGAAAAACTTCAAGAACACACATGCAAAGCTGCTTAATAAACAAATTAAGCAAACTTGCAGAATACAAAACCAACACACAAAAATAAGTTACATGTCTATACATCAACAATGACCAATCCAAAAAGAAAATTAAGAAAAACAATTCCATTTACAAAGCATTAAAAAGAATATAATACTTAGGAACTAACTTAACCAAAAGGTGAAAGACATGGGCTGGGGTTGTGGCTCAGTGGTACAGTGCTGGCCTAGCACGTGCAAGGCCCTGAGTTCGATCCTCAGCACCACATAAAAATAAGTAAATAAAGGTATTGTGTTCAATTAACTAAAAAATAAATATTTAAAAAAAGGTGAAAGACTTGTACAATAAAAACTACAAAACATTGCTGAAAGAAATTAAGGGAAGGCATAAATACACTGAAAGACACCCTATATTCATGGATTGAAAGACTAAAATATTGCCAAAATGTCAATACTATACAAACTGATGGACAGATTTGGTGCAATTTCTGTCAAAATCCCAATAATGTCTTTTGCTGAAATAGCAAAATCAATCTTAAAATTCATATGGAAGGCTGGGGTTGTGACTCGGTGGCAGAGCACTTGCCTCTCACATGTGAGGCACTGGGTTCCATCTTAAACACCACATAAAAATAAATAAACAAAATAAAGATATTGTGTCCATGTATAACTAAAAAAAATGTTTTTAAAGATTTGGAATCTAAAGTGACCTCTGAGTAGCTAAAATAATCTTGGAAAAGAATAGCAAATCTTGAATTCTCACATTTGAAGATTTCAAAACTTACTACAAAATTACAGTAATCAAAACAGATACATAGACCAATAAAATGGAATGATTTTTTTTTTCTTTTTGGTGGTGCTGGAGATTGAACTCAGGGCCTTGTGCATGTGAGGCAAACACTCCACCAACTGAGCAACATCCCCAGGCTGGCCAAATGACTTTTGACAAGAGAGTCAAGATCGTCTAATTAGAAAGGGCAATCTTTTCAACAAATGATGCTGAGAAAACTGTATAGCTGCATACAAAAGAACGAAGTTGGATGCTTACCTGGCACCATGTACAAAAATTAACTCAGAATGGATAAAAGACTTAAATATAAAAGCTAAAACTATAAAAATTTAGAAGAAAACCTAGGGGAAAGCTTTAAGACTTTGGATTTAGCAATGATTTGATTGTGACACAAAATTCACAATCAAAGAAAAAAATGGACAAATTGAATTCGATCTCTAAAAACTTTTGTGCATCCTAAGACACTAACACAATAAAAAGGCAAACTTTAGAACAGGAGAAGATACTACAAATCACACACATGATAAGGGAATAATATCCAGAATATATAGAGACTCAAACAATTAAAACAGGCAAGGAACTTGAATAGACAGGTCTCCAAAGATGGTATCTATATGGCCAATAGACACATGAAAAGATGCTCAGTACTGCTAATCACTGGGGAAATGCAAATCAAAACGACAATCAGATACCCCATTTAAAGATGGCTATTTAAGAGCAAACAAAATAGCAAAATAACAAATGTTGGCACAGGTATAAAGAAATTAAAACCCTATGTGCTGCTGGTGGGAACATAAAATGGTCTAGCTATTATGGAAAACAATGTGACAATTTCTCTAGAAATTAAAAAACAGAATTACCATACTACCTCTGCAGAGTTCCAGCCAACTTGGGACGGGAAGGTGATAGATGAGGACCAGAGAGGGGTCTCTAAAGCGTGGCTCCAGGGTCCACATCTCAGAATAGTTCTGCCTTCACCGTTCAATCCCAGCCCCATTCAGGTCCCATTCCTGTTAGATGCTCATCTATCAAACTGAGCTATTTGTTTAAATCCCAAAATAGAAAGCACTATTTTAGGGTACACAACAAGGAGTTCAGCTGTGTTTTGGTAGAAATTAGCCAACTCTTCCTGATAATAAACAAAGATGGCCATGTTTGCTTGTTGTAGCTTATTTTCTGGGAACTAGAATATAACTTCAGTATGTTGTGAGGAAGTGGTGTCTAGGCATGTTGAACACCTAAGTTGCAGCACGAGTTAATGTCACTCCAGACCTAAGAACCCAGGGCAGAGGGCCGAAAAGCTCAGTGACCATCTGAAATGCCGCCCACCCTATCCAGCCCTCCTATGCCTTCCTCTGCCCCCAATGCTATGAGAAAGCAGCCCTGGCTCTGGCTACACCCTCACTCGAGTTTTCTTCTTCTAACTCTTGAAACCACTGATTCTAGCTCCCTGCCCCATTCCTTCCCAGTCCTGACCCTGGCCTGGTATCAAGTGCTGAAATTGAGAATCCTTCCTCTCCCCATCAGTACCTCCTTCAAGTGCCCCAAATCTTGAAACTTGGAGAAAAATAAAAAGTACCTCTTCCTTCAAAGTTCTATGCTGCTGATGCTGTGACAATAAACAAGAAAGAGGCCCCTGGAACCATTATATGCATGTCCCATAGCTCTCCAGCAATGACCATGCCCAGAACAATGTGGAGGTCTTACTTCACATCCAAGAACTGTGGTGAGGGTGAGTAGGTAGGTATCTGTGCAGCCTTTTCACACAGCCTTGGAGAAGGGGCTGGGGCCAAGGCCGCTGCTCTGGGAACAAGGCTTTTCCTGAGCTCGAGACTGTGTTTCCAATATTCGATTAACCAACCAGAAACTTACAGAGTACAAATAGTGTATGGCATTACTTATCTCACCTTTAGGGGGAAAAAAGCTAAAAGCTTGATAGAATATTTAATTCTATAAGCAGTCACTATAGATTTTTATTTCTCCAATAAAAGTCTAATAAGTTGACTCATGGGGCCATCTTATTAAAATAAACAAAGTGAAAAAACTTTCAACTCTGAACCCCCAGAGCTACCCCACATGTACCAGATTCTCAAAAAGCAGAACATGGCGTGTCAAGAGTGTGAGAAAGAGGATGAAAGAAACAGTCGTTTTTATCCCCTTTCCTCTGAATTCATAAACCTCAGGGAAAGGAAAGGACTTTTTGTTTTGTTTTGTTTGTTTACAGAAATCTTTGATTTTTGATGGTTTGATGTTATTGTTATTGTTGTTATTATTATTTTACTTTACAATGATGCAAAAAGAATTTTCATACAGTAGAAACTGTACTTTGAATTTTGATCTTGATCTGTTCCCAAGCTAGTGATGAATGTTCTGGTCCTTCCTGGAGATGCTGGACTTTGGCAGCAGAAGTGACCCACGGTTTCCAGTCCGCCCTGCGATGACACTGGTGCTTTACAGTGTGCTGTGCTGCTAACCTAGGATCTTCTGTGGATCAGATGGATTAAATGCATTTTCAATTCACAATGGGTTTCTCAGGACTATCTTGTCACCTGTGGAGGAGCTTCTGTATCTTTAGGATAGCCAGGGATCTCTGTGCACTCCTTAGGTAGTAGCTTCACTGATAACCGCCTTTTGGACACTCTCTATTCAGCTTGGCCAGGTGGCAACCACATGTTTTCTTACAAGAGGCTGAGGAGTTTCAAGAGACCCAGTCAACATCCCTTGGGATGGAACAACCCCTTGTCCCATGGCATGACTTACATAATAGGGATTAGGTACAACATTCATTGTCAAGGGCATAAACATCTTCATTCTTCACTTTCCTGAATCATGCCCTTCCTTCCCTCCCTTTCAGCCAAACTTTACTCTTACCCCTAAAAATCTCCTGCTATTCATCCAAGGTCTTTCTTGTACCAAGGAAACAAATTAATTAAGTGACTTAGGGAACATGGTGACTAAGGATGTAGCTGTCTTCATCCATTTTCTGTTGCTATAACAAAATACTTGAGACAGGGAAATTCATAAATAAGAGAAATTGATTTGGCTCATAGTTCTGCAGGCTAAACAGTCTAAGGGCATGATGCTAGCATCCAATCCACATCTGAAGAAGGCCTACTTGCTACATCATTATAGGCAGAAGGCATCCCATGATGAGACAGCAAGTAGGCTAGCTCAGGTCTCTTCCTCTTCTCATAAAGCCACTAATGCCGTTATAGGGGCCCCACCCTCATAACCTCCTCTAATCATATTTACATCCCAAGGGCTCCCAACTACAAATACCATCAACATATGAACGTGGGGACAAATTTCCAATGCATGAACTTTTTTTTCCTCTTGTAGTACTGAATATTGACCCAGAGGCTCCTACATACTAGACAAGCACCCTACCACAGAGCATATCCCCAGTTCTTTTTAAATTTTATTTTGAGATGGTGTCTTGCTAAGTTTCCCAGGGTGACCTCAAATTTGTGATCCTCCTTCTTTGGCCTCCCGAGTAGCTAGAGTAACAGGCATGTGCCAACACATTAACACACAATTTTTTTGAGGGACATCCTCAAAATATGACAATAGCATTCTAGAAAAGGACCACAGAATTAGAACCTCAGCAAAAGGCATAATACAGAAGAGATTCTAGATGCACCAGTTTAGCTTCAAATCTGTAATCGCTCATTATTCCTTCTTGTTTCTTCCAAATCCTAACAGGGGTATCATGATTCCCTACTTGACTAACACTTGAAGATCTCTCTTTAGGATTCTGTTCTATGATCTGAGCAGATGAGACAGTCCTTCTTCACTTCCACCTGTGTGACCCTCAGCCCAGGTGGCATGTAGCCAGGTAAGAATACCAGACAGAGAATCAAGAGACGGTCTGGTCCTGTCTCAGCATAACTGGTTGGATGGTTTAGAAACTATACTGGAGACCCTTCTCTGTGTTTCCTTCACAATAAAGGACCATGAGGTTCTGGGAATGGGGAAAGAAAGAGAATATAAGGTTAAATAAGAACAGTTCCTGAGCTCAAGGAATTTCTATAGTAAACCTCATTTCTTTGCATTGAAAACCAATCGGAGTACCGTGCCCCCAAGACAATACGTTGGTGTATTCCCTGTATTTTTCTGGGTTGTTGTTTGCTCATTTGTTGCATCCTTTGTTTGACATAAATTTATTTCCCATCAACTTTGTAACACAAATATTTTCCCATGTCAGCCCAAATATTTCAATGACTAGATCACATCCCATCAACAAAATGTGCCAAAGTTGGGAAAAATCAATTCCTTTTGTTTTATTTTTCCCCTGATACACGAATCTTTTCCTTGTTTAGGATGGTGGACCGTTGTGATTGGCTTGGGGTTAGTTTCAGTCAGAGAATATAGAGAGATTTGCAAACATGAAGTGTAGCTTGAAAGATGAAGAAAGAACTCTGGGAGAAAAATGGCAAATGAACTACCCGCAAAACCCTAAAGAATGCTCTATCCTCTACCTCCCCTGGGTTGAGGCTGAGTTTGAAGCCAGAGTTTTAAGCACTAACATTGGTGACACAAAGAGAGGGCCATCCCTGATAACATAGCTGGTGTCTAAACTCAGGACCAAAGCACCTCATGCTCCCCAAGAGAGCCTGTAGGGTGCTTCTACCCAGTTCTGAGAAGAGTGCGTGTGCAGTAGGAGCAGCATTGATATCTAACTTCCTCCTGGGCTTGGCCCAACCAATGCCCTTAGGCATTTAAACAGTAATTGCAATGGCAGCAGGGGTGATTGCTGTAGTAGAGCTGCTCTCTCTTTTCCATTGCCATCTGCAGACAGGAAAATGACTTGGTGTGTTAATTTTTTTATTGCTGTGACAAAATAACCAAGAAAAAACACTTCAAGATGTAAAGATTTATTTTGGCTAATGGTTTCCAAGGTTTCAGTCCATGACCAGCTAGTTCCATTGTTTCTGGACCTGTGGTTAGGTAGTACCTGATGGTAAAGGGCATTCTGGATCAAAGCTGCTCATCTCATAGCAACCAGGAAGTAAAGAGAGTGAGAGAGGAAGGGGCCAGGACAAGATACATATCTTTCCAGGGCGTGCTCCCAGTGGCCTACTTCTTCCAACTAGGACCCACCTCCTACGTTTCTATCACCTCCCAGTAGCCCATTCAATTGTGCATGCATCAATGGATTGATTCACTAATGAGATCAGAGTCCTCATGATCCAGTTACTTCCCCAAAGGCTCACACCTGAGTATTGCTAAAATGGAAACCAAGCTTTCAATACCTTAGCCTTTGGGCAATCCAAACTGTGACATCCAGCTTTAACAGAAAACTCAGGAACACAGGAGAAATAGAGAGGTATGGGGAAGTTTGGGGACAAGGACAGAAGGGGAAGAGATAGGTTGAAAACAAAATAGAACCCTAAATGAAGACTCCCAAGCCAGACCATGTCATTTGGTACCTCTCCCACCAAGAGGCACACCTGGCATATTTGCCCTCACTTTTCTTTATCACATCTCCCCTACTCTGCTTTCTGTGGAGTTGGGGTGGGGGATTCATTCTAAACCTCAGACCCCCTGCTGACTCAGATTCTGACTGTACTTGGCACAGGTAGGGAGAAGGAAGGTGGAAGAATAGGAGAAAAAAAACCAGAATATTTAACCCTATGGATTCTTCAGGTGGCATTTCTGACAGCTTTGGTATATCCTTTGGGGATTCCAGTTCCTGCCCACCTTGCCAGCCAACCACCGGGTTGGAGAAAGCCATCTCCTTTCCATGTCAAGGTGTGGTAATGGCTTCTGTGTGCTAGTCTCAGTGTTGAATCTGTCTACAGCTTGTTAGCTCTTTCATCACCTGGGTAATCCTTCCCTGTTTTAAATTTCTAAATGGACTCCAAGGTCCGTGGGTCCCTGGGGTCGGCCTACACGGATGCACTCTTGGCTCTGGGAGGGACACACATTTAAATGCTCCAGCAGCTGCTGGACATCTTCCATCTGCCAGGCCCTTGATGAGCACCTGACACGTATCTCTTCACATATATTGCAGTGATCCTGTGTGTTAGATATTGTCCCATTAGACAACATCTAAATGATGAGGAGGCCACATTTCTGAGATGCTAAGTGATTATACGTCTTCTTACCCCTAGTGATACAAACCACAGCTCTCTCTGACATAAATCCATTCCACCACATTAGGGAATTTCGGCTTGCTAAGAGGAACTAGAGTCTTCTCTCAGCATTGTTGAGCATTTATATGATGCTTACATTAATTTGATGCTTTATATGTTTACATATAAAGATGGGGGCAATGGGTGCCTCTTCTACTGGGCATGTGCAATAAAATGGACACCAGCTCATGTCCAAGAAAACGATATTAAGAAATGCATTGTGCACTTACTATCAAAGGAGTGTTTCGCAGTGGCTTTAATAGCTGGCGACTTCAGAATTCTGCAGAGCCCAGGAAATTGCATTATTTCATCCAAGTCATTAGAGAGGTCTTAGGCACCATGCCATTTATGGCCTGCTCAGCCTGTTCAATTCACTTTGCTTCTCACAGATGAGCCTTAAGGCTCCAGCTGATACTGTCCCGGGTGCCATCAGTACTACCCTCTGCTCCGGAGGGGAGGGGCAGATGCTATGGAGGGGAAACGGTTCTTCCTGGGAGGCCAGCCTGGGTTCCATGCTAGTGGGGTACAGTGGGCACATCAGAGAAAAGCACTGATGGGAAACAGGCTGCAGAGGGGCATTCTGAAACCCTGGTTTCTCACACCCCAGGGAGTCAGTGTTTATCAACTCCTACCCATGAGGAGGCCATCGTTTCTGTTTTGAGCCTGTTAAATAATTGGGAGCCTAGAAGCATGAAACCCCAGGAAAACTAGAAGGGTATTTTAGGGGACCAGCTTGATGTAAGGCTGTAGTTTCCTCTCTTTGTGTAAAGTGATAGAAAAGAATAAATGAGTTTTTTCCTTGTGGGCCAGAACCAGAACATCCTAGGTATATTTTTTTGGGGGTAGAGGGGATACCAGGGGTTGAATCTAGGGGTGCTTAACCACTGAGCCACATCCCCAGCCCCATTTTGTATTTTATTTAGAGATAGGGTCTCACTGAGTTGCTTAGAGCCTCGCTTTTTGCTGAGACTGACTTTGAACTCATGATCCTCCTGCCTCTGCCTCCAGAGCCACTGGGATTACAGGCATGTGCCACCGTGCCCAGCCCTTAGGTATCTTTTTATCTCCACCATCTACACTGTGACTGGCACCTAGTAGGTGCTTAATAAATACTTGTTGTATGGATAAAGAAGGAATAAAATAAACTTGCCAACTCCAAGAAACACACATGGTCTCCTCCTTTCCTTCATTCACTCTTCTACTCATTTGTACAACACACCTTAAGCAGAGGTGGGCTAGTGCCCATGCTAGACGAGGGGCATAGGATGATACCCAAGACTTGGGTCCTATCCTCAGAGGATCGCTGCCTGGTAGAGAGAGGCAAGAGGCAAACATTCACTCGTGTTGGTAGGGCCTGGAAGAAGGAATGGTCAATCCCAGGGCCCAGCAAACACCTACAGGTGCCTCTGTGTGAAGAAGGACCTTTCTGGGTATTAGAATTACAATAAGGTAGACCTTCCTTATGACCTGCAGCCTGAGGCCAGGGCTTCCCAGTTGCTAAAGCAAAGCCTGGACTTCCATCACTCTCCTTGTAGGCCTTAGTCTGGGGCAAAATGACCCTGCTGTCCTGCTGATCCTGGTCAGATATTGCCAAGAGAGGGCACATCAGAAAAGGATTGCTTTAGGCAGAAGGGCATGAACTAGCTCAGGGAGAGAAGCAGGTGCACCGTGGAAGGAGTCATGGAAGAAACTTTAAGATATTCTGCAGGGAGGTCCTGAGCAACAGGCCAGCCTGGGCTCCAATTCCGTATCACTGTTTCTGGCTCTGTGTATGGGTACGCATGACTTACCCTCTCTGCTATAGACTGTGCTCCCACCAGAGTTCATATGTGGAAATCCTCACCCCTGAGGTGGTGGGATTAGGAGGCGGGGCCTTTGGGTAATGATTAGGTCATGTGGGTGGAGCCCTCACAAGTGGGATTAGTGCCTTATAAAAGAGGCCCCATAAAGCTCCATGCCCCTTCCTCCATGGGAAGATGCAGGAAGAAGACCGTCATCTGGAAGCCAGGCATGCATGCTCTCAACCCACACCGAATCAATCATGCCCTGATTTCAGGCTTCCAAAGCTGTGAGAAATAAACTTCCGTTACTTCTATTCTACCCAGTCTGTGGCATTTTGTTATAGCAGCCAAAATGGATTAAGACACTCTCTGAACCCCTTTGCTCCCCGTGAAATGATAATAATAACTCAGCAGCACAGTGAGGCCCTTCTGAAAGTCAAGCAGATGAAGAGCTTAGCAGGGCCCAATTATACAGTAAATTCTTCCAAGTTTTCTGAGAGGACACAAAAACTAATTAAAAGTCAAGTCTCCCCTCCCAACAATCTATAATCCCTTTAAAAAGTGTTATTGTTCCCATTTTTTAGTTGAAGAACAGTCACATAACTGTTCAAAATTATCTGGATTTCAAGACTCTCTGCTTCTGGAGATTGACCCCCTTGGCACTCCCTGACACTTGAGGACCCAAGTAAGACACTGAGGTGGATCTAAAAGCCTCTCAATAAATGTGTGTTCTTTTTTTTTTCTTTTTTTTTAAGGAGAGAGAGAGAGAGAGAGAGAGAGAGAGAGAGAGAAATCTTTTTTTTGGTGGATGGACCAACACAATGCCTTTTTTTTTTTATGTGGTGTTAAGAATCGAACCCGGGTCCTGCCCATGCTAGGCGAGTGCTCTACTGCTGATCCACAATCCCAGCCCCAACAAATGTGTTCTTATGGGGAAAAAAACAGAGACTACCAGTAAGGAGCTCAAAGTTGGATAGTTCAGTAAGACATGTATGCAATAATTATACTCCAGACAGAATGAAAATTTCAGAGGACACCAATGAGTTTAGCTTCCTTTCAAGTTGGTTACCTTGTAGGCTGTAGTGATGGTTAATTTTGTGTGTCAAGTTCGCTAAGCCCTGGTGTCCAGTTGTCTGGCCAAACAGCAAGTCTGGGTGTTACTGTGAAGGTATTTTTAAGAGGAGATTTAACATTTAAACCAGTGGCCTCTGAGTCAAGCTGATTACCCTCCATAATGTAGGTGAGCCTCATCCATCTCTCGAAGGCCTTAAGAGCAAAGACTGAGGTTCTCCCAAGTAGAAGTTCTCAAAGCTGCAACATAAAATCCTGCTTGAGTTTCTAGTCCACTGTGGCATTTGAACTCAAAACCACCATGTCAATCTTTCCCAGAATTTCCAGCTCGCTTGACTTCTCTGTGGACTTTTAACTTGCCAGTTGAGCAATTCCTTAAAAAAAAAAAAAAAACTCTCTCTCTCTCTCTCTCTCTCTCTCTCTCTCTCTCTCTCTCTCTCTCTCTCTCCTTTGTGTCTTCAACTGGTTCTGTTTCTCTGAGAAACCTGAACTTCTACAGCGTTGTTCAGGGAAGGAAGTTTTCAGGAAAAAGGTGGGGAAGAGTGCAGGGAATAACTTCCAAACAACACAACTCTCCCTTTTACAAGTCTCTGGCTTGTGGCCTCGTCCGTTTTCATGCTGAGTGGTATGAAAGCAGGCCTTCTGGGGTCTGATTTCAAACAAACCTCTCAAGGAATTCACATCATCAACAGGAAGAGGCAAAGCTGATTATCGACTGTTTGGCACTTAGTAGAAACTCCCTGGCATTGCTAATGCATGACCGTCCTGGGTTTCTCCAGCTTCAATAGGAAGCTTTTCCTCCTTACACTTGGCACCTAGTCGGCCATTTGAGACTCAATAAGTGCTCAAAAAACATTAATCAGATTGAATGGAGTTGAATCTGTCCTTCTTGGATAGCTCATTAGGGTATGTTAAAACCCTACAAATGGAGGATTCTAGGCAGACCCCAGGGGATGGAGGGGATGGGGATTGAATTTAGAGATTGCTTCAACCTCTCTTCTCCCCTCTTCCCGTCACACACATTGAATCTCACCCCTGCTCTCTGTTCCTGCTGTACCTGGGCCGGCCTGACTTTCAATCCATGGTTATAAAGGACTGATTCGATGTAGAGCCCTGTGTTTGGTGCCTGGTGGGAGAAGAAAGGAACAGGACTCCAGCCTCTTGGTTTCTTAGCCTTTAAGGCAGTGGTCATTTTTTTTCTACCCACCTTTGCCATCTGTCCCTACAGACTTTCTTCACCAAGACCCACATCATCTCCAAAGTCTCCACTCAGATGGCCTGCTTGATCCTGGCCATCACCTCCTCACCTGACTCCCGGACCCAACTATGCTTCAACCACATGTGTGCACATGCCATGCCATACAAAGAACTGCTCACTCAATTTTCCTCTTCCCCATTCTAGAGCCTGTGGTTACCCTGGCCCTTCTCCTACAAATGCCCTCCATCTTCCGTCTCTTCTCTCCTGCCATCCAGGTCACCTGGCAAATCCAACACTGATTAAACCCACTGTGTCTCCATCATGCTTGTGCTCCAGTGTTGAAACTCGATGAAGTCAATCAAGCAGTCCTACTGACTCAAGATAGTTCCTAAAGGGACACCACGCTTCCCATGTAAATCCAATCCCCTCTCTTTGAGGAGACTGTTTGGCACCTTCTCCTCTCTCCTCAAACCTCCATGAGCCTTTTTTCCTTGGTTTCATGACTTCATTTCGTACCTCATAGAGAAAATACTTATAATTAGGTGATAACTAATACCTCATCTTCCTACCACCAAACTCTCAAACATGTAACTGACCTGCAGATTTTTGTCTTCTCATCTGATACCAAGGAAGAAAGATCCCTGCTCCTCTCCAACCCAGCCCCTCTCCATCCTACCATCTTTCCCTCCACAACATCAACCTCCTCCTCTGGGTAATCCCAATCAACATATTTGTGTGCCTTTGTCAAACCCATTTAAATAAATTCCTTTCCTCCATGCCTCTATCTACTTTCCCCATTTCTCTGTTTTCCTTAACATCATAAAACAGCAATGGCTACTTCCTCTTAGCCTTCTTTGTTGCCCCCCCCCCCACACACACACACCTGACCTCTAAATGCTGGCACCTCAGGCTGTGCCTTGGCTGCTCCTCCTCCTCCTCCTCCTCCTCCTCCTCTTCTTCTTCTTCTTTTAAAACTTATTTATTTGTTCTAATCAATTATATATGACAGCAGAATGTTCTTTGATTCATTGTACACAAATGGAGCACAATTTTTTACTTCTCTGGTTGTACCCAAAGTAGGGTCACATCATTCATGCAATCGTTTGTGTCCTAGGGTAATGATGTCTGTCTCATTCCACCATCTTTCCTACCCCCATGCATTCTTCACCTTCCCTTTGCCCCATCCAAAGTTCCTCCACTCATCCCACCCCCCCCCATTATGGATTAACATCCACTTATCAGAGAAAACATTCGGCCTTTGGGTTTGGGGGATTGGCTTACTTCACTTCACATGATATTCTCTAACTCCATCCATTCACCTGCAAATGCCATAATTGTATACTCTTCTATTGCTGAGTACTATTCCATTGTGTATATATACCACAGCTTCTTTATTCATTCATCTATTGAAAGGCATCTAGTTTGGTTCCACAGTTTGGCTATGGTGAATTGTCTGACTTCTCTTCTTTTAATTCTTTCCTTATGTGATTTCCGCCAGTCACAGACCCATATGCCACCTATGTGCTAATAACTCCTCTGAGTTCCTGTAATCAGGGGCTTAACTTCAATTTCTAATGACAATATCAATCTCAATATGTAATCATCTAAAGTTTTTGCTTATGCAAAAATCTGGCAATTATCCTTGATTCCTTGATTTTATTTCTAACTCATGTGATAGGGACTGCTGTTTTTCTCCAATATTCATTTCCTCCTTCCTCCATAGTAATAAAATTTTTACTGGATTCATGTTCATTCAGAATAAAGACTACATTTTTTGGCCTTCCTTTCAGCTAAATACGGACTTGTATTTAGATCAGGTCAAGTGGATATAACCAGAAGGGTCAAGGGATCACCCTTTGTCTCTTCTTCATCCCTTCCTCGACCTGAAATGCCTGGGATATAGATACTGACTTGGACCTTGAGGATGGGGGTCACACCCTATGATGGCCTAAGAGCACAAGACATTCAACCAGTCACAAGTTCTGGTCCCTACATAGGCAGGTGATAAAAAGGTCAATGAGATATGAGAGGGAGTTTGTTGAGGTGTTACATTTCCTCACTCTTGCAGAGTTCTACAGGGGAAGTATCGGATGTTGTCCTGTATGTCTGGATTCAGAACAACCAAAAACCAGACCACTCTAAAGATCCTGTCACCATCATGCATAAATTTGGCATTTCCCAGGTAGGTATTCTTTCTGATAGAAAGGTTCAGCTGCTATAAAATGGGTGCAATAATACCTACTTCATGAGATTGTTATAATCATTAAATTAAATGATGTATATAAGGTGTTTAGTATAATGTTTACCACATAATAAACTTAGATACTATTACAACATTATCTCCAGGTATTTTAGCAAAATTTAAAAATCAATTATGGAGTTAAATAAATGTGACAAGTTAACAACAGGATGTCTACTTACCCAAATATAAAATTATATATGGAGGCATTGAGCAGGGAAATGTCTAATAATTTCCTGATTAAGATGTAAATAGTTATTCTAAATTTTTTAAATTAAGTTATATGTTGAAGAATAAGACAAAAAAGAATATTAAATGAGAGCAAGAATAAAGAAATATTCTCCACCATTTCCATCCAGCCCCACATTAATTGAAATATTATATCTCACCAATAGAAATTTGAACCTGTGCCTTCAGCCTTTTCCCTTTCCCATCTCCATTTCCTTCCCAACCTTCCTTATTTCCATTACTGCTGTGAAATCCCCTAGATTTATCCATCAGTGATGGGCAATACACACAGGCTTTTCCCATAGGATTCTGTTTTGGGTGGGGGAGGGCAGTACTGGGGATTGAATTCAAGGGCACTCGACAAGTGAGCCACACCCCCAGCCCTGTTTTGTATTTTATTTAGAGACAGGGTCTCAATGAGTTGTTAAGGGCGTCTCTGTTGCTGAGGCTGGCTTGGAACTCAAGATCCTCCTGTCTCAGTCTCCTGAGCTGCTGGGATTACAGGCGTGCACTACTGCGCTCGGCCCCATAGGATTCTTAACAACACCTTAAACCACAGATTTGGCTTAAACTGACACAAAGCACTCTCTCGCTGTGTGTGTGTGTGTGTTTGCGTGCGCGCGTGCACACACAGAGGAACCTATCTGAACACTGGTGCAGGGCTGTGAGTGTAGCTCAATGTTGGAGCACTTGCCTAGTATATGTGAGGCCTGGGTTCAATCCCCAGCATCAAAAAATAAATAAATAAAAATAAAAATAAAAAGCAAGGGCTGGGATTGTGGCTCAGTGGCAGCATGTTTGCCTAGCATGCATGAGGCACTGGGTTCGATCCCCAGCACCACATAAAAAAATGAACAAATAAAATAAAGGCATTGTGTCCACCTACAACTAAAAAAAATATTTAAAAAAATCAAATACACATTCCTGTCTGTCTAAAACACTAAGACAACAAAAATTTAAATTATAGAAGGAAAATTATTGGCGTGCACCATGTGCACGCCTCAACAAGTCAACCTCCTTTTCTACACTTTACTACATTCTAAAGTTTGTCAATCAATCTGGTAGTAAATGCTTCAAATTGTTGCATTTCAATCTTCTCCAGGAGCCTCAGAATAGTACTCAGAATACAGCCCACAGATATTTTTCCAACACTCAGTCCTATTTATTTTCTTAATTTCATGTGCCTAACCCAGAAGTTCTATTCTATTGATCCCATAAAGCCTCACAAGGTCTCTAGGTTCTGCCACTAAGCAAATAAAACAGACCATGAGGCCATGATGTATCACTTGGCCTTTTCCAGCAATCACTGGTTGGTCTCAGCACAGGACATGGAGAACAGACAATGCCCTGCCCTTCGTATCCTTTGTGGTCTCTGACAAGAAGATCCTGGAACCCTAGATTCCCCCCTTCCCCGACTCTGGTCATCCATTAAGGTAGAAACAAAAGTTTAGGAGTGGTTTTCATTATTTTCAAAAAAATGAATAGAAACTTAAGACTCCATTGGACATCACAAGGTCACCTCCTTAAACAGGTATTGGTTGGTCACAATTTGTGTGGCTATTCTGTGGGCTGGTAGCTTCCACAGCTCTTCCACCAACTCTGTGACCAGCACTGTGCTCAAAGTTCTACCTGTGTTGCTCCCAATCCTGAGTGATCCAAGCTTCACCGAGCCCTGATCCCACCTATAACAAAAAGACCATAGTACTGAGTAAAATTCTACCAAATATTTCTGGGAGTCCCTGCGGGTATTTCGCCAAGGTTCCAGGCCCATCAACTCTGCCAATTTTGGTCTCATTTGTGGCTCCATCTGCCAATCACTGCCACATGACTGCCATTTGCTGCCAACTGCTCAGTGTACACCTCGGCTATTCCCACTTCTCTTCCAGAACAGCCACCCAGTACTGGAGGCTTTGAGCTACTGACAAAGACGTGGAGACCATGTCTACCTCCACACTCTAACAAACAGATGGATACCCAACAAGGCCGTTTGTGTCCCGGTATCTTAGTTTCCAGGAAAATGATTCTTTCTGTTGGGCCTTGGTGGTTACTTCCTCTTTTCCCCTCCCTTCTTTGCTATCACTACATCAGACTTGAGCAAAGTCACGGGACAGACACACACTGCACTGGGAGTCACACTTCCTTCCCCAGAATGAAGCTTTGTGACTGCATCTGGCCTGCCTTGTCTGGAAAATTCCATCAAGGGGAGCGTGCTGAGCTCCTAGCAGATAAATCCTAGCAGACCAGTCCTCCCAGAATTCCAAACACCTATGACCTTTACTGATCCCAGTGGTAGATGGGACTTAGAATCCTGCTAAATCTCAATCATCCTGCAAAGTTGAAGCCTATTTGTCTCCCCTTATAAATAATAAAACCAAGACTTGGGGAGATTAAGAGATTTGCCCAAAATTCCATAGCAATGCCCCAATTTACTTTAAATATAAATTTGTCAATTAATGAATATGGTTTTATAATAAAAGGATTTCAAAAGTGGTGACTCAGGGGCACTGAACCAAGGAAAAGGGATTAACTGACGAGGTCTGGGTGCTGAAATGATGGGGAAGATCAACTCTAATGCCAGTGTTCCCACAATCATGCAGGCGGGCCTCCATGGCTGCCTGGGATGTAAACCTATGGATGCCCAAGGGTACAACCTCTGCATGATTCCATTGGAAGAAACCTAGTTCATTTTCCTTTTCATTTTTGGTGCTGACACCCTGGTGTAAAGGACAGAGTGAAACATTTGATTTAAGGTTGCAGATTATGATGTGGTCTTACTATCCACATGGGTCTCACCCTCCCTAGCTGGAACACTGAACATGATTACTCTCTAGATGATCCACAATCCTAGATATAATATAGGTATTATATAACATCGGTGTATAATATAATGTAATATATGTAATATAATATTATATAATATATATTATATAAATTAATTAATATATATAATATATTTGGTATAATAAAGATGGAAAACATGTCATTGCTCTGCTTGTGATGGAAAGACAACAGAATGTAGATGAGTAAAAAGAATACCAGGGCTGGGATTGGGGCAAAGTGGTAGAACACTTGCCTTGCACATGTAAGACACTGGGTTCGATCCTCAGCACCACATAAAAATAAATAATATAAATTTTTTTTTAAAAAAGCATACCAGTGGAAGAAGATTTAAGCAGCACCAAAAGGTCAATTATTCCAAAATTTTTGAATAAATCTATATAAGTCAAAGGTTTTGATTGCAAACATTGAATCAGCTTTAGGTTGCTTAAGTAGAAGGAGAATCAAATGGAGAGACTTGGAGAGCAGGAAGAATTGTTAAGAAGGCTGGAGAACTGAGACTGGAAGAAAGGCAAGGAATTAAGGGAACCAGGCCATTGACCCCCTCTTGGTCTCACCCCAGGACGGTGCCCTTGGGGTGTTGTTGCCACTGCCCCTGAACATTCCACACTGCCCTGGAACCCAGCAGCAGCCTCACCACCATTGGGCCCTGGATTCCTCCACTGCTACTGGGCCCCTGGACAAGGGGTGCCACTAACTGCTGCCCTGGCTTTTGGGTGACCTCACACCAAACTCAGAGTCCTTGAAAGAGCCAGGCTTCAACCACCTGTCCCCTTTGTAGAGGGACAGGATAAACAACATTCTTTTGAGTTCTCCTGGTGGAAGGTGGAGACCTGTCTCCCAGCAATATTCACACTATGGTGGGGTCCTCAGATGCAGGAGGGGGCTCAGAAATGGGTACCCTCTGCATCAGTCTACTCAGATGCCATAACTGAATTCCACCGCCCGGGTGGCTTAAGCAATAGGAATTTATTTCCTACCCTTCTGGAAGCTGGAAGTCCAAGGTCAAGGTATGGGCAGAATTGGTTTCTCCCGAGGCCTCTCTCCTTGGCTCATAGGTGGCTCCTTGCTGCGTCTCACACGCTAGTCCCTCCATGCACATGCTTCCCTGGTGTCTCTTTGTGTGCCCAAATTCCCTCTTCTTATAAGGAGTCCAGTCAGATTGGGTCACATCCTTCCCAAAAGTTTAATTTAATTGCTGCTTAAAGTCCATATCTCTAGCTACAGTCACATTCAGAGGTACCGGGATTAGGGCTGCAATATATGAATCATGAGGGATTACAACTCAGCCCAAAATATCCTTGTAAATGGAAAACATCTACTGCAGTGATTAAAAACAGAGATGACAAGTGGGAACTAGGCCGAATGTGTGCTCAAATACAGAGCGAACTCTTAGCAGAGAAATTCCTTGTCACTGAAACACTGAGGATGCCAATGGAGATCCAGAAGCATCCAGGGCCAGACGCAGGGGCACACACCTGTAATCCCTATAGCTTGGGAGGCTGAGACAGGAGGATGGAGAGTTCAAAGCCAGCCTCAGCAAAAAGTGAGGCGCTAAGCAATTTAGTGAGACCTGTTTCTAAATAAAATTAAAAACATGGCTGGGGATGTGGCTCGGTGGTCGAGTGCCCCTGAGGTCAACCCCTGGTACTCCCACACACACCCAAAAAGGGAAAAAAGAAGCATTCAAGGTCCTTTTTTCCAGTCAGTGGACCAGCAGCAGCTTCAGACCCCACTCCTGCCCAGCCAAGTGGAAAACTGCCCTCTTACTGCATTCCAGTTCAATCTTTTGCTCCTGGCTGTTGGAGACACTGGCTCTAGGGAGTGCTTTAAGGAATAGGATTTATTTCCTGCAGATGAGACGGTGTGCACAGCCACATGACCCTAGGGTCCTGGGGGGTATAGCTTAGTGGAAGAGTGAAGGCATGGGATACAAAGGTCTCTGGGTTCCATCCCCAGCACCAAAAAGAAAAGAAAAGGGATCAAGTCACAACAGCTACTCTAAGAGGCCTCCTCCCTAGTCACTGACTGGAGCAGGCACAGAAAGCCCTCACTGAGGGCCACCATGACAAGAGCAGTAGGGACTCTTTCTAGTATGCTTCCTGCTTGGAAGAATAACTTTTATGACATTTGAATGCTTAGGTTAAAAATTCACTGGGGCTGGGGTGGTGGCTCAGAGGTAGGGCACTGCCTAGCATGCATGAGGCACTGGGTTTGATCCTCAGCACCACATAAAAATAAAATCGAGATATTGTGTCCACCTATAACTAAAAAACAAATTTAAAAAAATTCATGTAGTGGACTCTGACTTTCTATACTTCCTTGAGCAAGTTTTTAAGCTCTTTGTGACTCAGTTTCCATATCTGAAAATAGGGACAGGAGTACCTTTCTCAAGAGCTGTGATGACTCACTGGGCTGGTGATGTGGCTCAGTGGCGGAGCACTGAGAGGCCCTGGGTTCGACTCCCACCACCACATGAAAAATACCTGGCACATCAAAAGTGCCCCCTGTTAGCTATTATTTCAGGAAAGGAAAAAGAAGTACCATGACCTCCTTTTTTGGCTTTAATATATTCTTAGAGTTAACATTCAACCAGAGATTATCTCCCCTAAGATTCATCTCCATACCTAAAATATTTGCCAGAATTTAAATTTTCATGCAAGTATTTCCAAACCACATGAGCTCCTCTGGCTTCCGGGCAAGTTTCTAAAGCTGTTGTCATCTGGCTGGTTAATACATTTACATGTGGCAGCTGAGGTACTGGAATCAATAGTCAACCCCTGGCCTGAGGAAGAGAGCAGACAAAGCCTCCTTGCTCCCCTGGAAGGGGAGAACTCACCGGGAGCCCAGTCTGGCTGGGGAAAACAGCACAGCACTTTTTACAGAGATGTTGTGGGTCTTCCTTGATTGGAAAAGAGAGACAGAGGAAGGGGAGGAAGGGAGAAAATGCCTTAGAGCAGGGAACCAAAATAAAAAGGACCCGGATTTTTGCTAGATAGACACCAGAAAGGCAAATAATTACCACAGGTTGGTTGGCTCCGAAAGAACCCTGATAATTACAAAAATACTAGGTCATCTTGGGGAGATTAAGAGACTTGCTCAAAGCTCCTCACCAATGCCTTCACCCATTTTGAGTAGAAATTTGTTGATTAATGAATCAGGTTTTATAACAAGAAATTTCAAAACTGACGACAGAGTCCCCATGTTCTGGCACTCTGGTCACTCCTGGGGAGAAAATGGCACAGATCCAAGCCCTGGCAGCACGGAAGGGGGACATGGGTTAGGTAGGATTTCCTGTTTCGTTGTTTCAGTTGAGCTCTGAAGCCCCACTAGAATGGAGGGAAGCACTTTCTAGAGATAACTTGGATCCTGTTTGTTAATTACAGTCCCTAATTTTCAACTTCCAAGGAAATTTGGAAGGCAAATCCTTAGGGTCTCAACCATCTTTTCTGGGACTTTTGAGATGTGCCCTTTTCCCCGTTGCTTTCCTTGGAACCCTGCCCTCGTATCCAATTTTGGAAATGGACAAAATTTCTCACTTGGGAAAGGAAAAGGGAATGCCCCGCCCCCATCACTTGATGCCATACCCTGATTTCCCTTTTGCTTTTTACAGGCCTTGATAACAGGTCTTCTTGATTTAAAAAAGAAGAAGAAGAGAAATTCAGTTGGGCTGTTCTTCCTACTCTTTGCAGGCCTGATTTCTTCTGACCCTTTAGAGCACCTGTTTCCAGTCATCTGTTTATTGTGAACACCCCCAACTCCTGCAATGATTATTTCTATGTGTCAAGTTTTCTGGGTCAAGATATTTGGTCAAAGATTATTCTAGATGTTTCCGTGAAGTGGAGGTGCTTGGGAAGAGATTTACATTTAACTCTGTGGACTTTAAAGTAGATTCCCTTCCTTATTGTGGCTGGGCCTCATTTAATCAGTCGAAGGCCTGGGAAAAAAAACACAGAAGGCTGACCTCCCCTGAGCAAAGGGAAATTCTCCAGCAGATGGTCTGTGAACTTCCTCGGCAACGTGGGCTCCTCCTGGTTCCACGGAAGACTGGCTTTGCCAAGTGCAGCTCTTCCCAGAGCCTCCAGCCTGCTGGCCTTTCCCATGAGACTTTGGACTCACTAAGCCTCCACAACCACATGGGCCAATTCCTTAAAATAAATCTCACATGCTATTGAGTCTGTTTCTCAGAAAAACCCTGAGCAATCCACCCGCCTATGCACACACATGATCATTCTGTACCTCAGCCCTTGTTCATATCCCTCAGAGGCTCATTCCAGTGGGCAACCATCTTACTCATGTTTTATCTAGGTCTTTACTGAATGTAAGTTCTGCCAGCCAGGGCAGGACTGCCTTGTTCTTTTTGTCTGTGTCCTTATCTGCTAAAGTGTCGATCTTAAATGTTCCTCCAAAGGCCCATGTATTAAAAGCTTAGTCCCCAGCTTGGCACTAGTGGAAGGTGGTGGACAGTTTAAGAGGCAAGGCAAAGCCTAGGGAGAGGTCTTAAGGTCATTGGATTTTAAGACCCTGGTCTCTTCCACTTTCTCTCTTGCATTCTCTCTTTTGTTGATTAGATTTGCTCTACCATATGTCCCGTCCCACCACAGGTCCAAAAGCAAAGGGGCCAGTTGGACCATGGACCAAAACCAATAAAATTGTGAGCCAAGCTGGTCATGATAGCACATGCAGGTTATCTCAGCAACTCAGGAGGTTGAGACAAGAGAATCATAAGTTTGAGAACAGCCTCCGAAACTTAATGAGAGCCTATCTTAAAAAAGAAAAAGAACAGGGCATATAGCTCAGTGGTTAAATACTCCTGGGTTCAATCTCCAGCACAAAAACAAAACTATAAGCCAAAATAAACCTTTTCTCTTAAAAAGTTGATTATCTCAGGTATATGATTAGCATACTAATGCTTCCCAGAAGTGCTGAGCATGTGATGGAAGCTAGTAAATCTTGAGTAAATCAGTGGCTAAAGTTCTCCAATAGACGACATACAACACTACAGTTCTAATACGCATGATAAGATTTTGGATAAGATACCATTTCCATCCACTATGACGGCTAGAATCACACATACACACGTGCAAGCACACACAAGCAAAATAACACAGACACAAATATGCAAGTGTTGGCAAGGAGTAGAGAAATTGGAACACTCATCCCTTGCTACTGGGAATACAAAATAATGAAGCCAGTATGAAAAGAATTCTGACATTTTTTCAGAAAGTTAACTGTAGAGTTATCTTATAATCTAGCAATTTTATTCCTAGATATATATTCAAGAGAAATGAATACATCTAGCCTCACAAAAACTGGAACATGACTGTTCATAGCAGCACATGAATGGACAACATCTGGAGACAGTCTAAATGTCCATTGACTGATAAATAAAATGAGGTATACCTGTACAGTGGCATATTATCCAGTAAATAAAAGGAATAAATTACTGGCCCACACTACAACATGGATAAACCTTGAAAGCATTATGCTTGTGAAAGAAGCCAGACACATAAGGTGACATACTCCACTGTTCTATTTATGTGAAATGTCCATCCTAGGCAATCCATAAAGATAAAAAGTAGATTAGTGGTTACCAGGGACTGGGGGTACACAGAAATCAGAAATGACTGCTAATGGGGACAGAGTGGTTTTTTTTTTTTTTTAGTGAAGAAAACGTTCTAGAATTAGATAGTAATGGTTGTACAACTTTGTAAACATACTAAAAAACACTAAAATACAGTGTTTTGTATACTTTCAAATGGTGAATTTTATAATATGTGGATTTTATCTCAAATTTTTAAAAATATAAAGACGGGGGGAGGTGTCAAGAGAAGAGCTCTTATGATCTAGTGGTGGGACAGGTGCGGTCTCAAGCTAAATGGAGAGTACAGCGTCCCAGCCACTCCCCTGAAGAGTTCAAGGGTGTCTCTAAATAAGGACTGTGTTCATTATCACAAGGAGAGGAGTGTTAATACCGTTCTCTGATTTTCCTTTTGGTGTATAAACACAATTGGAGGTGCCACAACATTCTTAAAACTTACATTCTAGGGTTAATGAACTTGCGGATGTAGCCCCCTTTGAACACCATATTTGAAAACCACTACTGAAGGCACACAGTCCCAACTTCCTTCCCCACCCTTTGTTCACATCTTCTCCTCTTGATGTCAATCTTCATAGAAGTAGTTACACAGGACACGTGGCTGGTTAGAAATGATACACTCACCTCCCACAAAAACACAGGGCTCCCCTCACGTCAGCTTCCCGGAGGAGCTCTGCAGCCCAACTCAACCACAAAAGCCCTTCTTGTCTCCACCCTCAGCCACAGTGCACTGGCTGGTGTGGCTTCATTTCCTGTCACTTCACTTCCTGTCACTGAGGCCTACGTACTCCAGGCCTCTATCAAAGGCACCTGAGAGAGAGGCACTCTCCTGGGCACTGTAGAGAACACAAAAAAGCCATAGCACCTCGCATCCTAGGGGTACCCCTCTGCTCTTGGGGATAAACTTGTGGAAGGGAAGGAGAAATTACTCTGCAGAGGATTTGCTAGGCCACATCTCACATGCACTTGGAAAGCCCCCTTCTCTTGAAGCTCCTTCAAATGGGAATTTAAAGGGAAAGGGAATGAGGCATCATGACTGGCTTCTGTCTCCCAGATCCCATGTGAGCTAGTAGGAGTCATCGGAGCCCCTTCCTCACATAGGAAGGTCACTGAAGTTTGGTCTAGGAAAAGTTCATAGGCACAAGGATGAGTGAGAGAAGGCTCCAGCTGACCAGTGAGAAGAGCCTCCTAAACCCACGCCTGGTCCAGGCAGATATCCCCGCTGCTCTGGAGGCTGAGGTAGGAGGATCATAAATTCCAGGCCATCCGGGCAACTTAGCAAGGCCATGTCTCAGAATAAAATAAAAAGGGCTGAGGATGTGTCTCAGTGACAGGGGGCTTGCCAGCATGGATGAGGTCCTGGGTTCAATCCCAGATTTCAGGAGGAAAAAAAAAAAAAAACTAGAATAGAAGGAATTTACCTCAATATTATAAAAGACTATGTATGTCAAAGCCAATGGTGACTTCATACTGAATGGAGAAAACCTGAAAGCACTTCTTCTAAAATCAGGAACTAAACAAGAATATTCACTCTCACCACTTCTACTCAATACAGTTCTCAAAACTCTAGCTGATGGCATGATTCTATATCGAGAAGACCCAAAAAATTCCACCAGAAGACTTCAAGAGCTGGTAAATGAATTCAGCAAAATAGCAGGATACAAGATCAACACTTTTTGTTTTTCCATACTCCAACATTCAGCTGAGAAAGAAATCAGTAAAACCATCCCTTTCACAATAATCTCAAAAAAAAAAAAACACCCCAGGAATTAATCTAACTAAGGAGAGAAAAGATCTCTATGAGGAAAATTATAGAACACTGAAGAAAGAAATTGAAGAAAACCTCAGAAGATAGAAAGACTACCCATGTTCTTGGATAAGCAGAATTAATATTGTCAAAATGACCATACTACCCAAAGCAATCTACATATCCAATGCAATCCCCATCAAAATATGAATGACATTCTTCACTGAACTAGGAAAAATGTCCTTAAATTTATTTGGAATAATAAAAGATCAGAATAGCCAAAACAATTCTGAGCAAAAAAAAACAAAGTGATACCGAAGGCATCACAATACTTGATCTCAAATTATACTAGAGAGCTATAGTAGCTAAAACGGCATGGTATTGGCATCAAAATAGACATGAAGACCAATGGAATAGACTGGAAGACAGAGAGAAATTGACATACTTACAGTGATCTGATACTTGACAAAGATGCCAAAATTATATGTTGAAGAAGAAGACAGTCTTTTTAACAAATGATATGGGAAATATCCACATATCTGTATATAGAAGAATGAAATTAGATTCCTATCTCTTACCCCAAAGAGAAGTCAAATAAAAGTTGGTTAAAGATTTAGAAATTAGACCAGAAACCTTACAACTGCTGGAAGAAAACATATAATCAACACTTCATCATATAGTTGCAGGTACCAACTTCCTCTACAAGATCTCTAAAGCTCAAAAGACAAAACCAAGAATCAACAAGTGAGATGGTATCAAATTGAAAAGCTTCTGTACAGCAAAGGAAATGATTCAGAGTATGAAGAGAGAGCCCACAGAATGGGAAAAAAAAATCTTTATCAGATACTTCTCTCATAGAGGATTAAAATCCAGAATACAAAGAACTCAAAAAACTCAGTCCCCCGTCAAAAAAACCCAAATAACCCAATCAATAAATGGGCAAAAGAACTAAACAGAAATTTCTCAGAAGAAATATATGAAAAAAATGTTCAACATCTCTAGCAATCAAGGAAATGCCAATCAAAACTACATTAAGATTTCATCTCACTCCATTCAGAATGGCAATTATCAAGAACACAAACAGTAACAAATACTGGTGAGGATGTGGGAAAAAAATATACCCTGATACACTGTTAGTGGGACTGCAGATTATCTTCACACTCTAGAAAGCAGTGTGAAGATTCCTCAAAAAACTAGAAATGGAACTAGCTATCTCAGTTCTACTTATCCAAAATAACTAAAATCAGCTTACTGTAGCTTAATATAGCAATGCAACCATTTCAATGACTAGAGCAGCACAAATCACAATAGCCAAATTATGAAATCAGCTGAGATATCTGTCAATAGAATAGAGCAATAAAATCTGGCATATATACACAATGAAGTTTTACTCAGCCATAAAGAAAAATGAAATAATGGCATTTGTCAGTAAATGGATGGAAATAAAGAATATCACAATAAGTGAAATAAGCCAGACCCAGAAAAATCAAGGGCCAATTGTTTTCTCTTATATATAGAAGCTACAGAAAAAGAAGGGAAAGAAGGCTATGTGGCAGGGTGAGGGAATTGGATATCATTAATACATAAGAAAGATCAGTAGAATAGAAGAAGGTTAATATGAGGGAGGGAGGAAGGAAAAGGGGAGGAAATATGCAATGAATTTAACAAAATCATGTTATATGCATATGTATATGCACCAAAGGGAATTTCACCTTTATGTATGTGTTGAAAGTACTAATTAAAAATAAATAAGTAAAGGAACAAAAGGAAGATCAGTAGAATAGAGGGAGAATAGACAGAGGAGGGAGAGGAAAGGGGGGAATAGGGATTGAAATCAAATTCCTAGCTCACATATCTGGAGTCTAATCATTAGGAATGGTCACCCAAGCTCAAATTAAGGGATGATCTACATTTCACTGGCCTATACTACTAAAAACAATCATTTTCATAAAATACAAAGGGAGACTTAATAAAGGCTGTAAGTTAGAGTCCAAAGAGAGTTAACAGCAAACATAACACACAGGCTTAAATTTTCTTTTGCTACGAAGTCCAGTGTTAGGTCAGCCAACAAAATATGTCTGAGATTTGTAGACTGGAGGATAGTATTATATTAATGTCCATTTCCTAATTTTGATAATTCCAGGAAAAAATACAGTGAAATATTTAGAAGTCAAGGAGTACCATTCTGTCTTACTATTAAGGGATCTAGAAAAATGAGAGAGAGAAGAAAGAGAAGTTGCCATGAATAAAATCAAGATTCTGCTAATAAGAAGGAAGGGAAGAATAGATGTTGGACTGCAAAACCAGCACACAGACCTTCGTAAGTGTCTTCTATTGCTAGGGAAATAACTTGGATAAATTCTACCCTGAACTATTAAAACATGCAATGATGTGTAACAGGACAGCAAGTGAAAAATTTTCCTGTGATCCTGAAATTACTAAGAGACAAAAAAAAAAAAAAAAAAGACAGTAACAACAACAACAAAACCAACAGAAGTGTTAACCCCCACACTTCCACTTAGAGAACTGCTATCCATTGGTGTCACTTGTCCCCTGCAGGGCCTGTGAGAGGCACCACTATTTTCTCTCCCCCACTCTACCCCTGCCTGGTGACCATAAGAAGCTTGGACAGTAAGGGAGTCCTCAGCTTCGTACCTACTACAGAATTCATGGAAAGATGCTATTTCCTCTATTTACTTCCTCCCACTCTCGAAAGCTGAAGGATCTTAGGAGACTCCAAGAGATTCAGCTCTAAAAAGTGGGGGAGAATACGTGGGAGAATTTCATTTTAGTCCCTGATTGAACTTACCCCCTGCCCCTCTCTGTCTATTTGAGTCTGAGTACTCATGGTCACTTGCTCTAGCTGGAGGGTGATGGGCACTGACACAACAACTTCATAAGGGTTCCTTCCTGAACACAAAGTTGTTTAAAAAGCCAACCATGGGAAATAGAGACCCCCATGTCAGAAATGATGATTGAAGGGAATCAAAAGTTAAGAATAGCACACACAGCATGACAGTCGGGTCTGACACACACTGGAGGAAATTGGAGATAATTTGAGCAATTCACCCTGAATGTTAAGCATTTTTTTATAGCTCAAAAAAATGAATATGGATATTTGTGCAGTTAAATAACACTGTAATGGTATCCCCAATTCTGCTGTCAGACAAATGTGGGGTGAATCTCCACGGTGCAGCTTAGAAGCCAGATGTCTCTGGTGAGTTAAAATTAGGTTTTCTCTTTTATAATGTAGTACCAATCTCAAAGGGTTATTTTAAGCAATAAATAAAAGAATGTATTAAATAAATCTGGCCTATAGTAGAAACTCAATAAATATTAGCTATTATCCTGATTAGCCAAGTTTCTTTGAAAGGAAGGTGTCTGAGGCTTATGTTAAGAAGTCTGACAAATGCTTTATTCCCTTAGTCTTTTTCAAAGTCAGAATCACTTCCATGTGTCCAGCTACAGTGTTCACATAAATATTTTTATGATAATATGTCTATAGAACAATAAATATTTTATGATAATATGTCTATAGAACAATAAATATTTTATGATAATATGTCTATAGAACAATAAATATTTTATGATAATATGTCTATAGAACAATTAAGACAGGCAGCTCATCATATAGATGCCAATGACTCCCAGTTGCATCTCCAGCCCAAGCTTCTCCTCCGAACTGCTCTGATTTATAGACTTAGTTTCCTACTTCACATCTCCACGTGGATGCCTAAAAACTGTCTTAAACATGTTCAAAATTGAAGGCCTAATCTTCACCTCTCCAAAATGCTCTTCCCACAGCCTTCCCCTCTCCCATCTATGGCAACCCTAACCTTCTAAGTGCACAGGTGAGAAACCTCAGGAGGTCCTTGATACCTCCCTTTCTCTCGCACATCCTGTCTTTCAGGAGAGAGTGTTAGTGCTGATCTCAAAATACATCCAGAACTAGGCCACTTCTCATTCCTCTTCTGTCACGACTCAGGTTCAAGCTCCTAATATCTCTTGATGCTGTTTGTAGCTGGCCTTTTGCTTCCACTCTTGCCCCTGGTTGTGCATTGGAATGGAAGCTCCAGAAAGATATGTTGAAGGCCTAACACCCAGTCTTATTGCAAATAAGATCTTTGAGATGTAATCAAGTCATGAAGAAGTCTTACTGGATTAGGATGGACCCTAGCCAATGACTGGTATCTTAATACTTATAGAAAGATAGAGACAGAGACCAAGGTCATGAAGACGAAGTGTTCAAAGATCAGTCTTACACAGCCACAGACAAAGGAACATCTAGGATCACCAGCAACCATCAGAAGCTGGAAGAGGCAAGGAAGGAGCCTCCCCTAGAGCTTTCAGAGAGAACATAGCTCTCCCAACAGCTTGAAGAATTCTTTTTCGCTTCTAGACTCCAGAACGGTTAGAGAACATATGTCTACTGTTTTAAGCCTCCTGTTTGGGGTGCTTTGTTGTGGTATGTCCAGAAAACTATCATACCCTTCTACAGTTTATATTAACACAGACCCAAGAGGGACCTTCTTAGGTCATTCAAATCATATCATCCCTCCAGCTAAAACCCTCCCATGGCCTCTCTGTCAAAATCCTTCCTTGTTGTGACCTGCATGACCGTTTATTTGGGGCTAAGTGGACTGGTCGCTGAGGGGATTGAGAAAAGACAAACAGACACACAAATAGAAAAAAAGCCGGGACCTGGTGGTTCAGCCAGCCCCTGACCACCAGCAAGCTCAGCACATTTATTAAATAGGTTTAAACATCAAAAGGATTTATTGTGAGAAAGTTTTCTCAAGATAAACAGAACTGAACTTGAGGGTAAAAGCGGCCCCATTAGGACTATCCACTTTGTCCCATAATTTTCTACCTCCAGGCAGCCAGCGTATAAACCCAAGGTTAAGAACTGATAAAATTCTGAGGCTGCCACAGAATTTCCCTTTGAACAGAGAATCACCATAGCAACTGAGCCATGCCCATTAGTGCCTAAGCATTGAAAGTCTCCAGAGGGGCATTGCTTCTGTCACAGGACAGTTCAGGACCCACAGTTCAGCCGCCATTCTTTATACTTCCAGCTGCTAAGAAGATTCTCTGTGATCTCATCATCCTCCTGTTTCCCGCATGACAGTCTCACTGGACTCCTTGCTGTTACTTGAACAAGCCAAGAACCCTCCCATTGTGCACTCCTTTCTTCTGTTTAGAAAGCCCTTCTTTGCTTCTCCATGGGGTTCCTCTCTCACCTGCCCCAAGTCTTCACTCAGGCCACCTTCCTAGAAGGCACCCCCTGACTACCCTGTCAAAACTGCAACCTACCCCCCTCTTTACTCCCAAACAAACTTCTTTACTTAGCTCCATTTTCCCCATCTTGCTTAGCACTTACCCACATATCATATAATTTATCCATCTATTTTGTCTTCTCACAAAGGTAGAATAAAAGCCTCACATCATAGTGATCTCTGTCTGGATTGTCCATTAAAGCAGACACATCAAAGGCACTAAGTAAACATTTGTTGAATGAATGATTCTGCTGAGACAACATGGATCTCTTAGCAAAACTCATCTCTTAGGGTGGATAATCCTCCTCCCAATGGTTTGAGAAAACTGAGTTCCTTGGCCAATTTACCTTTAGATCACATTCCTCCATAACTAGCTTTAGTTGGTGTTATGGTTTGGATAGAAGGTTTTCGGGAGCTGCTCTGTACAGGAGCTATGTACACACCTCTAAATCCTCAGTGAAGAGGTGCTGAACAGGTATTGCACATTGCAATGCATTTGGACTTTACCTCCACTTGGATAAGAAAGATGCAGCTCCAGGAGTGGGCATCACCAGATGGGGTTGGATTCCACCCTCTTGTTTGTTGTAACCCTACCCCTTGCCTCATTTGAATAGCCTCCCCCAAAAACCCGGGTTCGAGGCATGCTCCTTCCCTTTCTTGCTTGCCTTGCCTGTCTTGTGGGAGTTGTGGCTGAGGAGCTGTCACTGAGCTCAAAGAAAAGGTACTTTCTGTGTCTGTGTCTTTATTTAGTCAGCCAAAATTCCACTTGGAGTGACCCTGACTGGTTTAGTCATGTGTCAAAACAGGAGGTGTCCCCCAAAAGCTCCTGTGTCAATGCAGGAAGCTTCAAAGATGAAATGATTGGATTATGGATTAATGGGGTGGCAACTGTAGGTAGGTGGGGCATGCTTGCAGGATACTGGTCACTGGAGGTGTGCCCTAGAAGGATGCGTTTACCCTGTAGCCCCTTCCCCTTGCCCTCTCTCTGCTTCTTGGCTGCCTGTCCTGAGCTGCTTTCCTCCACCACATCCTTCCACCATGATGCTCTGTCTCATCTCCCACCCAGAGCAATGGAGCCCCCTGAAACCATGAGCCATATAAACTTTCCATCCTCTAAGTTGTTCTTGTCTGGCATTTTGGTCATAGTGATGCAAATCTGACTTACACAGCTTGGATCTTTCCAAGTCAATTAAATGAGGATTAAATGTACGTAAATGCAGCTAACACTGTTCCTGGCACAGAATAGGTTCCTAATAAATTAAGTTTCCCTTCTCTTTCCCAGCAAGTAGGGGATTTGATTCTCCAAAAGGAGTGGGTCAGGGGCTTCTTTCATGTGAGTCCTTCTGGTGACAGGGAGAAATGATTTGGGACAACAGCAGCAGATGGCCTTGGCACCTATACCAGAGACTGCTTTCCTAGGCTTGTGGGTAAGCAATGACAAGGACATGTGAACATGCTGACATGATCGGAAGACAGCTCCAGAGAGGTGAGTTATAAATTTCTGGTCTCCTGCAACAACAGGCCATTGGGTAGGTGGGGGAAGGTTGTTCCTTGCTATTTGTTTTTTACTGTTGATGACCCTGTGTTTGCTCCTCAGTGCCTTCTGGCCTTTTGTGTCAAAGTACTGTGTCAACATCAGAGGACCCAGAGTCAAGAAGCAGTGGTGTGTTCACCCCAGGTACTGGCGCAGTGAGTTGCAGGTTGACATAGTCTTCCGGCCCTTGGGACTTAGCTTTCCAGGAAGCAATGAAGTCACTTGCCATGGCTATCTCTAGTGGAAGGAGATTCACATCTCTTAAAGCAGAGCCTGGGGAGGTGACATTTGTTCTGATTCACCTTCTCTTTTATTTTCTACCTTGTATTGAACTCATGCAAGATTTCATAAAATCTTTCTCTTCACATCTTCCATTAAGTTCAGAGGTAGAAGATGTAAAAGAAACATTCTGACAAAGCATTTGAAAATTTGTAGAGAAAGAGAGATTGCAAATGAGATTGCATCATTCATATATATATATATATATATATATATATATATATATATATGAATTCTCTCATTTAATCCTCTCAAGATGTAGGTATTATCATTTTGTAGATGAGAAAACTATGGACTACATTGTTCAGAAAATGCCTCTAGGTCACTAATTTTTTGACCCCAACTAATTTGTAGGGGTCACCCTAACAAATTCCCATAAACATAGTGGCTTAAATTAACAGAAATGTATCCTTTCACAGTTCTGGAAACCAGAAGTCTGAAATCAAGTCTCTGAAAAGATACATCCAAATCCTAACAACACAATTTTGCCTCAACAGAAAGATTCCTTTCATTCAACAAATATTTACTTAGTGTCCTCTATGTGTTAGCAGGATTGTCTGCTTCTGGAGACTGTCGGAAGAATCCTCGTGCATCTTAGCCTCTGGCGACTCCAGAAGTCCTTGGCATTCCTTGATGCATAAACACATTTTTCCATTCTCTGCCTCATATTTGTGTGTCCCTCTGTGTGTCATGTGTCTGTGTCTCCTTTCTCTTATCAGGCAGCACTTATTGGATTTAGGCCCTATTCTGAGTTTAGGATGATTTCATCTCTAGATTCTTAATTACAGCTGTCAAGACCCTATTTCCAAATTATGTCCCATTCACAGACACCTGGGGTTAGGACTTGGACATATTGTTTGGGGGCCATACAACACACTGCAGTCACTAAGAAATGGGGAAGCCAGAACTTAAAACCCAATTCCATCTGGTTGTAGTCTTCTAAATCCACACTGCCTGTCTGGTGACCCCAGGGGAACCAGCACAAGCCACTCTGGACCAGAAGATGGTTGTCAGGACAAAGTCCTCTTCACTTGACTTCTTTTCTTGAAAGAGAAGTTTTATTTCTAACTTCTCTCCTGTGTGATCTGGATTCACATGGAATGGAAGTCCTTCTGGGAATTCCTTGGGAGGTATGCCGGTTGCCGTTCTCATGCTAAGTATGATGTGTTTGTGCCATCTCTCTTCCTGTGAGGGGTTGACGCTGTTCTGAGAGCACACAGCAGCAGAGCTTCCAGAAAGAGCACCTCATTGATAAACCTGCTGCTGACATGGGGAGTGGAACTCTAGACCTGTCTGTACTGTCTGAATATTCTCTAACATAAGAATGCTTTTGGATACTGTGCAGTAAGGATCTCAGCAAGTCTCAACTCTGCACGTCTCAAAAAAAGTTTGGCCCATGCTCAGATCCTGGGAGATAATCATAAAACCCTTGAACTATCCTGCAAGAGTGTTTTTGTTCACCTGGGACCCCCCAGGCCACACTTGATACTTACTGCTAACAATGTGACTTACAATGGGGACCTTGAGCCATCTGGTTCAACTTGATCTCTGGACTGGCTAGAGGAGGGTGAACCATGTTGGCAGTCTGCCAAGTCCAAGTGACAACCACCCCTAACCCCAAATACCAACTCTGGACACCAAGGCTCAAGTGACCTTCTCTGTTGGCAGTGCTCTGCATGTGTTACCACATATTGTCACTGAGCAGTGAATATTGTCCATATGTCACCACCAGGAGAGAACAACTAGAAATCTGGTCTCCTCCAGATTCCATCCCACACACATTTTTCTTTTGTTGCTGTTAATTTCTGTATTTGTTTACTGTAATAAACCCTAACCATCATTAGGACAACTTTGCTAAATTCTGTGATTCCTTATAGTTAAATTGTTGAACCTGAGGGTAATAGTGGGGACTCCCAAACACAAGAAACAATTGCCTAATAAAAGTCCACAGTTTTGTTTTAATGTAGCATGTTTTCTTCAACATTCAATTCTTGCAAAACCTTGCTGAATCACAAAATTCATTACAATGAGAACTCTGCCTTTTTATATTCATCTTTACATCTCCCTCCTCCCTACAGTTCATTGACAGAGCTTCATATGTAATTAGTGTTCAGTGAAGATCAAATGGGAAGGAAATCCAAATTCTGAGACTGGAGTGAAACCAGAGCTGTCTGGCACTGTTCCCTGCAGGCTTTGGTGAGCCTCACTTTAAATACTCCTCCGAGCAGAATTCTACCCTGGCTACCTCAACCAAGCAACTCAGATCCTGGGAGATAACCATAAAACCCTGGGACTATCCTGCAAGAGTGTTTGATATTACTATATTATTGGGGGCATATATTTGGTACCTATATTATTCAGCCTAAAGCTGAGTGATGTACACCTCATCTAATGAATTTAGGATGATAAATTCTTCAAGGTGGCTCTTCTTGAAGCCTCTGTGCTCAACACTGCATGTGGCCAAAGCTGGTATATCTGAACCGACCTTAAAGGAACATGCATTCCCTCTTCTCTCTCTCTCTCTCTCTGTCTTTGTACTATTGTACTAGGGATTGAACTCAGGGGCACTCAACCACTGAGCCACATCCTCAGCCCTATTTTGAATTTTATTTAGAGACAAGGTCTCACTGAGTTGCTTAGCACCTTACTTTTTGCTGATGCTGGCTTTGAACTCACAATCCTCTTGCCTTAGCCTCCCTAGCTGCTGGGATTACAGGCCTGTGCCGCTGCACCCAGCATAAAAGCATCATTTATAATGGCTAAAAAGTGGAAACAACTCAAATGTCCATCAACTGATGAACAGATAAATAAAATGTGGTTTATCTGCCCAACAATATATTATTTGGCAGAAAAAATACGAAGTCTAATGAAGATATTATGCCAAGTGAAAGAAGTCATCACAAAGGACTACTTACTATATGGTTTCATTTGTATGACATGTCCAGAATAGACAAATCTATAGGAGAGAACATGCATTAGTGGTTGCCTTGGACTAGGGGAAAGACAGGTTAGAGGTGTGTGGTGGCCACTGGGTATGGGCTTCTTCATAGGGTTAAAAAAAATAAAATGTTCTAAAGTTGATTGTAACAATGGTCATTAGACATATTAAATAGATTAATGGAATGCTATGTGATTATATCTCAAGAATATTTTTTATAGTTTAGGGTTTTGACTAAGTCTTACTATATTATTTAGCCTGGCCCTAAATTCTTGGACTGAAATGAACTTCCTGCCTTGGCTATTGTTGTTGTTAAGGACAAAAATTTAGCAGATTTTCCTCTCCCCTCCTTTGTCCAGGAGAAAAGAACCAGCATCTGTTGGACACTGTTATGATCTATATATGAGATGTCCCTCGGAAAGTTCATGTGGCAACACAGAAATATTCAGAGGTGAAATGATTAGATGATGAGAGCTGTAACATGATCAGTGGATTAATATATTTGATGGAGTAATCATTTGAAAAGATTCCTGGGTGGTAACTGTAGGTAGGTGGGGCACACCTGGAGGAAGTAGGTCACTGGGGGAGAGATCTTGGAGATTATATTTTGTCCCTGGTTCCTGTATATGTCTCCTTCTCAGGAAATTCTCATGCTAACACTACCAAGATCACAACCAATAAAAAGGAAGGCCTGGTCCCCATGAGGAAGCACATCTGTCTCCCAGACCTACGGAGTTTTACCAGAGTGAACATGCACTGGAAAAAAAGGAAATAGTCAGATTTTGGGGTGATTATTTGTGAGCTAGCTCTGAAATGACACTAATTCCAGAAGATCTAAAACATCACTGTGACCTGAGTAGGGGATTATAGAAATCAGGTGATGTTTAATTTTTTTGTGTCAATTTGGCTGGGCTACAGGGTGACCAGATTAAGCATTGTTCTGGGGTGTACCTGTGTGGGGTGTTCCCGAATGAGATTAGCATTTGGATCTGTGGCCTCAGCAAAGTGGATGTGCTTTTGCATGTGGGTGGGCATCCTTCAATCTATTGAAGGCCTGTAACAAAGGGAATGATGCATTTGCCCCTTTCTTCTCTTCATTGCTTAGCTGGGCCATCTCATCTCCTCTTACACACTGGGACTGAGATTTCTACCATGGCCCCCCTGATTCTCAGACCCCCAGACTCAGAATGAATTGCCCCACCAGATTTCCTGGGCCTCCAGCTCTCAGACAGCTGATCATGGAATTTCTCAGTCCCTATAATCACATTGGCCAATTTCTCATAATCTCTTTATCTCCTAATGATTCTGTTTCTGGAAAACCCTGAGTAACATAGGAGGTCAATGGAGTTTCAGCTGAGGTCCTTCTCAACTGGTCCAGTGGGTTCCCATTTACAGAAGGCATCATGGATAGAGACATGCTCAGCAGCTGGCAGAATCCCCCGACTGTTGGGATTCTGGACTGAAATCCAAGTCTATCTGACTCCAGAAACTGTGTGCTTTCCATTATGCTGAATGTCTTGAGGGCAAAGACCCGAGCCAGGGGGCCCAGCAGCCCTGGAATTTATTCCTACTTTCTATGTAACAAAGCTATGGCTGGTGTTCTGTTTCTTGGCATAGAACAGATTAGGAACAGCCGATTAGAAGGAGATAAAAATTAGACCATGACAACAGTGCGGAAGAAACACTGAGACCACAGTGAAACCTACAGAAAGGAGCCAGGAGGGAACTCAAGAGCAAGGCAGCCTGCTGAGATGAGCAAAGATGCTTCCATTTCCCTGGTTCTCAAGGGTATCCATCAGCCCTTCTCAAACTTGAATGGGCTTCAGAATCTCCTTGAAGGCTTGATAAAACACACATTTCTGGGCCTCACCCCAAAGTTTTAGACTCTGAAATTGCATTTCTAACAAGTTCTAGGGGCTGCTGCTGGTCCAGGGGCCACATTTTAAAAAACATTGGTATTTATTATAGCCCAGGGAATTGGCTATAATAATGTTCCCAAAAATGATTCAGCTCTTTTAAGAAAAGATTGGATTATTCTGGGCTCCTGCATTATAAGGCAAAGATGTACAAAGCATTGAAAGTGATTTTAGTCAAAATTATTAACATAAAATTGTTTGGGGCATTTAGAGAGGCAAATTTGGGAAACTGGAAAAATCCATTCATAAGGAATCCTGCTCACACGTCACCTCGGAGGTATGAGGACTTCCCAGAATCCCTTACCCAGCGTCCCCCAACAACATCTGTTCCTTATCCTCTCACCTGGCTATATTTCATTTCCTAACAATTGGATACTATATATTTATGTGCTTATTTGTTTATTGTCTTTTTTCCCACAGAAAGTAAATTTGATGAGGACATGGCTTATTTTCTTTTGTTCACTACAAAATCCCCAGAGAACAGGGCCCGGCCCTTAGTAGGGTTTTACTAAATAATTACTAAGGGAATAAGCAAAACATTTCATTTGCTCTAATGCTAGCAGAGGCCAGAGTACACAGAGAGCAACAATGTCAGAAGGTTACACTTCAAGAAAAAAGAATCCCCACCTCTGTACCTCCTTTGAGAAAACGGAATTTAAAGGAAGCAGTTAATGAGAGGAGTAAAAATGCTGTTTGGGAAGAGGCTGGCTTTCTTCTCCACCTGGATGTTGCAATCCAGATACTAAGAGGCAATTCCAGCCTCAGGAAGGCCGCAGAAAAACCCCATGGAGCACAGCACTCTGTGCTGACTTAAGTTCAGTTCTGCCTGGGGTCCTCTGGCTGAGCTCAGGATGTTCCTCTGCCAGGGCCTTCAAACCCTGTTTAATGTACCTATTATGCCATGAGCTCTGCCTCGTTAGCCGAAGGAGGCAGGCACTCCAAGACCCAACCCCTGCACAGTGGCTCCCTTCTACTACTGGAAAAGACGGGGAAAATACAAAATCGGCAAAATCATGCATCCTTCCTCCTCTCCCCTTCTCTGCCAAACTGTGTATGACTTTTTACTCACAGTCACGCTCCCATGAGGAGTCCCCACACCTTCTTGATATGGAGATATTAAACCAGACAGCCACATCATCTGATCCATTTCCAGATTGCAGCAGAGGTCATTAAGGCCACGCACTCAAGTGAGTAGCAGACCCAGGACCAGAATTCAACTTGGTCCATCAAAAGAACTGGCCACTATGTCCCCTCATCAGCTGATGGCAAGCTCCTGAGGGAGACGGCTGCTGTGTTCCTCTTGTGGACACTGGGTCTGACTTACAATAGGTCTCAAGAAATATTTGAGGGGGCTGGGGTTGTGGCTCAGCGGTAGAGCGCTTGTCTACCACGTGCAAAGCCCTGGTTTCGATCCTCAGAACCACATAAAAATAAATAAATAAAATAAAGGCCCAACTACAACTAAAAATAAATATTTTAAAAAAGAAATATTTGAGGAATAAATATATGAATGGCTCACTTTTAACTGCTCTGTACGAGTATGATTGTGGATGATATAACGAATGACTCTGTTGAGGTTAGAAAAAGAGAGAGACTCAATAGAGAAGTTAGAGGATATTTGGGGCTGGTGTGGCTGAGGAAAATTAGCTTCAGCACTTTCCAGGGTCTAGCTGAGTTGTCTGGGTGTGGAAGCCCAATCTTCACAGTACAGAGTTGAGTATTGGGAACTACCTTGAGCTAACCAAACTCATAGGAGATGATAATGCAATTAATTATTCTACAATGTGCCAATGGGACTGGGCATTCCAATAGGCTAATTAGTCATTCTCTCCCAATGGAAAAGTCTAATTAATAAGCCACTTCCATTAACTGTGCATCTCTAGAGGGCTAGTCTTAGCACTGATTACTGTCACTCCAATCCCTGGCATAGTGAATAATCACTCAAATGTTGCTGTTTTCATAGAAGATAGGCTCCATGAGGGCAGGCATTCTTGCCTGTCTTGCTCACTGCTGTATCCCAGGCACCTAAGAGAGTTTGCTGAATGATGTGTACATGAAGCATTCTTTAATCAGCATAATGTTAGGAAAGAGTAATTTTGTTTTATTGTCCTGTTAGATTTGATCAGCTTATGTGAGCAGGCATAGCTGTTCGTTAAGAGAATGCAGCTATATGATTACACGATCGGTGTAATCGACATCATGTACACCAGGGGAATGAGAAGTTATACTCTATTTATGTATGATGTGTCAGAATGCATTCTACTGCCATGTATAACTAATGAGAACAAATTTAAAAAGAGAGAGAGAGAAAGCAGCTTCCAAGCAGATATACTTACTGCGCATGCTCCCAACTTTCTATCCTCTTCATGAGGTGGTACTGAAGATACAGACAACTTTTGTTCCACTTTACCCTGCAGATCTGCTCTCTGCTTAGCACATTCTTTCTTCAGACCAGGTACAGGCCAGTTGTGACTGTATCATATGCTCACCTTCTACTCACTGTTCTTGGTGACTCCATGTGAGCACCCTGGTCACCTTGCTTAAAAGGAGGTAAGCTGAAGCCTCCTCAACTGCCCATTTGTGTTTCTTAAAGGGAGTCCTGTTAGCACATGTCCATTCATGCTCATGTCCTCCACGAAGGTCAACTGAGTTCCCATGTTCAAGGATCCCAACGGTCTAACCATGGTCAATAGCAAGGTTGTGGGAGGGGCAGATAACCAGGAAGTAGCAAAGCTTACATCTGCCTCCAAATGTGAGGACCCTCCTGAGCAACTCTAACCATGAAAGGTCCAATTCCAATAATGATGCCAGTAACTCGAGAGACAGAGTGATACAGAAGAAAGACCTTTATTGACAACAAGCTGGCAAGGTGTAAGATGGGGACTCTTGTCCTAAAAAAAGGCTATCTTCTGAGCTGGGGATGTAGCTCAATGGTAGAGCACTTGCCTGGCATGCATGAGACTCTGTGTTGGATCCATCTTCCCTAGGGGTCACAGGTACAAGGCTTACATAAGGACTTGGGGAAGTTTTTTATTTGTTTTGTTTGGGTTTTTTTTTTTTATCTGTTTGTTTGTTACCAGGGATTGAACACAGGAGTGCTTCACCAATGAGCCACACTTAGTGAGACAGGGTCACTAAGTTGCTTAGGGCCTTGCTAAATTGCTGAGGCTGGCCTTGCACTTACAATCGTCCTGCCTCAGCCCTCCTAAACCTGAAAAAAATATCTTTTAGTCTCAGATGAGGGCTACGTGCTAGGGTAGTCATAAATTCTACAATAGTCTGCTTTTCTGGTGCACATGTTGCTATTATCTGAAAGTTAACCCAGTTTTCTGGGCTGGGTGGTGGCTCAGTCATAGAGTGCTTGCCTAGCATGTGTGAGGCACTGAGTTCAATCCAACCCCCCAGCACCACATAAAAGTAAACAAATAAAATAAAGGTATTGTATCCATCTACAACTAAAAAAATGTATTTAAAAAGAAAAAAGAAAAGCTTTTAATGATTAATGGGTTGGGGGTATAGCTCAATATAGCACTTGCCTAACATATGCAAGCCCCTGGGTTCAATCCCTAGCACTAAAACAAACAAACAAACAATTAGAAAGTTTCATTGTTTTCAAGAATAGCTAACCTTGCAGTTAGTCATTAAGATACAGAATAAGGGAGGGGAGCAAAAAGACAACTTTCACTGGAAAATAGTTTTAATCCATTAGGCGGCCTTTGTAAGGGGTATCATCTACAGCAGAGATAGTAGGAGACTAATAATATGTTGTTCAGCTATGTGACTTCCAAATCAGTGGTTTTTAAAATCAACTAAAAGCCAGTGAAGCTAGAGGGTTTGTTTAGGTTTTCCCTGAGTTACACAACCAGCTCTCGGCTCTACCTATTCACTGTGGATTCTAATGTACATGTGTGTGATGCCTTGCAGCTTACCAGCACTCTTACACATGACCCATTGGACCTGAGCTCACAATAACCACTGCCATAGGGTATAGCAGGTATAATAGAGCCATCTTACCAAGAAGGACATGGTGGCACTAAGTGCCTTGTCAAAGCTGGCACTGCTAATAAAGTACAGAGCTGGGGTGTGAGCTGACTTCCCAGGACTGCAATCCAGGAATGATTCCATCAGTCTCTCTGTCAGGGTCAGCTGGAAGTGAAAGATTGGGGCTGAACCCAATAGTGTATCCAGCCCCTTGGATTAAGAAGATCAGTAACAAGGTAGGAATAAAACCACCAGGTTGTCCCAATACTAGACCTTACCAATACTGCTCCCTCAAATCCTTTTTCTGCCAACCCTCACCAATGTGATAACTGAGGAATTAAAAAGGTATAAAACACAAGAAAAAGCAAGGATGAACAAGCAGTGTCGACACAGTTTTGGCAGATGATAAAATTTTGTAGATTCAGGGGCCTTTCTGTGTGCAGAAAACTTGGAAGAAAAAGCTAATCTACATCATAGAAAGAAACACAATGAGGCAAAGAGATGGGTGACTGGAAGGAGGGATCTAATCAGGTAGAGAATGTGGATTCAGAAACGGATTATTGGGGGAAAATGTAGGGAAGGACACTTTAAAGAAAGAGTACAAGAGATTTGAAAAGAACCCACCAAATGTCCAATGCCGTGCATGAGAAACTCCACATCAAAGCATACTGTGAAGTTACAGAATTCCTGTGATTGATAGAACATCCTCAAAGCTTCTCCCAAAGAAAACACAATCACATATAAGCCTAAAAAATAAAAATGACTCGAGACTTCTCAACAATACTGCAAAGCTAGGATGCAATGAAGAAATGCTTTCAAATAGGAATAGGATAAGGAAGCCAATCTATGGATTAGAGGTGTGAAATTAAGGCATTCTCAGAAACATAATGATCTGGGGAAAAAATTATTTCTCATGCACATTTTCTCAGGAAGCTATTAAAGTATGAAATTTATCAAAAGCATAAATGTGAGAATAAAGGGGGAAAATGAATTCAGGAAGAAAGGGCAAGAAGCTAGATCAGGAAAACTAGCCCCAGGAGAGTGGCAGCGAGGGGTCCCAGGAGGCCTGCGGTAGAGGCCCATCCTCCAGCAGAAAGAATGAGTGTTCCAACAAAGGCTCAGAGGAAGGAATGGAACAGACTGGTTCTGATGGCTTTGACTGCTTTGTGCTGATCTTGTGGATTGTTTAGGAAGAATTAAGGAGTAGCACAAAAAGAAAACTAAATATTGAAAATGAGGCAAATATTAACTTCTGGACAACCGAAATTCTGCATAAGAAAGGGAACACGATTGTTAGTACTTGGTTCAGCAGTGAACATGTCTGAAATGAGGGAAAATCTGAATTAAAAACTAGTTTCATTTGCTTTTATTACCAATCTTAGAGGGCAAGTAACTAAGCAGAATATTCCCATTAGCTTTGCTGCAGATTACATCTCTGGTGTATGGTTCACAATGGCAACCATTGCCTGAGTCATTATTAGGAACTTGGGGCTCCTGCCTCCTGACATTGAACCACTTCATGAATAAACTCTCTGTCTTTTGCAAAACTCTTGACTTCAATGATCAGCCTACTGCATGGTGGGCAGAATGTTCCTGATTCAGTAATATTTCCATAGCACTAACACAAACTCTCTAAATACAGACTAATTTTTAAAAGTATAATGTAATTTTACTGACAGCTATGTGAAGACAGAGAATAAAGAATAAAGTGAGGATGTTAAGACAGATAAATCTTCATCTGCCATAAGAGGACAACAATTGCTACTATCTGAAACGAACAAGTGGAGAAGTAGAAGTAGGTAGATATTCCTTAGAAATGCAGTATTAATTATTTTTGGAAAAGTTAAATACCAGGGGGAAAAAATGGAAGGAGTTGGGAAAGTTGCAAGTGATTGCCTTCAAGGATAAGAAATAAAGAGACAGAAAAGTAAATTAAGGAACCACCATTATTCATGTAGTGGGTGATAAATAATTTCCCTCTAACTTTTCTCAGGGTAACCATGGCCACTCCTTTGGGAGTTGTCCTTGGTAGAATTACTTTTGCTTCTCCTCCCTTTGCCCAGCATTCTAAATTCTAAAGAAAAGCAGCGCCTAATGATTAAGATGTTTCCTGCTAAATCATCTTTCTTTAGATTTTCAGAACCCAGAACATCTGTTGAATTTCGGATAAATATCAGAATGTGTAACACCTCTCCTTATTCTCTAATCCTCTGCATTTCTGAGTGCCCCACTGTGTCTTATCAGGATCCTTTCTTCTCAAGATGCCAGCCCTTGAATGAAACCAATTTCATTCTCACAAATTTCAGCTCCCAAGTATTGATCTTCAAGTGATGAACAGTCCAACCTGGGTCTGGAAATATGATGCTTACTTGGAACAGAAACCTGAGCCAAAAGACAAGAAAAAAACAAACACACACGTTTATTGACATGCATAACTTATACATGTGCATGTGGGTGATATGCAAGAAATTAGTAATTCCAAGATAGACCTGGTGTGGCCTTGTGGTACCCACCTGTAATCCCAGTAATTTGGGAGGCTGAGGCAAGAGGATCACAAATTTGAGGCCAGCCTGAGCAACGTAGTGAGGCCCTAAGCAACTTAGCAAGAACCTGTTTCAAATAAAAAATGAAAAAGGCTGGCGATGTGACTCAGTGGCAAAGTGCCCCTGGCTTCAATTCCCAGTATGAAAAAAAAAAAAAATTATCCTTAAAGAGGAGGCTTTGACCCCAGGCTTAAATACCACCGTTTGTTGAATCAAAGAAAGAAAGTTGTGGGGAAAGCTAATTATAGGGAGGTGACCAGGAAAATCACCTTAACCAAGGGTAAGGTATGTTATGCCAATCTAAGTCCAGGCCTTCTCTGGTGATGTGAGTTTCCAGCAATTCAGAATAATCCTTCTCTTCCTGTACAGACTGAAAAACACCTTTGTATGTGATTTCCTTTATAGATGTCTATTTCCCTTAAAAAAGAGTAACTTCTATTTTTGTTTTCAGAGTATCTCCTATGTCTACAGTTTCTCAAAATAATCCTCATGCCAAAGAGGCATTTTGGGGGGTAGCATGTTTCTGATCTCTGACTGTTATATTTTAGGGTGACATGTCCTGAACCCCATGACTTGTCTTAACTCTTTTAGTACTATTTGACTAAAAATATATTACATGTATGTATATATACACATGTGCACTACACATCCTTTGATAAAAGTTAAAATTGCACACAGAAGGTTAGGGAGTGTGATGCATTTTAGAGAAATTTGTAGAGTCAAAAAGTGGGTGATCCCTTTTCCTGTCCACCATAAAATGTCACAGCCAACGCCGATACAATAAAAGTCAGGTTAACAAAAGAAAAGCATAACAAATTCATTTGATCATGGTTTTATATAACATGAGACCTTTCAGAAGGAAGATTTAAAGACACGAAAATACACCAGTGAGGAAGCCCCCTAAGGCCTGTCTTCTCCCAGTTATAACATTTTTTCTTCTCAGATATGGGCAGGACTCCTCCAGAATAAGGGTCTTCTCACCCATGACCCTCACAGAAGAGACGAACGGGGTTTAAAAGAGCTGGCTGCAACATTAAACTAAGAAAGCAGCGAAAAATCACGTAACACAGACGTAAGGTTTTCAGATCAAGGGGGGGACAGCTCTGTGACCTTAAGGGTCAGCTTCCATGCTGGAAAAAGAGCTCTGGAAAGAGCTTGTGAGCCCGGGATCCCTTTATTTTATAAGGGGTGGGGGCAGGATTAGAGGGGGATAAGGTTTCAAGGGTGGAGTCTTGCTTCTGATGTCTGTGGTCAGCAGATTGATTGACATTTTGGCAAGTCACACCCATCTCAGGTGCCCTGTGGGACCTAAGGCAGAGCTGGAGGGGGAGGTGATCACTCAGTGACAGGGAGCACCCAACGCCAGGCCTATCCCCTCATTTGGCCACTTTGTGAATAGCTCACACAGCCCATGGACGGCTCCTGACAGGGTGTGAATTTCTTTATGGCCAGCTCCTTAAAAGACAGGCAGGGTTAGGGTTAGAGTAATAATTCTAGTTGTTGTGGTTGATTTGGGGGAAGAAGAATTCTGGTTTATATGTTTTGCTTTGGTGGAGAAAATATAGGAAGGAAGGACAAGGTCAGAGAGAAATGTTGCTTCTCAGCCTACTTATGAGGTCTTCATTTTGGGAGTATCATTTCCTGAATCTCTACAGGATTTAAGGTAGATGCTTCAGTTCTTAAAAAAAAAAAAAAGCCACACGCCTATAATGCTTCTCAGGAGGCCAAGGGAGGTGGAATGCAAGTTGGAGGCCAGCCTGAGAAACTTAGCCAGACCCTATCTCAATAAAAGCCTTAATGTGGCCCCTCTCACCTCCATCAGCACTAGCTGCCCTCACCCGCTCCTGCCGCTTGGCTCATCACACTCACCACATGTGCCTTTCTTCAGGATGGATCTGTTCAGCAAACAGGGGCAGGCAACCGCCCAGGCTACCAACTCACTCTTCAAAGTACTTTCAGGAACCTACTGAGCCACATTAGGACTTTCATGGATTCCAGGCACTTTGGTCTCCATGGCCACTTCCTTCATAAAAACCAATCAATCAACCAAAAGTATACCTGACAACTGTGTTGGTATAAAGATTGATCTAATACAGGCTGAGTTCATTATTATGTATTCATTAATATGGTGGGGTTCCTTTCCTTCTGATTTTAAAAGAAATTGAAACCAGCTGCACCTAACAGGGAAACTGACCCTGAGAACCTGAGGCAGGAAGGACAGGCCAGTGAAGCACTCTGACACCCTCTACAGGTCCTGGCAGGAAAATGTTCAAAGCCAAGAAATTAGTAAACCCAGATGGGATCAAGTCATCTTTACAGTAGCAGCTGGTGTCAGATAAGCAATTGTCATGGGCAGCACTACACAAGGAAACTCTTCTACGTTACTGAGTTCCCACAGGCTGTGCAAAGCTTATGAGTTTCCTGTGCAGCAGTCTCGTGTCCACTGACACTCAATAGCCCCAGAAATAAGGTTTTATGCCCATGTTCCCCAACCTGTCAGTGGCAGCCCAGGATGTATGACCCCAAGCCTGGTTCTCCCCCCCTCCCCGCCCCACTAATGTGGTCAGGCCTACAGTCATTTTGGGGTGGGTGGGGGCTGCATCTGCTCTGGTCACCCTCTGAATTCTTCCTTTCATACGCACTCTGCCTTGCATGGAAAATATACATCTGTGACTAATTGGTGAGAAGTCAGAATCTGATGTCCTTTTCTAACTTCATATACATGTTCTTTTGTGTCTACAAAGATCAGAGTTCCTGTGATACCACCACCCCCCTTTCTGTTTTAGTTCACTCAGGTGGCTATAGCAAAATATCATCAACTTGGTGGCCTATAAGCAGCAGCAATTTCTTGCTCACAATTCTGGTAGTGAAGGTGCCAGCAGACTCCATGTCTGGTGGGTCCACTTCCTGGCTTGTAGATAATGCCTTCTTATTGTGTCGCATGGCAGAAGGGGCACATGAGCACTGTGACTTTTTATTATGAAAGTATTAATTCTTTTTGTGAAGAATCTACCTTCATTACTTAGTCATCTCCCAAGGGCTCCATCTCTAAATACACAACACCTTGAGGGTTAGGATTTCAATACAAGAATGTTAGGGGACTGAGTTCATCACACCTTCAAACCCAAAGTTCCCTGTGGGCATCCCCCGGTGGCTATTTCATTCATATTGTGCTGCCGGCATCAATGGCAAAGGCCAAGTCTCCACCTCAGGTGGTTTTGTTTCGCTAGTGTGGTACTGTGAATGTGGCATTCCACAAGCGGGATCTTCTGCCCCCACCCCAGAATGGAAATTCAAACAAAGCAACACCAGGTGGAAATTCCAGCTCCACGTCATTTCCTTCAGGCCAGAGGGACTCCTGGGAGTGGGGGAAGGTAACAATTTACATTTCTGTAGAATCTCAGCTTTATGTTAATTAATCAAAACACTAAGCTACCCGGACAAATCCTTCAGGGAAAGCCAGAAAGCTAAACCCTGGTGCACCTTGTTTGAAATAATGATTTCCATGGAAGCAAAAATCTCACAACAGGTGCTCTAAACTTCACAACCTATTACCTGCAGAAAGTTCTCCCTAGGACTCCCTCTATTCCAATAAGATGATTTTCCTTTTACTTTTCCAGCCTGCCTACCCATGTTCTTCCCTGTCCCCAAGCAAAAGCACTCCTTGAATAAAAACGGGAGGTGGTCCTCAGGAAAAGGAGAAATGTTTCCTAAACTAAATGAGAAAACCAAAACAATTCACAAAGGATGGATTGAATGCCCACCCCACCAGCAAGCCCTGCAGTGCCTGCCCTCAGACAGTGGCCATAATCTTAGTTGCCACAGTGACAGAAACCACACCTTTTGGATTCCTCTTGACACCTGATGGGAGGCTATGAGGAAATCACTTGAGTGAAGGAAAGGCAGGCCTGAGGCAGAAATTGGATGAAAGAATCAAGAAATAATATATGCAGTGATTAGTGTTGGGCCCTAAATTGTCTACTGAGTACAGTAGCTACCTCAGGGGAGCAGAGAGAGAAGGAGAGGGGTACAGACATTCTTCCCATTATAGCTCCTAGAGATTTGAAATAATTTATTAAACAAAGAACATGGATTTAATTTACCACACACACCAAAAAAAAAAAAAAAAAGAAGAAGAAGAAAGGATTATAAGACATAAATTATTATTATAACCACTCCAAGGGTGATGATAAGGGCAGAGAAGCCAGACTCAAAGGACTTGCTCCCCGCACTGGGCTTTCTGAGGATCAAATTTTTGAAATGAAAACTGGAGGAAAGTCTGAATACTTACCTGCTGTGACTGCCCCTAAGATTAAGAGAGATGATAACCCCTAATGGCTAAACCACCTAAATTTATACCATGATGCAAGTTTAAATGCTATGACCCCCAAAAAAATTTTTGCCAAGGAAATTTCCATCAGGTTGTGCCCTAGACAGCATGAGGACCATCGGCATGAGGATCATCACCATGAGCTGCCCCAGATTCTTGCCTGGGGACTTCAAAGCCAGGTGACCAGCATGAAGTTTTCAGACAGAAGGACATGTCACATAAACATATGTCACACGAACACACACTCATAAGTAAAGGTCAGTGTGAAAACAATATTTAACTGAAGCCATCACCCAATGCCTGGAATGAGGCCACACAGAAACCATCCCAAAAAGATTTCACAAGGCACCGGAAGGGGACAGCATGACATGGGTCGGGGGTATGAGGGTGGCATTTGTCACAAAGCAACATCCTGATGAAGGATGGTCCTCTCTGATTTCTAGGAGTCAAGAACTGCCACTAAGTCCTAGTTTGGACTTTTTTTTCTTGACACATCTCTCACCTGCTTGACTCTGGTCCCCACACACAGACTAAGAGCCACCACTGCACCCACCACCTCACTGAGTCAGAGGAAAAGACAAGGAAAAGAAATCTGCAGTGGGATGCAGTGGCAACTAGCTTAGTCTCAGCAGCTTGAACAAAAATTATGATAGCTTGGGTGGCTTGGACAGCAAACATTTGTATCTCACCTTTTTGAAGCTGAAAGTCCCGGATCAGAGTGCCAGCCGGGTTGGATTGTCAGTGAGGACTCTCTTCTGGGTTTTCACCCAGCTTTCTTGTGAATCATAGGGCAGGGAGGAAGCAAGGCCTCTCCTGTCTCTTCTCAGAAGGGCACTAGTCCTTTCAGGACAGCTCTACCCTTGAGACCTAATATCCTCCCGCAGGCCCCCTCTCCAAGTACCATCGCCTTCAGGACTAGGGTTTCAACAGAGGAATTGGGGGAGACACAAACATGCAGCCCACAACAGGACGCTTCCCAGCTGAACTCAGAACTCCACAGGAAACAGAAACTCACTGTGGGGAAATAATTTATGCTATTCCTAGTTGAAACTAGAATACTTACTCACCGTGGTCACTCCAGAAAGATTAAATGAGAAGTGGAAGAGGGGGAGGGTGCATATTTTTTTTCCCTACTGGTTTGAAGCCCAGTTGGGTAAGAGCCCATACCCACCCTCTTGCTGACCAAAGCCACCAAGAATGGAGGTTGGACAAGGGGTGATGCCAGGGGTGGGGGTGTTATGTAGACACAACTGGAAAGGAAGGGGCTTTCCAATTATAGGCAGGGGAAGAAAGACTGAGGGGTGGTCTGGGGACACAAAGTGGCCTTGCTGCCAGGCTTGGTGGCCTGGCACAGTGGGAGAGGTCCCTGCAAAGAGTCAGGGCTATGCCCCTGCATCTCCTGACCAATTCCACTCTTCAGGAACTAAGAGGGACCTGAGGGTCACTATGGGGACACAGGCTCAGGCCGGACCTTGGGGACCTCAGACGCTGGGGTAGGTAGTTCCAACTTGATTCTGCCATAGGTTTCCTCTTTCATGTCTGAGTCATGGTCAACCTAGCATGGTTTGTATAACCAAATGATGTCCTATGGCTACATGTCTCTAAAATGTTCCTCTGCCTAGCCTGCTTCTAGAATCTCTTGGATGATTCTGTACGTAGGCCCTGATGTTAACCAATTTTCACTTCCTAAGTTGGTTTCTTGTGATTTTTTTTTTACACTATGTGTGTGACCAAGTTATTAGCACCTTACTGCATTAAAAAAAAAAGTAAAAAATATGCTTACCTGCCTCAGCCCAAATATGCATATCTCTAACAATACAAACACTCCCCTGTGATCAGACCTTCCTGTTGTGTCTCTCACAGTTAATCAGGAACACATTTATCTTTGGCAGTTCCCCATCCTGGCGGCTCTGTTTCCCCTCATAATTAGTTTCCTGTTGCTTCCTTGAGCGTGGCACCACCTCGTGTTGGACCAGAAAGCCCACAGCCCATCAGGAGGTTCTGACACAGACTCTGCTGTAGACAGAGGCTGGACATTGGCTCAACTCCAAGAAGGAACCACAACTTTTCTGGGGAAGGAAGTGCAAGGGAAGAAAATGGTTGCAACCACAGCAAAGACAGGAGCCCCCAAAAGCAAGGGCTGAAACCTCCGGGTGGCGCTGCTGTGTCGACATCCTGACCCACCCCCCTCCCAGATCACCACGTTGACTCAAAAAATGTTAAATAAGGCGTTTCCTCCAAAGACTCCACCTAAAACTTAAGCATCGTCTTTAATCATCTTTTCATAAAAGTGATACTTGGTGACAGAGTAAGGATAGGGTGACTGTCCTATTATTAGTTTCAGAACTCATGAGATTCCATAACCCATAGAATTAAAAGGATTTGGGAACAGCTGTTTTTCCTTCACATGTCATAGCTGAAAGAAAGGAGTTTTCTTTCTCTACTGAAGAAAATGTGACAAATGGTGACAGAGGAGGACATGAAAAGGTAAAAGACAGAAAGGCAATATCTGTAAGCACCAGAAATGACAGCAAACTTCAGGACCATGATTAATGAAAAGAGGATCTGGTTTGTGTTATTGATAACTTTTTGCAGAGGAAGAGTGCATGCTCTTTTTAGAAGAGTAAGGTAGTTTTGGGCTACGAAGCCTGAGACTCACAAGCACTCCCGTAGGCATGAAAATGAAGACATTTGAATCACCGTCCAGAGCTGCCAGGTAAAACAGGATGTACTGTTACATTTCAGTCTCAGATAAACAATAAATAATTTTTTAGTATAAGTCCCAAATATTGTATCATTTTAAATTATTCATTGTTTATTTGAAGTTCAAATTTAACTGGACGTCCTGCATTTTTATTTGTGGAATCGGACAATCCTACTATTACAGAAAGATGGGAAACCAAAAATTCACATAGAGTTGGGCATGAGAACAGTGTTTAGAACACAAGAGAAAGGTCAGCAGGAGGTCACCCAATGAACGCCACAAAGAATTTTTATAGAGGATGTTGGAAAAGCATGCAGTACAGTGCCAGCATCTTGTTCCTGTGAAAGGCTGGCTTTGTTCCCTAGTATGATGGAGGCCGCCCTCACTAACCCCAATTTACAGCCAGCTTGGAAATCCCTCCCAAGTAGAACTGGTTTCCATGGGAACACCCGGCTGCCAAATACTCAAGAGGCATTTTCAAAGCACAGGTGTGCAGAGGCTGTAGTAGATTCCCAATGAAGAAGGGCAAGTTGTATGGGACACTGGGTGGCTGAGTCTCTAAACTTTAGCATCTAAAAAATAGGACATTGTTTTAGTAAAATGACTTACCAATCCAAAATGTTCCTATGTGAACTCACTGGCCAATGTTCAAGTTTAATATGGACAGGTCTTCAGCGTGCCATTCAGCTGGTAGACAGCAAAGCTGGAACAAGAAAATCCTAGGTGAGACGTTGTCACACTGCACCACACACCTTGGCACATGTTTTCATTCAAGAATTGTCTTTCCCACTTCATAGCTAACACTTGCATTTTTAAGGGGTAGAATAAAAGCACATGTCACCTGAAGGCATCCTTCTTCATGCATTGTATGTAAGACAATTGACACAGCCCTGTTTTCTTGATCTTTTTTTCACTTTGTGTTTACTATAAGCTTTTGTTATTGTTGTTCTAATTAGTTATACATGACAGCAGAATGCATTTTGATTCATGGTACACAAATGGAGTACAACTTTTCATTTCTCTGGTTGAACATGATGTAGAGTCGCACCATATGTGTAGCCTTACATGTTTTGTTTGAGTTGATTTGCTTTGCAAAACCAACATACTGCAGAATCATTCCAGCTATTCTCCTATTTGTTTGCAGATTTATGAATATCCAAGCGATGTTGGTCCTGTCCATTTAGGTATGATTTAGGCTGAACTTTTTTTTTTATCTCTCATTCTATTTTTTCACCTATCCTGTCCCCACCAAGTGATGAGACTTGACCCATCATTTAAGTCTAAACCACACATTTAGTTAGAAATTATAGGCTCTGGGAGTAGCCATGAAGTTTGATTTCTGGTTATGTTAAATAATTCTGTGTCCTTGGTAAAATTTCGTAATGTTCCCAAAGACATGAGTACTTGATATATGTTTGAAATTGCAGGAATTAACTACTAGGTCTTGAACGTGGTATCTCTAACAATAGGGGGAAGAGGCACAAACCCAGACTGGCTTCCTGTTTTTCTTATGATGCACAATACCCCAAGGTCATCACTGAACTTGGGCCCCTGACCTTGAAGCACTAGGGAGTGTTTTACAAATATCATCCAAAGGGGCTCATCACCGTGACAAATTCCTCAATTATACTCAAAGTCCCCTTACCTTCATGCCTGTCTTCTGCTGTAGCTCTGAAAGAAGCCATCGGTTTCAGAATTCATCCTGTGGCTTTTCAGGTGTTTGGTGAGAAGTGTATGCTTGCATCTGTGGAAACAGGATAGATATTAATTTAATAGACATTAATCTATTAACTCGAATGCAGCAGTATGGAATGGGACCTAAAGCCCTAATGTTTTTTTCTGAGAACCTGGCCCCTGCCAGATACTGAGCTAGGCAGCTGGGATATATAAAGATGAATTCAGCTGTCTCTTCAAAAGACTGTAAGAGCCAGGCATGGTGGCACATGCCTATAATCCCAGTGGCTCTGGAGACTGAGGCAGGAGGATCGTGAGTTCAAAGCCAGCCTCAGCAACAATGAAGTGCTAAGCAACTCCGTAAGACCTTGTCTCTAAATAAAATAGAAAAAATAGGGGTGGGGATGTGGCTCAGTGATGGAGTGCCCCTGAGTTCAATCCCCAGTACAAAAAAAAAAAAATTAAAAAGCCACAAGACATAGTGCATAGATAATTATAATACAAAGCAAAATACAAGATGTGCCCTTGAAAAGTACAGAATGTTGTATGAATTGAGGTAAAGGAGAAAGTAATCTGGAAACAGTAGTTCAGCCTTGAAAGTTAGCATTTTGACAAAGAGAAGGGTCAAGGCAAGCCAGTCAGGGTGTGAGGGAAAGGATGTTCTATTCCCAGGAGGCAGGACACAGGGCAGAAGCTGAGCCTGCAGAGGGGAGCTGGGGTCAGTTTACATTCAAGGTGCTCCCCTGGCAGACAATTCCACCTACCAAGGCCCTGACATAGTTATCCACATTCTCCCTGGGCACTCTGTCCAGCTGGCCATCAGAAAGGAACCCTTTGACCTGTGAATCGGAGCAGAGAGCTGCTGGAAGGTGGCATTCACCTTTTACTAGATAACTTCTGGGACCAAAAATTATCTTCAAGGCCTCAGCAGAGAGAGAGAAAGGTTCTTTTCCAGAGATCTAATCTTTTAAAAACCATGGCAAAAGCATGACATAGTCGTGCCCTCTAGGTAACCCTGAGAGAAAGTTGTTACAGACCAGAGCAAGAGTCAAGAGATAAGAGGAGCTACCAAACACAAAGAGCCTCTGCATCCTGGTCAGTCAAGAACTCTTGGGTGACTGTGACCCTTTGTAGTCTAGAGCGATTGTTCTCCATATCCCCACGTCTATAGGTCCCCCTTCCTAAAACTAACTGCCCAAGAAAGTTCCCATGGTGCTCAGTGGGTTGTTCCCACCTCATTTGTACCTTCCATCATCTCCCTTCCCCCTCTTTACAGAACAGATATACACTTCCCACCATCCCAAAACTACACTACGCATTGTCCTGGCATGTAAAAGCTTGAACCAAACACTGGCCCAGGGCTGGGGTTGTGGCTCAGTGGTGGGGCGCTTGCCTAGTTTGTGTGAGGCATTGGGTTCAATTCTCAGCACCACATATAGATAAATTAATAAAGTAAAGGTCCATCATCAATTTAAAAAAATATATTTTTAAAAAATGGCCCAATAAGAAAACTCAGATTTAAGACAAGAGAGTCCTCCAAAAGTGAAGCAAGGAGAGTTTTCTCTGATGGCTATTAACCTGCCTCAAACTTAGAAAACAAGAACACAGTGATGGCCACCAAAACAGTCAAAATAATTTTTCACTGAAAGCAATTTGAATTTGGCTGGTTTGATTGACATCAAGGGCTGACTTTACTACCAGTCGACAGGAACATAAATTGGATGAGCTCAATCTGAAAGCTTTTTCTTTCATGGTATTAGAATTCCCTAGGACATGCCTTAATACAGGCACTGGGGCTTTCCCTGAACAGTGTTTACAGCCAGGTGGATGTTGTACACAAGTTCACCGTCTGTCATCTTGGCGTGACCAATAGCCATGAGCAGGCAGAGCACTTCTTCATCTGGAACTTGATGGTGGACTTCACCTCATCTACTGGTTATGTTAAATAATTCTGTGTCCTTGGTAAAATTTCGTAATGTTCCCATATTTTGGAACATTTTGTAATGACCCCCATATTTTGGACTTGGCCAGCCTTAAATCAGCCTGGGCCCAGGATTCACAGGATTTGCTCGATCAGCCACTCTGAGGCCAGAAAGACATAATACTTCTTGACCAGTGTCTGGTGATTGTCCATTTCGGGGAGTCCACGGTCTAGGCTTCATCACATGCTGCTGGGCCCCAGAACACACATAGAGAACTCGGGGCAGGGAGTGGACTTCAGCCATCTGGTAACCCAGGAGCATTTTTCCTTCTGAGGGTCATGGTTCTTCAGGTTGGGTCTGCAGCCCTACCATTTCCAAAAACTTCTGGTACTTTTGCTGGTTCCCGAACAGGACTTTTGCACTACCTCCTACAGGGGGGTCCAGAAAGACTCTGTTGCTCATGATGCTTCCTAGTGTAGCCGGAAAAGACCTGCAGTTCTTTAAAGCACAGGAAATTGATGGAAAAGAAAGTCCTTTACAACCTAGTTGTCAAATTTAAAACATGCAAGAGGGCACATGATTATTCACAATTACTTTAGGGGTATGAACAAAGCAAGAAAAACATCAGACCTTCAAGTTCTCTCTAAACTAACCAGCACTGGGGAATTTGTACAAACTGTTGGAGCTGAGATTCTAGTTTTGCACGGCAGAGGGCAGCATTGCTAAAATATTATCGGACTGTAAAAAGGAATTTTTTTTTTTTTTTAATAGTTCATTCTAGGCTAACTTTCCTCTCCTGTCTTCAGGCCATTTTGGTTAGAATAAAAATGAACTTTAGCCATTGTAGCCTTGAGGAGAGAGTTGCTATTTGGTCAGAACAAAAACCACTTTACTGAAGGCACATTTGTCTGGAGCAGAAACTCTTATTTTTTACTTCTTCTTTTTTTTTTAATACCAATTTCTTCTTTCCAGACTCTAACACAGTGCTCAGCACCAAGTGAGGGCTCAAAAAAAAATTGTTCAAAAGATGAAAAGCTGTGCTATTTCCAGCTCCAGAGAAGCTTTTGGTTACAAGTCTGCAAGATGCCAAGACGTGACAGGTCTTGAACCATTGTCAAAAGAAGCAGACACTGCCAGGGATGGTGTTGTGTGCCTTTGATCTCAAGGACTCAGGAGGCAGAGGCATTGGGATTTTTGAACCCAAGGCCTGCCCGGGCAACTTAGTAAGATCCTGTCTCAAAATAAAAGAGCTGGGCACATAGGTTAGTGGTAGAGCTCTTACCTAGTATGCTTGAGGCCCTGGATTTGAATTGAAAAGGACTTTGGCATTGACTGAGAGGAAACGCCCAACTCTGATTATAGCTATTTACAGGGCTCATTGGGTCCAGGAAACTTTCTGATGCCATTTCATTTAGAAAATCATGTGGTTTCCTTATAGTTAGTTAATTATTGCCAGACCTGGAATAAAGGGCCAAAAGTCTATATTTAAAGCACAGGTATGAAGCATGTGGACAAATCATCCCTGGTTCCCATTGAGCAATGCAGTGGCAGGAACTGAATCTTAAAGATGAGATAGGGCAGGGAGATCAGCAAGAAAGGAAAAGAGCTAAGTTTTGAGTTTTGTCTTTGAGGATCCCAGTTCTTCTTTTCCAATAATGCTTCTCTCCCTGTGGTGTCCCCTCCCCTCCCACCTCCACTAATTGTCTGCACACTTCTCTTTCTGGCTACATAAGCTGTATTCAGGCGAGTTTTAACTTGTGGGTGTTAGTTACCTCCACCAGGGCGTCGGAGAACTTATTTAATTGGAACTGAAATATAAGGCCTTGCTTCTTGTAAAGGAATTCCAGCATGAACAGGTGTGGCAGGCAGCTTTGCCAAAGGGCAGTCTCTGCAGCTGTTGCACAGCCCCAGGGCAGGTCTCCTCAGATTGCTCACATGGGATAACCAAAGGCCCCACCACTAATAAGCTCCCTCAGGACCCAATCTAGATCAGCTGATCTGGAACCAACTCTGCAACCCTGACTGCCTGCACTGACCCAGAGTAGTATCTCCATCAGTGTTTGCTGAGAAAGAGAAAGAGAGTCAAAGACAGAAGGAAGAAAGGAAGGGAAAAGGATATCGCATCTCATTAGTATCAGCCTTGTAAATAAAATCACCAGTAAATATAATATCCATGGGTATAATTAATGTAGTATTTCCATTTGTGCCTGAGAGGATAGAAAGGAAGAAGGAAAGGGGAGAGAAGACACAAGTTAGAATGGCTTTGACATTTTGACAGATGCCTCTCTCTTTCCCTCTAGGCAAATAGAGAACATGCTTTCTAGAAGGAAAAAAAAAATGAGCCAGTTCACATCAAACTCCTCTTCAAAAATAAGCAGTTACTTCCTTTGGGAGAAGGCAGTGGTGGACCTGCCAGTGGTGCTGAGCACCCAGCTGAAGAATTCAGAGGTGTCACCTGCCTCGTCCTGAAGCAGGGAAGGCATAGGATCCAGATCCTTGCTCCACAAACCCTCAGAGTTGGATGTCTGGCCAGATCGACACAGAAGAACTTCCTGCTTCCTGATCACTCCTGGGATTCTGGGAGGCATGTTTCCTGGCCAGGTGCTCTCACTCACACCTATGGATCTTGAAACAAAGGGTTTCCTCCATAGATGTGGCCTTGATTTACTTCCACTCAGTGAGATGTGGAAATCCACCTAGGCCCATCTGTTCAAACAAGCAGGGCAGACCAGGGCCGTCCTCAGTTCTTGGCTAGACAGCAATGTGACAACAGCCCCCAAATCAGTCTCTGGTGAACATGTCATTCTACTAGGTCTCTTCCCTGTCCTGATCAAACTCTGTAAAGGGAAGGATCAGATGCAGCAAGGAGCTACCTCTGCCCCAAAGAAAGGGAGGAACCCAAGAGACAGAGAGGAAGCTACTGTCCCAATTCTATAAACCCTTTCTTCCTTGTGAACTGGCTCAATCTATACCCCTAAGCAGGCTGTATTTGTTTATTCATTCTTTCTAGGCACTTTTGTAAGAACAAGGAGTATAATATCCCTTTCTTCCCAGAGTTTCTAGACTGATAGGAAATGTGGAAATTAAATACATAATTGCAGTGAAGGTGCTCAGTGGGACACAAAAATACCCTCCAGAGTACGCGTACCTAATATTGATCAGGCTGTTCCCCCCAGTTCTGGAAATTAATATGACACTGCCTACAAGCTAATAAGAGCCTTTTACTGCTTTGGCAATGTTGTGAGAAAACATGAGGCTCCTGGGTCAGAGACAAAGAGCGCTAGTACTCACAGCCACCAAGCAACATGACCATCATGTTTTAATTGCTCCCCTTGTCTCCAAGTCCCACAGGGGCAACACAGGGCCAGATGAAAGTGTCAGGCAGGGGTGGAAGCACAACAGAGGAACCCTCAACTTGGGGAATCCACCCCTTTTATAGCAGGTGGTAAGGAAGACTGATCTTGATTTGGGAGATCCTCATCCTTCAAGGTTATACAATCCTGAGAAAGTACAAAGTAGAGAGCAGTCAGGGCCTTGTATTCTTAGAATATGCAAGCAAAAAGTTCCAGAGCCTCTCGTAATAGTTCTTCTCCCTAAATTCCAAACACTTAATACCAACACAAGCCCTCTTCTGCTGAAAGTCTTCTCAGATCTACAGCTGTCTCCACCATCCCTAATTCTTGTTCTTCTTCACTTTCCATTTTGATACTTAATCATGTGTTTTTTTTTCTGTTGTCATCTCTTGCATTTCCACAGCATTTACCACAAATAATGAATCAAAGAATATTTCTGAAAGAAAGCCCTCTGTAGCTACCTGCAGAGTGGCCAGTGGAAGGTAAATCAGCAAGGACCCTTCACTTATAGTAAGCACTCTGATGTAGCTTTAAGTAAAGGGCTTAATTTCCTCCTTGTGGGATTCCTCACCTGTAAATTGAAGATAATGATATTTGCCTACCTTGCCTGCAGAATTAATTAGTGGTTGTGTTGGACTTTAGTCTACAGATAAAAGGCTTTAATGTAAGACAGGGCATCATCATCATCATCATCATCATCATCATTGCCATCATTACCTTGTGCCCAGAAGATAAAAGTTATGGGTTTCCCACCCAAAGTTCATGAGAGATTTGGCCTTTCCAACCTTTTCAACCTCTTCTCTGCTTTTTAAAGGAGCTAATCCACTTTCCTCCACTGACCTCGCTGTCAGAAACTGAGAGCTAGCTATAGTTTCCAAGATCCATGTCTTTTCAATTGAACCTGAACATTTCAATCACACTCCAAATCCAAAATATAAAAGAGATTTATCAGAAGCAGGGGGAAGGAGAAACTTTCAGAAAGTTTAAAAATTAATCTCAGAATTCCTCAAAAAAAATTTCATTTTTAAATTTCTTCCTCCCCATGGCAAAGATGGTTTTTTAAAAAACCAAAGGTGGTTTTTTAAACTAAATTTACCTTTTCTACTCACTACCTGACATAATATATAGGAATATTATTTCCTTTCAATATAATATTCTGGATTAGCCCTCACATTACTGGAGGCACATTAGTCTCTGAGCTCAACCAAAGTTCAAATCTGATGACCAGAATTGGAGTCTTGGGGCTGGGGTTGTGGCTCAGCGGTAGAGTGCTCGCCTAGCACATGCAAGGCCCTGGGTTCCATCCTCAGCACCACATAAAAACAAATAAATAAAACAAAGGTATTGTGTCCAACTACAACTAAAAAATAAATGTTAAAAAATTGGAGTCTTCCTGGAAAGATTATCAGAGCTTTTGGTGCTATTCTTCTTTGAGCGATGGTAGCTAGGACCAGAGGTGATGGGGATTGTGAATCGACAGGATTGTGGAGCCAAAAAAGCAAAGTCAGGTTGTCATAAGAATCTGAAGTTCCTTGGTATATTGGTTCATTTTCTGTAGCTATAACTGAATACCAAAGTCTGGATAATTTATAAGGAATAAAAATTTAATCAGCTTATGGTCCTAGAGGTTGGACTTTGGAGATCCTTGGAAGGACTCTCTCTGGTGAGGGCTTTATTGCTGGTGGCACTCTCTGCAGAGTCCTGAGGGGCACAGAGCATCACATAATAGAGGGATGTATGGGAGAGACACAGAGAATCTGGCTTTCATAATAGACCCACCCCTGAGGTAACTTGTTAACTCATTAAATGTCTATTAATGGATTGATCTGTTCATGAAGGCAGAATCCTTATAAACCCCATCACTTCTTAAAAGTCTCACCTGGTCCCACATCTTAATACCTCACAATAGGGATCCAATTTCTTTTTTCTTTCTTTCTTTCTTTTTTTTTTTTTTTTGTGGAAGTGCTGGGGATTGAACCCAGGGCCTTATACCTGTGAGGCAAGCACTCTACCAACTGAGCTATATCCCATGCTCCCTCAAATTTCCAATTTCAGCTTCTTTGGTGGAGACAAAATCATAGCACCCTGGTGTTTAGATTTAGTGTTCCTCATCTCACAGCAAGAACAGTAAAATGAAATGATAAAATGGTGATTTACTACGTGGTCTTAGTCTCTAGGATCAGTTGGCATTTTGGTTCTTCTGGGAAACCATTCAAACAGGATGGTTCGCTAGGCCTTTTCACTTACCATTGATGCAGGTACCTCCCATCCTAAATTAACTGTGAAGTATGAAAGCTGTCAGGAGCTGGAACAGCTGGCCTAGCTCAGCTAACCCTGTGAGTCTTGTCCTAGCCTGTCTTTGAGTGAATGATGACAAGTTGCATAAAGGAACTGGAGTTTTGAGTTTGGGTTCTTGGTGACTCACATGCTTAGTCAGGCAATACTGTTAATAGCAATCACATCTACCATTCATTCCTGGCAGGAATGCAAAAGTGGTGCAGTGCAGTCACTTTGAAAGACAGTGGTAGTCTTTAAAACCAGCAGTTTAAAAAACATAGTCTTGCTTCGGGATTCAGAAATCAAACTACTTAGGTATTTACCCAAATGAGTTGAAAATGTACATCTGCATAAAACCTGCATATAAGCGTCTATATCAGCTTTACTCATAATTGTTTAAAAAAAAACAAATCTGAGCATCTAAGATATCCTTCAATAGGTGAATGGACAAATAAGTTGTGGTACATCTAGACAATGGAATGTTATTTAGCAGTAAGAAGCAATGAGCTATCAAGCCATGAAAAGACATGGAGGAAACTTAACTGCATATTACTAAGTGCAAGAAGCCAATCTGAGAAGGGTGCTTACTGTATTATTCCAACTATAAAGCATCATGGAAAAGGCAAAACTATTGAAAGTGAAAATTTTGGTGTTTGTCAAATTTTAGTGTTTGGGGCTTATTGGAAGGAAGGAGTGATAAATAAGCCAAACACAGGGGATTTTTTAGGGCAAGGAAACTACTATGAATTTTGCTACAATGATAAGTACATGTTATTAGGTGTTTGACAAAACCCATAGACCCATAGAACATAAAGAGTGAGCCCTAATGTAAGCCATGGCCTTTAATAACAGCAAATAAATATTTGTTCACCAATTGTTACAAATTTACCATACAGATGAGAGCTATTCCTAATATGAGAAATTGAGGCATGGGTAAACAGGAAAAGGGAACACGTAGGAACTCTTTGTGCTCCCTGCTCATTTTTTTTTTTGCAACAGAAAGAGCTTTAAAAATAAAGCCTATGAATATTTTCAAAAACTAAAGAAAAGTAAATATGAAAGAAAAAATATGAAAGAGGATCAATTCAGGAAATCTAATATTAACCAATTACTGTAAGAATGCAAGTGTCACAAAGGCACTTTGGTTTCCTTAGTTCATTGACATGTCCCAAAGGCCTAGAACTGTTCTTGGTAAAAATAAAGATCCATAACATATTTGTTGAGGCTTGGGTTGTAGCTCATTGATAAAAGAGTGTATGCTTAGCATGTATGAGGCTGTGGGTTCCATCCCCAGCAGATATACAAAAAGTATATATACTGACCTTTACCTACACCAAGAGCCCTCGTCTCTTTTGAGAACTGAATCTTGGGAGGGTGTTCCAAAGGTTCTCTTCTGACTATAAAAATTTCAAACCTTGTTTCTTCTCTACTTTCCTCATACTTCCAGTGACAGATGGCTCAAATATATATTTGTTGAATAGAAAAGAAAAGAGGAGAAAAATGGAAAGGAGGAGTTTATCAAAGATGTGATAGAATAATATTTTCTGGAACTGAAGGATACATCTCCAGATTGAAATGTCCCATTGAGTGCCCAGAAAAATGAAAAGGAAAGGTCCAACAAGGCATGTCACCATGAAATTTAAGAACACCAGAGATAAGGAAAAGCTCCAGAAATGTTAGAGGATTAAGAAAGAATGCCATTGGATTTCTCAACAGTACTGAGAGCTAGGAGATCATGAAAAATAAGGAAAATTATTTCCAACCTAGAATTCTGTCTTGCTACTATCCATCAATATGACATGTATCGTATTGTAAAAATACAAAATCAACTGAACAACAACAGATTTTCAGGTTTGGAAGGTGCTTTCAATCAAACATTTAGCACCAGGGACAGATCCAGGGTTTATGGGCCCCAATATCTATATGATTTAGAGGGCCTTCTCTACGAAAAATAATATGAAAAAATAAGTAAATAAATAGGCACGAAAGCAAAGAGTTAGAATAGATAATTTTTGATCACCACTCCATATGACAAATTTTGTCATATTTTCTATGGAGAAAATAGAAGGATAATTCCCAGTCTTTTTTCTCTAGCAGCATTGATCAAAATCTATTTCCTACAATCAATTGTATAGATAAGTTTCTCTCTAGTTTACAACTCATGATTATTAAAGTCATGCACATTTTTAAGATTGTTATTCTTTTTTAAAAATATTTATTTTTTAGTTTATTTTTAAGGTGGACACAATATCTTTTTTGTTTGTTTTGATACTCTTTTTTTAATTGGTCATGCAGTCACGTATATAATACAACAATAATAATGACTATTTTATTATGCTGTCCTTCCCTTCCCCCCTTCCCCTCCCCTCCCCTCCCATCACTTCTCTCTACCCAATCTAATGTGACACACTTTTTTTTTTTCCCTCACATCATCATACCTGTTTTCTGTATAATGATGAGGGTCTCCTTCCATCTTCCATGCAATTCCCCTTCTCCCTCCCTTTCCCTCCCACCTCTCTTCCCTATTTAGTGGTATTTTTATTTTATTTTATTTTATTTTTTCTTTTTTTTTTTTTTTTTTTATTGGTTGTTAAAAACATTATAAAGCTCTTGACATATCATATTTCATACATTAGATTCAAGTTGGTTATGAACTCCCAATTTTACCCCAAATACAGATTGCAGAATCACATCAGTTACACACCCACGTTTTTACATATTGCCATACTAGTGACTGTTGCATTCTGCTACCTTTCCTATCCTCTACCATCCCCCCTCCCTCCCCTCCCATCTTCTCTCTCTACCCCATCCACTGTAATTCGTATCTCTCCTTGTTTATTTTCCCATTCCCCTCACAACCTCTTATATGTAATTTTGTATAACAATGAGGGTCTCCCTCCATTACCATGCAATTTCCCTTTTCTCTCCCTTTCCATCCCACCTCATCTATCTGTTTAATGTTAATCTTTTCTTCCTGCTCTTCCTCCCTGCTCTGTTCTTAGTTGCTCTCATTATATCAAAGAAGACATTTGGTATTTGTTTTTTAGGGATTGGCTAGCTTCACTAAGCATAATCTGCTCTAGTGCCATCCATTTCCCTGCAAATTCTATGATTTTGTCATTTTTTAGTGCTGCGTAATACTCCATGGTGTATAAATGCCACATTTTTTTTATCCATTCATCTATTGAAGGGCATCTGGGTTGGTTCCACAGTCTAGCAATTGTGAATTGTGCTGCTATGAACATCGATGTAGCAGTATCCCTGTAGTACGCTCTTTTAAGGTCTTCGGGGAAAAGTCCAAGAAGGGCAATAGCTGGGTCAAATGGTGGTTCCATTCCCAGCTTTCCCAGGAATCTCCATACTGATTTCCAGATTGGCCGCACCAGTTTGCAGTCCCACCAGCAATGTACAAGAGTACCCTTTTCCCCACATCCTCTCCAGCACTTGTTGTTGTTTGACTTCATAGTGGCTGCCAATCTTACTGGAGTGAGATGGTATCTTAGGGTGGTTTTGATTTGCATTTCTCTGACTGCTAGAGATGGTGAGCATTTTTTCATGTACTTGTTGATTGATTGTATGTCCTCCTCTGAGAAGTGTCTGTTCAGGTCTTTGGCCCATTTGTTGATTGGGTTATTTGTTTTCTTATTGTTTAATTTTTTGAGTTCTTTGTATACTCTGGATATTAGGGCTCTATCTGAAGTGTGAGGAGTAAAAATTTGTTCCCATGATGTAGGCTCCCTATTTACCTCTTTTATTGTTTCTCTTGCTGAGAGAAAACTTTTCAGTTTAAGTAAGTCCCATTTGTTGATTTTTGTTATCAACTTTTGTGCTATGGGTGTCCTATTAAGGAATTTGGAGCCCGACCCTACAATATGTAGATCGTAGCCAACTTTTTCTTCTATCAGACGCAGAGTCTCTGATTTGATATCTAGCTCCTTGATCCACTTTGAGTTAACTTTTGTGCATGGCGAGAGGAGGGGATTCAGTTTCATTTTGTTGCATATGGATTTCCAGTTTTCCCAGCACCACTTGTTGAAGATGCTATCCTCCCTCCATTGCATGCTTTTAGCTCCTTTATCAAATATAAGATAGTTGTAGCTTTGTGGATTAGTCTCTGTGTCCTCTATTCTGTACCATTGGTCCACCCTCCTGTTTTGGTACCAGTACCATGCTGTTTTTGTTACTATTGCTCTGTAATATAGTTTTAAGTCTGGTATCGCTATACCGCCTGATTCGCACTTCCTACTTAGAATTGCTTTTGCTATTCTGGGTCTTTTATTCTTCCATATGAATTTCATGATTGCTTTATCCATTTCTACAAGAAATGCCGTTGGGATTTTGATTGGCATTGCATTAAACCTATAGAGAACTTTTGGTAATATCGCCATTTTGATGATGTTAGTTCTGCCTATCCATGAACAGGGTATATTTTTCCATCTTCTAAGATCTTCTTCTACTTCTCTATTTAGGGTTTTGTAGTTTTCATTATATAAATCTTTCACCTCTTTTGTTAGGTTGATTCCCAAGTATTTTATTTTTTTTGAGGATATTGTGAATGGAGTGTTTTTCCTCATTTCTGTTTCAGAAGTTTTGTCGCTGATATACAGAAATGCCTTTGATTTATGCGTGTTGATTTTATATCCTGCCACTTTGCTGAATTCATTTATTAGTTCTAGTAGTTTTTTTGTAGACCCTTTTGGGTCTTCTAGGTATAGAATCATGTCATCTGCAAATAGTGATAATTTAAGTTCTTCCTTTCCTATTTTTATGCCTTTAATTTCTTTCGTCTGTCTAATTGCTCTGGCCAGTGTTTCGAGAACAATATTGAATAGAAGTGGTGATAGAGGGCATCCCTGTCTTGTTCCAGATTTTAGGGGGAATGCCTTCAATTTTTCTCCATTGAGAATGATGCTAGCCTGAGGCTTAGCATAGATAGCTTTTACAATGTCGAGGTAACTTCCTGTTATCCCTATTTTTTCTAATGTTTTGAACATAAAGGGATGCTGTACTTTGTCGAATGCTTTTTCTGCGTCTATTGAGATGATCATATGGTTCTTATTTTTAAGTCTATTGATGTGGTGAATAACATTTATTGATTTCCGTATATTGAACCATCCTTGCATCCCAGGGATGAATCCTACTTGATCATGGTGCACAATTTTTTTGATGTGCCTTTGTATCCGATTCGCCAGAATTTTATTGAGAATTTTTGCATCTAGGTTCATCAGAGATATTGGTCTGTAGTTTTCTTTCTTTGAGGTGTCTTTGTCTGGTTTCGGAATCAGGGTGATGTTGGCCTCATAGAATGAATTTGGCAGAGCTCCTTCTTTTTCTATTTCCTGAAATAACTTGAAAAGTATTGGCATTAATTCTTCCTTAAAGGTTTTGTAAAACTCCGCTGTATACCCATCCGGTCCCGGGCTTTTCTTGGTTGGAAGTCTGTTGATTGCTTCTTCTATTTCATCTATTGTTATTGGTCTGTTTAAGTTGTGAGTATCCTCCTGACTCAGTCTGGGTAAATCGTATGACTTAAGGAATTTATCGATGTCTTCACTATCTTCTATTTTATTGGAATATAGGTTTTCAAAATAATTTCTAATTGTCTTCTGTATTTCTGTAGTGTCTGTTGTGATATTGCCTTTTCCATCCCGTATGTTAGTGATTTGAGTTCTCTCTCTTCTTCTCTTCGTTAGCATGGCTAAAGGTCTGTCGATCTTATTTATTTTTTCAAAGAACCAACTTTTAGTTTTGTTAATTTTTTCAATAGTTTCTTTTGTTTCAATTTCGTTGATTTCCGCTCTGATTTTGATTATTTCTTGCCTTCTGCTACATTTGCTGTTGTTTTGCTCTTCCTTTTCTAGGGCTTTGAGGTGAAGTGTGAGCTCATTTATTTGTTGGTTTTTCCTTTTTTTGAGGAATGACCTCCAAGCGATGAATTTCCCTCTTAAAACTGCTTTCATTGTGTCCCATAGATTCCGATATGTTGTGTCTGTATTTTCATTTATCTCTAAGAATTTTCTGATTTCTTCCTTTATGTCTTCTGTAACCCATTGATCATTCAGTAACATATTGTTCATTTTCCATGTGATGTAGGATTTTTCCTTCCTTCTTTTATCATTGATTTCCAGTTTCATTCCATTATGATCAGATAAAATGCATGGTATTATCTCCACCCCTGTATATTTACTGAGGGTTGCCCTATGGCATAATATATGGTCTATTTTTGAGGAGGATCCATGTGCTGCTGAGTAAAAAGTATATCCACTTGATGATGGTTGATATATTCTATATATGTCAGTTAAGTCTAGGTTGTTGATTGTGATATTGAGTTCTATAGTTTCTTTATTCAGCTTTTGTTTGGAGGATCTGTCCAATTATTTTATTTTATTTTTATGTGGTGCTGAGGATCGAACCCAACGCCCCGCGCATGCCAGGCGAGCGCGTTACTGCTTGAGCCACATCCCCAACCCAAGATTGTTATTCTTAATTTTGAAACTCCTCTATCAGGGTTTTCGTTTATTTCATTCATGAACTTTTATAGTCACCTGGCATTTGTAGTACTACTTCAAACTTCTTGCTTACGAACTCTGGGACTTTGACAAATGTTTTTGCATATGATTTTCTTCAATACAGGAAAGAAAAAATATATATACAGTGTTAAAATTGTCCTTAAGTTTCAGGTATATTCCTGACAGGAAAGAACATGTATTTTAACCAGGATTGTTTTCTTCTTCTCCTTCTTCTTCAGGTGCTGGGGATTGAACCCAGGGCCTTGGGCTTGCTAAGCACATGCTCTACCTCTGAGCTACACTCTCAGTCCTGGAGGGTTTTTTGAAAACTTAAACTTATAAGAAGATTCCACAGACTGTCTTCTGACTCCTTTTACCTCCAGTGAAAAATGGTCAACTCCTGTGTCATAAAATGACCTCCGTTCCCTGCAACTCCTTGTCATGAGTCAGGAGTCAGCATAGCAGGGCATCAAGAGTACTTCTAGCAATTGCTTCACTCCACGTGGAAGAGTCTGCAGTGTAAATAAATGTATACCACGAAACCAGCACTAAATGCATCTCTAATTAACTTCCCCTCAAAATCCCCTGGACACATGCAATGCCACTAACAAATAGGGAAGAATGATGGAGGAGAAATAAGAAATAAGAATTAGGAGGAACAGAACAGGGTCTGAACTGTGATGGAGCTCGAAATTAAATTAGTTTTTAAAATAAGAACCTATTTCTAGAGTATCACATAGACCAGCAGGGTCTATGCAGGTGAAGTTCCCTGAAACTTACACTTCATTTCCCATGACTGGCATCAAACAGGAAAAAAGCCATCTACCTCCCTCCCCCCATTTGCAGCAGGCAGGCATCCTGGGACTTATAACCATGACTGGATTGCCACAATTGTATTTTAGCTCTCCCTCTTTCATTATCAGCTTACATGTTCAAAAGAAATAAAAATTACAGTACTGGTCGACCAACAAAATATAGAGCAATGGGCCCATTTGAGGCAAAAAAGGATAACAATATATTCCAAGACCCGATGAATTGTTGTGGAAAACCTCCTGTTTGCTGATGGCTCTTGGAGGAGGAAACATCTTCAGGAGCCTATGTTGTGCCATTCATAGGATGTCCTTTAATACTCACAGAAATTTGGAGGATGGGGCATTTTAAATTCATATTTAGCAGTTGAAGACCCAAGACCATGGATAGCATCGATGCACAGCAAGGGACAGCAGAGGGACCTGGATGAGACACCACAGCTAGCAAGTGTTTTCGAGCCCCCAAGCTGTGTGCTTTCCTGATCACAGGCTGAAAACTGCCCACCACATCAAGTTCCCCATGGGTTCAGCTTCCAGACTGAAGTGCAGTGCTTTCCTTGTATTTTGTGGGGCTCCTCAGTGCTTGCTGAGCGATCCATACAACTCATCCACATATTATTTTCCAGAAGGGTTACCACTACCGGAGCAGGCAAACCCCAGTGCTGAAACAGAAAACTTATTTTAGAAACACTTTAAAACTCCACTTTGCAAACTATACATTAGGGAGCATAGGAAGTTAATACTGTTGAGTCTTATGGGGAAAGAAAATCTCATGTTTGAGCCACTGTAAATAAGTAGAGGTATAGTTTTCACTCTGTCCCCCTAGGAAATACTCAGGCAAGCATTTGTTTCCTCTCTGAGTTCATGTGTCTGAAAGCTGATATTTCTCGCTTGTGTGCCTGGGAGTTGTTTCAAAATGAAACCAGAGCATTCCTAGCCTGCAGGCAGCTCTGGTAGCCACTGACAGCTGGAAATTCTGCAAATGCAGGGAAGTAGGTTAAGGAGACTCTCTCAACGCCTCCCACTCCAATACAGGTGTGAGCGTATTTTTTAAAATGAGAACTGAGAAAACCATAACCACAGTCACGAAGTGAATGGTCCCCTTGGTCTTGAGTTTGCAGTCTTCTGTGGCGGTGGGTTGGGGCTGAGGAGAGGTGGAGTGGGGGCCCTGAATCTCTTGATTCTGTCAAAAATTTCAGAAATCTTTCTGGAAGAATAAGTGCATTCTTTCTTTTCTTAAAAACAAAACAAAACAAAAAACAACATAAAACCCACAGCAGAGAATGGAGACTTGGATTTTCTCCCACAATCACATACAGATATTGTGGTCCCTGTAGCAGAAAGAATATCCTTGACCTGTGTGTTTTGTTAGCCATGCCTGCAGAGTTGGAATGACTTCTCAAATGACAAAAATAACCATCGCGTTTGGGTGACATCTTTCTCAACGGAAGCACAAGGAATCAGGGTGGTCTCATGACCTCTGTTCTTTCCCTGTTTTGTTTTCCACGGAGCTCTGTGCATGGGCTGCCTGCGTCTTTCCCTTCCTCAGCACCTCCTCATCCTCATCCCTCTGGGTGCTCCAGGCTCTCCTGACTACAGGACTGCGCAGACCCCATGGCAGGCTCAGGAATGGCCAGCACGGCCCCCCTGCTCTGGCATCACCTGTAGCTGGGGGGAGTTGCCAGGTCCCAGGCCCCAGCCAGCCCTGCTGACTCGGAGCCAAGGAGACTCTGCCTTCACGAAACACGGGTCTACACCATCCTCCTGGGGCACAGTTTGAGCTGGGTTACCAACCCGTGTGAGAACTGGGGCAGGTCAGGACACTTCTCTGCCCACCCCCATGTTTTCTCACTTGTGAAATAAGGAAGTGAAGCCATTTCCAGGTGGCCGTGTGGTAAAGAAAGCCAGCCCTGGAATCGGGTCACTCGCTGCACTCTGGGTGCAGTGGCTCCACCTCCCCAAAACTCGGTCTACTCATCTGCAAAGTAGCAACAACCTGTGGTACCCATCCATCTGGTAAGGCTGTCACGGATATGGGCTAAGAACATCTAGATTTGTTTCCTATGGCTGCTATAACTAATTACCTAAAAATTAATGACTTCAAACAACCTCATTTCTTCTTTTAATATTACAGTTCTGAGATCAGAAGCTGGACATGGATTTTCTTGGGCCAAAATCAATGTGTCATCAGGGACAGACAGCTGTAGAAGAGAATCTTTCTTTTCTTTTTCTTTTTTGGGGGGTGGGGGGATGGTTGTCTAGCTTTTAGAAGCTTTCCACTTTCCTTGGCTCATGACCTTCTTCCATCTCCAAAACAGTAAAGGCCAGTCATGTCCTCAATCACATCACTCCAACCTCTGCTTCTGTCATCAAGACTCTTTCTCTGACTCTGACTCTTTCTTCTGCCTCCCACTGATACTTGTAAAGATCCTTGTGTTTATATTGGGCCTATCTGGATACTTTCCCTCTTGTTATCTGTTTTGTGATCCTATAACAGAATACCTGAGGTGGTGCACTTTGTAAAAACTGAAGGTTCATTTCAGCTCATACTTCTGGAGATGGTGAGTCCAAGATCTGGCAGCTAAGTGAGTTTTGTGCTGTGTCATGACATGGCAGAAGAGTAGAAGGGCAAGTGGGTGCATGCGGAAGAGACCAACATGACGAGTGGCCTTGGTTTATAACATCCTGCTCTCACAGTAACTAATCCACCTCCACAAAAAGGAGAAGTCCCATGAGAAAGTCAGTAATCCCTCTTAACCACCAAGTCACCTCTCCAAGGCCCCACCTCCCACGCACCACCACCACAATGGCCACCAAATTTCAACATGAGTTTCAGAGGGGACAAACCATAGTGCTCTCTCTCCTGGTCAGCTGATCAGCAACCTTAACCCCCCACTGTCACGCAACCTAACATGTAGCCTAACATATTCATAGGCTCTGGGAATTGGGATATAGATGGTTTTGCAGGGCCATTGTTCTGCCCACAATACCACATAAAAGGATTGTTACTGTGCATGGCAAATAGCAGCATCCAATGCCAGATGTTTTAATTGTGGCCTGTGGTTCTGAAGACAACCTGCTCCTCTGCTAAGGGCAGAGCACTGGGCTAATTGTGGTTTTGATACCATAAACAAGACCTTGCCAATGGAAGCTTCCTCTTGTTCTGGCTTGTCTTACCAAAACTTTGGCTCTGCACTCTCATGAATAGAGAGCTCCCTGGCCTCCCCGCCACAGTGACCCAGCCACCAGTCCATGGCTCCAGCTGGAGAAACTTTTATCTATAAACCACTGGTCGTTGCTAAGCTCCAGCCTCACTGTGCAGTTCCAGAATCCACTGAACCCATTCATCTGAACGGGTCCTCTCCTACAGACCACCTGCTCTATCTCATGCATTTGTTCAATTTTTCAGGAAACACAGAAACCCCTTCCCTTGTGCTGGAGATATACCAAGACAGAATGGTCCTCCGCCTGCAGGCAGATCCCTGCTCCTTACAAAGATGCTTTGGAAGCTGTCGGTGAGATTCAGGGGGAAGCCAATCAGCCCAGGGTCCCCAGAGCCTTACTTCGTTCGGCAGGGCAGCTTCAATATTTTCTGTTTTATAACATTGAAGTGTTGTGCACAACTTCATTTAAAAGTGTGGTTTGCGAGCAGTAGATATTCACGGAAGCACAGCAATCTAACTGAAGACCACTGGTTTAGGACAGCAAATCTTTTTCCAGGTGATTATCCAAGTTTGGTCTCCAGGGTTGCTGACCTCTGGCTTCCCACTCCAGAAACCGCTTCCCTAAGCCTGGAAACCTGTCCCACCCCTTCATTTTCCCCACATGGGCAGCTTCAATGGATGCCACCAGCAATAGCCCCTCCGCTGCCCCTTTTTAGTTTCCAACTTGTGAGCTTCATCTTTTGCTCCACTTGTCTTGTGCTATTTGGCCTCTCCTACCATCTTTCTGTCTCCTGTTAGTTCAATCTCAGCTATTCTGTTGCAATCTCCAAACCACTGTGATATTTCCTGCCTTGTCCAGGAAGCACTTCAACATGCCCCCTGTTTACCTAGGGGAGAAGAATCAATACCTCCATCCCAGCTGCCCTCTCTTCCCTTACCAAGGGGTGGGGGGCCAAAATCCCACACTCTCACACAGCTCTGCTGAGACGTCTGAAATTGCTTAAACCAAGCTGTCTCATCACTTAGTTCAATTTCTAATGACACCTTATATTTATAGATCTTGAGCATTCACAAAGTTCTTTGACATTATCGCGTTTAATTTGAGCCTCCAACGCCCTGATGAGGTAAGCAAGGCAGTGGCTCTTATTCTTGTTTTGCAAAGAAGAAGCAGGGCTCAGAGAGAGCCCTAGGCCAGCAGCACTAAAGTAGCAAAACTGGCCCCAAACCCAGCTTTCCTCAAGTCAGGCTCTCTGCCCTGTGTGGTCTGCTGCACCTCCAAGGATTACAAAGCCCTGGAACCTGTTTCAGTTTTGTTTCACAGATGGATTTGGCAAAGGAACAAGGCAGCACAGTTAATCCTGGCTGCAGCTGCTGGAAAGTCTGCCACTCCCTTCTCGTGTTAGCTACATGTCAAATTTTGAGCCTTCAACCAAGTTGGTGGGAGGGAAACAAAGAAAGCTTCCATCTGCATTTCATTTGGGTTTCCCTTTTGACTTCAAAGAAAGCCAAAGAGAAGAAAGAAATTCGTATTTTTGTCCTTGTGGTGGTTGCTCTAATGAGGCAATGCCACTTGAAGATCAAGATTGCTTTGTTATGAACAATAATTTTCTTTTGATGAAATAGAACAGCCATTCGGAGCCCTGGATGATACAAAGTTCAGCAAAGTTCTACACCGCACACCATTGACCTGCAAGAGGACAGGAGGAGGCTGGCGGTGTAGATAAGTGATACAGTATGTACTTAGCAAGCATGAGGCTCTGGGTTCAATCCCCAGAGGCAAATAAATAAATAATAAACAATAAAAATAATTAAGATGCTGTCGCCTCATTATCTGGTAGCAGAAATACAAAGTCTCAAGATCCATCAGAACCTCAGACATAGGAGGGTTTTTTTGTTGTTGTTGTTTGTTTTTTATTTTTTCAAGGTACTAAAGGAAATAACAAGATGACTACTCTCAACTCAAGCAAAAGGAATGGAACCTACTTGATGCTGCGTAGGAAAAGAGATCACCATAAAAGTTCATCAGGCTTCAGACTCATTTTCCCTTACTGAGCTTTCATGGAGTAGAATAAGAAGAAAACGGTTCCAAAGTTGAATATGAAACAAGAAACACTCCTCAGGCGGGATCACTGGGTTGAGTTAATTAAGGTGTTAACTCTCTCCATTTTAAAGGAAGGACTCTGTGGTTTCAGATTTGGAACAGAAGACTTCATGTGGTTCAGCCATGACTAAAATAAATATGTATACCAGCTTTTTCTACTAAAGGGCCTAGAAACTAGAATCTCAGGAAAAATGAACACACTGTGAGACCCAGATTTTGGTTCCTAAATACCAATGCACTGGGGTCCTTGGAGAAAATGATTCATTTCAGGGCTGAGAGAGAAAAGTGCCGGTAAGCCTTTTCTATGTTGTTGTATTTATGGAGGAAAATGTCTTTGTTCTTAGGAGGTGCTGCTGGATTTAGGGGTGAAGTACCACACCACATCTGCACTTCACTTTCAAATGGTTAAAAAAAAAAAGTAGATTATCATTTGTTCAAATAAATCATGACATATGTTTTGCAGTATGTACAGACAGGTTGAGGCAACTCTAAAATATTTCACCTAGACCCTTGAGGCACTTGAGTAACTAAATCTATACTCTATTCATCCTCTCAGATGTTTAAAAATCATGTGATGTTTTCACAGAATTCCAGTTTATTTCTATGTGTTGAAGTGGATGAGTTTTTCCTCTCTCAGTTCCTCTTCCTACCCAGATGCCTCATTTATGAGTCAAGCCTCTCTGAGTTCTCAGTGCCATAAACCCAACTTAAAGACGCTTAATCAAAACATGGGGCTAGGAGGTTTTAGATCCTGGGTCCTGAATTCCAAGTGATTTTATAAGGGTTCTTCTGCCTCCCTGTCGATGTCCCTCCGTGTGCTGGTTTTACTCTCAGGCTTGCTCTCTCCCACATCTGGCCACTGACAGCCTCAAGCCTAAATTCTACAGCCACCCTCCAAAGAGACTGACTAATCAGCCCACCCTAGTTCAAATGCACCCCAGGCAGGAGGTAGGTTGGTGAGGTTCCATGACGGACAGCCTCAGCAGACCCATAAGGGTGGGGGATGTATGACTCCCCCAGGGAAGAAGCTGATTGATGGGCACCAGGAAGTCTACCACACCAATCATGTGGTTAATGATAAGTCAATGATACTTTCTAAGCCATTTGAACTTAAGTCTTAAAGACTGATGATAAATTTTGGTCAGCTTTGCATACTCACTTTCTCTGTTGCTATAAAATTAGTCGCTTAATGCATATTTATGGATTTGACTTAGTTTTTTGTTTTGTTCTCACTCAAAAGAACTTCTTGGAAAGAATTCTTTGACATTGTGAGTAATCACCTTGAAGGTTATCTTTTTTCCAACTTCAGGTGTTACTATATTGGATTTCCTAAAAGCAAAGAATACTCATATATGAATACATATATATCCACACAGGTATATCTTAGGGCAACATGGTGTATTAGTCTGTTTTCTGTTACTATAACAAAATACTTGAGCTGATCAACTTAAAAAGAGGAAAGGGTTATTTTGCCTCATAGTCTTGGAGGTTTTAGTCCATGGTTGTTTGGCCCTGTGGTTTTGAGCTGGTGGAAAAAGTAGCCCATCATGGCAGGGAGACTGTGGTGGGAGAAAAGCTGCTCCCGTCACAGCCAGGATGCCAGAGATGGAAAGAGGAAGAGACCAGGTTGCACAGTCCCCTTCAAGGGCATTTCCTTTGAAAACTTCCCACTAGCCTCCACCTCCTGCACACTCCACACCTCCCAATAGTACCACACTGGGGACCAAGCCTTTAACACATGGGCTTTTAGGGACATTCCAGATTCAAATTGTGCAAATGGAAAACTACAAAAGGTGATGTATGGAGTTGATAAATACACTTAGGTAACCACTTTGGTGGAAAAAATATAATGAAGTTCTAAAACACCTTGCAATCTGTTTGGAAGACCACTTGATTCAGATAACACCATAGGTTTCACTTTATGCTATAAATATATTGACTGAAATTTAATGATGAGCACAGATAAATTTAAAACACAGAGTTTCTCTCAGTTTCAATCCTCTCCCCGCCCCCAACACACACAAAAAAAACTTAAAGTCTTATAATGCTGAAGGCTTGTGGCGTGCATATCACAGACCCTGGGACACAAACAGCAGGCATCTTTGATGAGAGTATAGTGATAGCTTCCTCTAGAAACTCCTCAAAAATTTGGGGAATCAATCAGGCACCATGGTACACACTCATAATCCCAGTGACTAAGGAGCTGAGCAGGAGGATAGTAAGTTCAAGATGAGTCTAGTGAGACCCTGTCTCAAAATAAAATAATAAAAAGGTCTTGGGATATATCTCAGTGGTAAGGAGCCCCTGAGTTTAATCCCCAGTACTGCAAAATAAGTAAATAAATAAATAAACAAATAAAGAAAATAAAGAAAGAAAACAGAAATCTGGGGAACCCACCTGCCTACGAGGAAAACATTTTGATCTAATGTGGCAAAGGCAAACGAGCCACAGTGAATCTCAAGAACCCACCCCTTGTGCTCTCAGTTTTGAACTTGTCTGCAGAACATAGCAAGAAGAGACAGAGTATCACCTGAAGTCTACATAAATGAGACATGAATTGCCTTATTTGGGGAACATGTGCGCACGTGCACACACAGTCACGCACACATGTACAAATATATACACACATGCTCTAACATACCCACACATACCCTTACACCTCCATGCTCTGGCTGATGAAGTTGCCTGTGTACAAACTAATCATTGGAAATACTGTTTGTTTTCTAGTCTGTTATTTTGCTAACCTAAGAAGAGCTATAGTTGGTGTGTGGTATGAGAAAGAGCTTAGAATCTTCCAGGAAGAAATAGTAATGAAGTATTTCTTATACTCTCCCTAAGATAGGTGATATCCTTCAAAGAGTTTTCTACTCAGGTGCAGTTTAGTGTCCTCTGGCCATGCACATTGGATCAGAAACCTTAAATTATGACCTAATAGCCCCATGTTAGGGAGTTCCTTGACCTCAGGCCCGGGGTATTGGATGTCTGACCTATCTTTGGTCAATTTTCAAACTTGGTAGGAACAGAGTTGTCCCTTCCCTACAGAAATACCCAGTTATCCTTATAATGCCCAACAGGGTTTGCTAACCTCAGCACTGCTGATGTTTGGGACTGAATAGCTCTTTGCTGGTGGAGTTGTGCTGTGCTTTGTAAGATGCTGCACTCCTGACCGCTACCCAGTGGGTGCCAACTGCAGTGGTTTGGATCTGGAGACTCCTCAAAGGCTCATGTGGTGAAGGCTTGGCCCACAGCTTGATTCTACTGGGAGGTAGGGGAGCCTTGAGGAGATGGGACCTAATGGGAGGTTTTAGGTTTTGGAGGCATGCCCTCAAAACAGATCATGGCACTCTGGTCTCTTCTTCCCATTTCACTTTTGCTCCCAACCATGAAGTGATAGGGGTTTCCTCTCCACATGCAGTGTCCACCATGAACTACTACCTCTCTATGGGCCCAAGGCAATGGGACTAACTGACCTTGGACTAAATCCTCCAAAACTGTGAACCAAAATAAAACCCTCCTTTTGTAACACTGATTATCTCAGGTATTCTGTTACAGTAATGGAAAACTGACTACCACACCAATAGAACCTCCCATATTACAACCACCACAAATGTCTCCAGACATTGCCAAGTGTCTCCTGGGGGATAAACTCTTCCTTAGTTAAGATGCCTTGATGTACATAAATAATAGTATACAAGTTGGGTAACCATCTTGGGTCACAACTGCTTAAAATGGTTGCAGTTGTCTTATTTTATACTTAGCAATTACCTACATTATCATAATGTAGGTATCAATGACATTTTTTAAAAAGCTATAAAATATCGAGTGCTCATAGCAATTTGCACTATGGGAGTCTTTCTTGTTTAGAACTATATTCCTACTTCCTCTGGTCAAGTATATTATGACTTTTTTTAGGTATCCTTTTCCTCTCACAGTACACACTTCTGAGATAAATTGCATTGCACAATTCGTCTAAATAAGGTGCCAGGGCAAAGCTGCTGATAAATGCAAGCTGCAGAGTCAGTATTTATAAAACCTCTCAAAGTGCCTCTTATCGCTGTCATAATAGAACAAGTCAGCAGCCCAAAGAGGAAGTAAAACAAAGACCAAGGAAGATGATCTTTTCAACAGGCAGAAACATCCTCCTTCATTTGCCCGTGGCCCCTTATTATCATCACTTTTTCTTTGTTGCAATAGCATGAATAGTTTTTCATGAGTCATTATTGCAATTACCCCAGAGAAAAGACAGCATTTATTTATCAATTTCTATTTCTACATTAAAAAAAAAAGTGAGGACATTGAGTGTCTTCCTGCCTTTGTAATTCATTTTCAATCTCCTTCCAAGACCCTGGTTGGCAACTGCGTACTATATCTTCCTTTGGGCTCTTTTATCAGCAAGCTGTCTAAAATGTTACCAGAATCGATTGCTCTGTCTTCCTGGTGAGTCACACAGAGTATTAAAAGCCTATCAAGACCATTGCAAGCTGGGGCGACTTGATGGTTCATGAAAAAAAGACGAAGAGGGTTTTTTATTTTCTTTTCAGTTAAATGACGGATCATGTGGTCTAATGTTAAGGAACCTTTGGCCACAGTCCCTCAGAGTTCAAACACTTATATTTAAGTGTGATAATTACCCTTATACAATTAAAGCAATTTGGTTTGGGTACAAAGCAACCAGAATAATAGGACTGATCACTGGAAACTTTATAGAATGAGTAAGGGGAAGGTTACTTTCTCCTGGTCCTCCATAGAATTTCAGATTATTAGAGCAGGCAGGGACTTTTGGGTTACCTAGGCCGGTCCCTTTACTTTATTAGATAAGGAAGCTGGGAGCCAGGAAGGTCTGGTGACTCACCTAAGGTTAGCAATTAGCTGGGGACAAAAAAAAAAATCTTGATGTGTTTCCCTTAGACCATCAACTTATTATTATTATTATTTTTGGACATTTGGATAATAAAAAAAAATTTGTTAATTAAATTGCATCTTTATTAATTACTGGTATAGTGTTAGATACTATATGAATCTCTTGGAGGTTTGTAGCACAGAGACCTGGACAAGGAGCATATGGCTCTAGCCCTTAAACACAGATTTCTGTCAACATTTAGTTGTTGGGTTCATTTGAGTTCCATAAGGCACGCAGAAGAAAACCAAGGCCAACTTTTTCTGATTTCAGTGAAGAACGGATTGTATTTGAGACCATTTTGACCAGCAGAGGTGATAGTTAAGCACTGCTGGGAATAAAATGTTCTCTGCCAGGTGCTCTTGGCTGCAGCAATCCTGAGGAGAGATACCACTGAAAAAGAAACCTAATGGGAAGAATTCAAGGCAAAGAGGTCATTATGGTTGAAGAGGCCTATCATCCTAGACAGAGCTGGAAAATGGCATTTCCTAAGATCTAAGTCACTTTAGAGAACAGGTGTGGTAGCCAGGAGCCCTGACCCTCCATTCCCCTGTTTCAAGTCAACCTACTTTTAACCTTGCCCACCTCACCCCACATGACACCACCATGATTAAGTTCCCTCTCCTGCTAGGCGAGGAACCATTTGAAACATCCCCTCACCCCATACTTTGTCCAAGCTTGGGCACATTATTTAGTTGGTCTGAAGGAAAGGTACCAAATTTGGGTCTACAATTTTAGGTCGTGAGAACAGAAACCCACACCTGGAATCTCCCAAGCAGCTCAAATGTGAAACCACACTTCCTGTGAATAAGTAGCCCTGTGGCTCAGTTCCAGGTCTCACCTACTCTTCCAGGGTCTGTCTGTCTGCCTCTGTCTGTCTGTCTGTCTGTCTCTCTCTCATAAGTGGTCTGAAGTGTCTTCCTCTAAGGACAGTGGTGTTTCCTGCAGATTAGGTTCTAAATCTCTCAAGTCAGTGTAGATTGCTTTTTCTACACAGCAAGTAGATGCTGGTCAACATCAACTCTCCTTGCAATGGAATTCCTTTCTGAGTTACCATTATTATCATCACAGATTTGTTTTCAACTGCAGATGTTTGGGTACTTTTGATCTGTGAGTCCATTTCAATGAACACTTGCTAGATACTTCCACTGAGGTCACTGTTCTGACACCCCCTGTAGAAAACATGGTCCTTTCAGACAACAGCATCCAGGTTATTTAATCAGCCATGTTATTGTGATTTAAATACACTTCCTGCAAATTCCTTAGGTTCTTTTGTGTCTCTCAGTTATTTCCTTTTTCAAAAATATCAGAGTAATAGATGGTGCAACTGCTGCTTAGTTAATTTTTTTGTGTGTACATCATTCCCCTGCTTAAAAATTTGTAGATTCACAGATTCTGATGCTAATCTGGTGATAGATCTGTACTGAGTATAACAACCTGAAAAATAGTACAATCAATGTTCAGTTGTCAAATGTCAACCTTCCTTTACTATAAACGATAGAACGACCAAAGAATGACTGACGGGGTTGGACTTTCAAAATCTTACAGGAATGAGTAAGTCAGGTGTTCAGCACTCATGTTCAGCACTCATTGTCCAAAAAATCAAGGTGCTTGGAGAAGATCCAGTATTATAATGAGTTAGAAGCAAATTATCAAATCCATCCTGGTTGACGCAATAACTGTCCTTGCTTGTGAAGCCACCTGCCTCCATTTGAAGATGTCAACACCAAAATTGGGACAGCACTTATGATGTGCCCACCATGCTCTAGGCAGTGGAAAGAAAACCAAAATGAAAGCACCTCACCCAGAGAGCTTCTAATTACCAGGGAAGTAACAGGCAAGGCATTTTAAGGCACAAATAAATAGAAATAATGAGATGATATTGAGCAAGAAGAAATTTCAGGATGAGCTCAGGAAAATAAGACCTATCAGACTTCTCTATATAATCACTGGAGCCATTATGCTGCATAATGTCGTTGGGACTATTAGTATTAATGATGGTAATCATCATTTATTACGGTGCCGCGTGGAGAACAATTCTGCAGCGGTAGAAAGATAGAACAGATAGGTTTGAAAAGAGACATCCCTTGGTGCCCTGCACAATATGAATTCCAAGAACAAAGGTCTTAACCACTTTGTTATCGAAAAAAAAGTGCTGCCTGACCACATCTAAGGCAGGTGTCTTCCTTGCAGTTCTATACCTTTAATTAAAGATGATTCTTGATATGACTAACTCAGCTGAAAAAACACTGAAATCAACAACCGTCTATTGACGGCTGGTTAAAGCACATTTGTCCTTTGTACTATGTTTTCTTTCCCCTCTCAGCAGTAATCCACAAAATCAATTTACTTTGTCATCGCATGCAAGAAATCAAATAAAGGATGTAAAATAGAACATTAGGAGAAAAGTTAATAATGCATAGATTATTTAGTAAAGCATTTTGCTTGAGATTTTATTGAGATAACTGTAGATTCACATGCAGGTATCAGCAATAATGCAAAGAATACTTTCTATCAGATTCTCCCATTTTGTAGAACTTTTGCAAACAAAATATTGACATGGATACGATCCGCCTATTTTATTCCATAGTTCAACATGTAAATATTTGCACAGATGTATTTGGTTCTGTACAATCTTGCTCCAGTAAACACAGGGAAAATTCTATCACCAGGAGGACCTCTTCTGTTGCCCTTTTATAAAAACACCCACTTCTCCCTTCCCTGCATCTTTAATCCCTGATCTATCTGAATTTCTAAAGTTTTATCATTTAAAAAAGTTACACATGTGGAAACATACAATCTGTGAAACTAGATGGGCCTTTTTTCATTCAGCATAGTTTCCTGAACATTCATCCCAATCATTGCTTGTATCAATAGTTGGTTCTTCTTAATTCCTGAGTAGGAGTCCATGGAATCTACATACCATTCACCTGTTGAAAGACCTCTGGGCTGCTTCCAGGTTTTGTTGGTGTAGTGACTTTTTGTTTTGTTGTTGTTTTAGTTCTGGGGATTGAACTCACAGGCACCTTATGACTGAGCTACATCCCCAAGATCTCACTCAGTTGCCCAGGTTGACCTGGAACTTGGCTCTTCCTGCCTCAGCCTCTGGAGTTGCTAGACTTACAAGTGTGTGCCCTGCCACTGACCTAGTTTAGTTTTGCTTTTGACGATTTGTGTCTTTCCCTTTTTTATTTGTCTTTTTTATTTCTCTTTTTTATTCTGGTGAGCTTTGCTACAGTTTTACCAATTTTATTCACTTTTTTCAAAGACCCAACTTTTAGTTTCATTTATTTTCCTCTATTGCTTTCCTATTTTCTATTGTACTGATTTTGCTCTTATTTTTATTACTTTCTTCCTTTGGCTTGTTTTGGATTTATTATAATTTTCTAGTTTCTCAAGGTATGAACTTAAATAATTTATTTGAAACCTTTCCTCATTTCTAAATAGCATTTAATGCTATAGACTTTCTACTTTAGTTACATTCCACATATATTGACATGTTGTATTTTTATTCACTCAATTCTATGTACTTTCCTGCCTTTGAGAATTTCTCACTGACCTATGGATTATTTAGAAATGATATATTTAATTTTTACATGTTGGCCAGACACAGTGTTATAGTCCTGTAACCCCAGATACGTGGGAGGCTGAGGCAGGAGGATCACAACTTCAAGGCCAGCCTCAGCAACTTAGCAAGATTCTGTCTCAAAATGTCAACATTATATAATTCAGTGATAGAGGGCCCAGGATCAAATCCTGAGTACCCACCCCACCCCATAAAAACAAAGTGATTTCCCATGTTTATAAGGATTTAGCTGTTATTTTACTTTTACAGATTTCCGGTTAGATTCCATTATGGTTAGAGGATGTACTCTATAATTTCCAATTTCAGTTATTTTCAGCAGTTTTTAAAATAGAAATTATCTAAATTGATTCAAGAGCAAATACAAAACTTAGACCTATTCTCAGGGGTAATAATTTAAAATATTCCACTCATACAGGGGTAATAATTTAAAATATTCCACTGATGTAATGATGAAACCAAAGGAACTAAGAAATACATGCAGACAACTGCTGAAAATAATGAACATAGATTTGTGGGTACTAGATGACTATCAATCCCACCCCATCTGCTGAAGAAATTAATTCAGAGATTAAAAAAAATCTACATACCAAGGAAACACCATGCCCAGATTTGACACCCAAGTTTTATCAAACCTCTCCTTGTACCAAATGTTCCATACGGTAGAAAAAAGAAGAATCATTTTCCAAGTTAGGAGTAGATAAGAAAGAAAAATTATACATAATTATAAGTATGAATATAGATACAAATACAAACAGAATGATAGATAACCAAATTCATCAATGCATGTAAAAGATTACCGTGAGTAACCAGTGTTTATCCTAATGGTTTAACATGTGAAAACCTATTAAGATAATTTGCCCATTAAGGAAAAAATTTTAAGGGCTGGGGAGGTGGCTCAGTGGTTAAGGGCCCCTGGATTCAATCCCCGTACCATAATTAAATAAATAAACTGAGAGAGTTCAGCAAGGTGGTATGATACTAAAGCAATATCATTGGTGTCTGGGCACAATGGCAGGTGTTCTGTGTTTGTTGGGCACAATGGTGTTTTGTGTTTGCTACTAGGAACGTTGAGGCAGGAGGATCCCTGAGTCCAGGAGTTCAAGACTAGCCTGGAAAACATAGTGAGACCCTGTCTCTAAATAAATAAATAAGTAAATAAACGACATTTCAGTATTCTAGCAATAACCAATTAGGGTGTAATTTTTAAATGATTGCATTTATAATAGCATTTTAGAAATACAGGTAAAATGAAATATATGAAAAAAAAACCTTTATGAAAGGAGAACCTTGTAATGTATCACTTAGTAACTTAAAGGAGACCTAAATCAACAAGGAAATTGACTACATTCATGGAAGACTCAGTATGCTAAAGATGTCAGGTCTCCCCCAAAATAATCTATAAATTCAATGAATGCCAACAAATTTTCAGAAGAATTTATCTTGGGCTTTGACTAGCTAACCCTTAATTTCAGATGATGTAGTAAAAGATCAAGAATAGTAAGATAGTTTTGAAGAAGAAAAAAAAGACATCAATCTACCAGATATTAATTACCATAAAACTTTGAAAGTAAAACAATTTGGCATTGGCAAAGCAGACAAATTCACCAGGAAAAAAAAATCAAGAAAAAGTACTTGCATGTGTATAAATATAGCATATGAAAGAAGTGATATTACAATTCTGTAGACAAATGAAGTAAATAAGTGATGTGGGGACAATATGTTTCCATATTAAGGAAAAGGTTAGACTTTCATCTTGTACCATATGTGCACTCAATTCCAGTTGTTTTAAAGATTCAAGTGTGAAAAGCAAAACTTCAAGTCTTTCATTCTTTTTTTTTTATTGGTGGAGGAAGTCAGTTTTATTTCAGCAGATGATGCCTACAAAGATTTTTTATTAATTTATCAAATATTTATAGAAAATCTAAATACAGACCATTTATATAGAAGCTGTATCTGTCAGAGTTCTTTGGTAGCAGGCAACAGAACCTGAGTCTGTTTTAGCAAAAAAAAAGAAAGAAAGAAAGAAATTTATTGGACTGAAGTTTAGTAGCTCATAAAACTGAATGAAAGAGATTAAGGGATCCAAGCTCAGAAAGGACAATAATCGGGACAGCTCTGAGGATCTTGGCAGCAGAATCTAATAGATAACTCTACTGAGGGGGCATAGAAGAAATGAATTAGAACCAATCCTTCATTTCTTGACCTAACATTCAAATCCCAGGAAGAATCTGTTGTAGCTTGAGTCTTGGCCAAGGAAAGAGAGACATATTGATTAAAAATCCTACCAAATCATCAACAGGAGACAGATGGTTTCTCAAAGGAAAATCTCAAAAGGAAAATGGCTACTTCCCCAAAGAAAGGGAAAAGGATTTGGGGCAGGCAAAATTTAAAAAAAAAGGTATACATATCTAGAGATATTCCATAGCCTTACATAAATTAGAAAATCCATCATTATTAAACAAATACAGGTAAATCATATTTTAGCTCACTCATTTGGTTTTCTACTTTGTACATTGTCTTATGTATGTTTTCTTTTTTTTTTATTTTCTCCATTTTTTAAAAAATTTTTTATTGTTGGTTGTTCAAAACATTACGTAGTTCTTGATATATCATATTTCACACTTTGATTCAAGTGGGTTATGAACTCCCATTTTTACCCCATATGCAGAATCACATCAGTTACACATCCATTGATTTACATATTGCCATACTAGTGTCTGTTGTGTTCTGCTGCCTTTCCTATCCTCTACTATCCCCCCTCCCCTCCCCTCCCCTCCCCTCTTGTCTCTCTATCCCCTCTACTGTCATTCATTTGTCCCCCTTGTATTATTTTTCCCCTTTCCCCTCACTTCCTCTTGTATGTACTTTTGTATAACCCTGAGGTCTCCTTCCATTTCCATGCAATTTCCCTTCTCTCTCCCTTTCCCTCTCACCTCTCATCCCTGTTTAATGTTAATCTTCTTCTCATGCTCTTCGACCCTACTCTGTTCTTAATTACTCTCCTTATATCAAAGAAGACATTTGGCATTTGTTTTTTAGGGATTGGCTAGCTTCACTTAGCATAATCTGCTCTAATGCCATCCATTTCCCTGCAAATTCTATGATTTTGTCATTTTTTAATGCAGAGTAATACTCCATTGTGTATAAATGCCACATTTTTTTTTATCCATTCATCTATTGAAGGGCATCTGGTTGGTTCCACAGTCTTGCTATTGTGAATTGTGCTGCTATGAACATCGATGTAGCAGTGTCCCTGTAGCATGCTCTTTTTAGGTCTTTAGGGAATAGACCGAGAAGGGGAATAGCTGGGTCAAATGGTGGCTCCATTCCCAGCTTTCCAAGAAATCTCCATACTGCTTTCCAAATTAGCTGCACCAATTTGCAGTCCCACCAGCAATGTACAAGTGTACCCTTTTCCCCACATCCTCGCCAACACTTGTTGTTGTTTGACTTCATAATGGCTGCCAATCTTACTGGAGTGAGATGGTATCTTAGGGTGGTTTTGATTTGCATTTCTCTGACTGCTAAAGATGGTGAGCAATTTTTCATGTACTTGTTGATTGATTGTATGTCCTCCTCTGAGAAGTGTCTGTTCAGGTCCTTGGCCCATTTGTTGATTGGGTTGTTTATTATCTTATTGTCTAATTTTTTGAGTTCTTTGTATACTCTGGATATTAGGGCTCTATCTGAAGTGTGAGGAGTAAAGATTTGTTCCCAGGATGTAGGCTCCCTATTTACCTCTCTTATTGTTTCTTTTGCTGAGAAAAAACTTTTTAGTTTGAGTAAGTCCCATTTGTTGATTCTAGTTATTAACTTTTGTGCTATGGGTGTCCTATTGAGGAATTTGGAGCCCGACCCCACAGTATGTAGATCCCAGCCAACTTTTTCTTTTACAAGATGGTGTGTCTCTGATTTGATATCAAGCTACTTGATCCATTTTGAGTTAACTTTTGTGCATGGCGAGAGAAAGGGATTCAGTTTCATTTTGTTGCATATGGATTTCCAGTTTTCCCAGCACCATTTGTTGAAGATGCCATCCTTCCTCCATTGCATGCTTTTAGCCCCTTTATCAAATGTAAGAAAGTTGTAGTTTTGTGGATTGGTTTCTGTGTCCTCTATTCTGTACCATTGGTCCACCCGCCTGTTTTGGTACCAGTACCATGCTGTTTTTGTTACTATTGCTCTGTAGTATAGTTTGAAGTCTGGTATCGCTATACCGCCTGATTCACACTTCCTGCTTAGCATTGTTTTTGCTATTCTGGGTCTTTTATTTTTCCATATGAATTTCACGATTGCTTTCTCTATTTCTACAAGAAATGCCATTGGGATTTTAATTGGCATTGCATTAAACCTATAGAGAACTTTTGGTAATATCGCCATTTTGATGATGTTAGTTCTGCCTATCCATGAACAGGGTATATTTTTCCATCTTCTAAGATCTTCTTCTATTTCTCTCTTTAGGGTTCTGTAGTTTTCATTGTATAAGTCTTTCACCTCTTTTGTTAGGTTGATTCCCAAGTATTTTATTTTTTTTGAAGATATTGTGAATGGAGTGGTTGTCCTCATTTCCATTTCAGAGGATTTGTCGCTGATATACAGAAATGCCTTTGATTTATGCGTGTTGATTTTATATCCTACCACTTTGCTGAATTCATTAATTAGCTCTAATAGTTTCTTTGTAGACCCTTTTGGGTCTGCTAGGTATAGAATCATGTCACCTGAAAATAGTGATAATTTAAGTTCTTCTTTTCCTATTTTGATGCCTTTAATTTCTTTCGTCTGTCTAATTGCTCTGGCCAGTGTTTCGAGAACTATGTTGAACACAAGTGGTGAGAGAGGGGCATCCCTGTCTTGTTCCAGATTTTAGAGGGAATGCCTTCAATTTTTCTCCATTCAGAATGATGCTAGCCTGAGGCTTAGCATAGATTGCTTTTACAATATTGAGGTATGTTCCTGTTATCCCTAGTTTTTCTAGAGTTTTGAACATAAAGGGATGCTGTACTTTGTCGTATGCTTTTTCCGCATCTATCGAGATGATCATATGGTTCTTATTTTTAAGTCTATTGATGTGGTGAATAACATTTATTGATTTCCGTATATTGAACCAGCCTTGCATCCCAGGGATGAATCCTACTTGATCATGGTGCACAATTTTTTTGATATGTTTTTGTATCCGATTCGCCAGAATTTTATTGAGGATTTTTGCATCTAGGTTCATTAGAGATATTGGTCTGTAGTTTTCTTTCTTTGAAGTGTCTTTGTCTGGTTTAGGTATCAGGGTGATGTTGGCCTCGTAGAATGAATTTGGAAGTTCTCCCTCTTTTTCTATTTCCTGAAGTAGCTTGAAAAGTATTGGTATTAGTTCCTCTTTAAAGGTTTTGTAAAACTCTGCTGTATACCCATCCGGTCCTGGGCTTTTCTTAGTTGGTAGTCTTTTGATGGTTTCTTCTATTTCCTCAATTGATATTGGTCTGTTTAGGTTGTCTATATCCTCCTGACTCAATCTGGGCAGATCATATGACTTAAGAAATTTATCTATGCCTTCACTATCTTCTAATTTATTGGAGTATAAGGATTCAAAATAATTTTTGATTATCTTCTGTATTTCTGAAGTGTCTGTTGTGATATTGCCTTTTTCATCCTGTATGCTAGTAATTTGAGTTCTCTCTCTTCTTCTCTTTGCTAGCATGGCTAAGGGTCTGTCGATTTTGTTTATTTTTTCAAAGAACCAACTTTTAGTTTTGTCAATTTTTTCAATTGTTTCTTTTGTTTCGATTTCATTAATTTCAGCTCTGATTTTAATTATTTCTTGCCTTCTACTTCTTTTGCTGTTGTTTTGCTCTTCTTTTTCTAGGATTTTGAGATGAAGTATGAGATCATTTATTTGTTGGTTTTTTCTTTTTTTAAGGAATGAACTCCATGCAATGAATTTTCCTCTTAGAACTGCTTTCAATGTGTCCCATAGATTCCGATATGTTGTGTCTGTGTTTTCATTTATCTCTAAGAATTTTTTAATTTCCTCCTTGATGTCTTCTATAACCCATTGATCATTCAGTAACCTATTGTTCATTCTCCAAGTGATGTATGCTTTTTCCTTCCTTCTTTTATCGTTGATTTTCAGTTTCATTCCATTATGATCAGATAAGATGCATGGTATTATATCTACTCCTTTATATTGTCTAAGAGTTGCCCTGTGACATAATATATGATCTATTTTTGAGAAGGATCCATGTGCTGCTGAGAAAAAAGTGTAACTGCTTGATGTTGGGTAGTATATTCTATATATGTCAATTAAGTCTAGGTTATTAATTGTGTTATTGAGTTCTATAGTTTCCTTATTCAACTTTTGTTTGGAAGATCTGTCCATTGGTGAGAGAGGTGTGTTGAAGTCTCCCATGATTATTGTATGGTGGTCTATTAGACTCTTGAACTTGAGAAGAGTTTGTTTGATGAACATAGCTGCACCATTGTTTGGGGCATAAATATTTATGATTGTTATGTCTTGTTGGTGTATGGTTCCCTTGAGCAGTATGTAGTGTCCCTCTTTATCCCTTTTGATTAACTTGGGCTTGAAATCTATTTTATTTGATATGAGTATGGACACACCTGCTTGTTTCCGAAGTCCATATGAGTGATATGATTTTTCCCAACCTTTCACCTTCAGCCTATGTATGTCTTTTCCTATCAAATGCGTCTCCTGTAGGCAGCATATTGTTGGGTCTTGTTTTGTGATCCATTCTACTAGCCTGTGTCTCTTAATTGGTGAGTTTAAGCCATTAACATTTAGGGTTATTATTGAGATATGGGTTGTTCTTCCAGCCATATTTGTTTATTTATGTTACTAAACATGGTTGGTTTTCCTCTTTGATTATTATTCCCCCCTTTACTGTCCTACCTCCCACTGTTGGTTTTCATTGTTGTTTTCCATTTCCTCTTCCTGTAATGTTTTGCCAAGGATGTTTTGAAGAGATGGTTTTCTAGCTGCAAATTCTTTTAACTTTTGTTTATCGTGGAAGGTTTTAATTTCATCTTCCATCCTGAAGCTTAATTTCGCTGGATACACAATTCTTGGTTGGAACCCATTTTCTTTCAGTGTTTGAAATATGTTATTCCAGGATCTTCTAGCTTTCAGAGTCTGTGTTGAAAGATCAGCTGTTATCCTGATTGGCTTACCCCTAAATGTAATCTGCTTCCTTTCTCTTGTAGCTTTTAAAATTCTCTCCTTATTCTGTATGTTGGGCATCTTCATTATAATGTGTCTAGGTGTGGATCTCTTATGATTTTGCACATTCAGCGTCCTGTATGCTTCTAGGATTTGGGATTCTGTCTCATTCTTCAAGTCTGGGAAGTTTTCTCGTATTATTTCATTGAATAGATTGCTCATTCCTTTGGTTTGAAACTCTATCCCTTCCTGTATCCCAATGACTATTAAATTTGGTCTCTTGATGTTATCCCATATTTCTTGGATGTTCTGCTCATGGTTTCTTAACAGTCTTGCTGAGCTGTCTATGTTCTTTTCAAGTTGAAATACCTTATCTTCATTGTCTGATGTTCTATCTTCTAAGTGTTCTACTTTGCTGGTAGTATTCTCAATTGAGTTTTTAAGTTGGTTTATTGCTTCCTGCATTTCTAGGATTTCTGTTTGTTTGTTTTTTATAACCTCTATCTCCCTGTATAGTTGGTCTTTTGCTTCTTGGATTTGTTTATGTAATTCATTGTTGAAGTGATCTTTCATTGTCTGATTTTGCTGTCTGATGTCTTCCTTGATACTCCAGATCATCTGAAGCATGTATATCCTGAATTCTTTATCTGACATTCCATCTGCTGCAGATATTACCTCTTCTAACGTTGAGTTGACCTGCATTGCTTGTGGTCCTTTCTTTCCTTGTCTCTTCATACTGTTCGCGTTTCTTTCTGCTTGGTGAAACTGTTGTGCTATTGAATTTTCCCCCTATATATTTATATTGGTCTTGTATAGTTGCAAAGTCTCCCTTGCAGGCGCGGGCGGCGGCTCTGCCCCTCCTCCAATTGGGGCAATGTGCCTACCACGCCGGCAGGCCGCTGGGCCTCTTCTGCCGGTCGGTAGCAGGTCCACCTACCTTGTAGGCATGGGCGGCAGCTCTGCCCTTCTGCGGGCCGCTAGGCTTGTTCTGTCGGTGGTCGCAGTTCTGCCTACTTTGCAGGCGCGGGCAGCGGCACTGCCCCTCTGCAGGCCTCTGGGCCTGTTCTGCCGGTGGGTCGCAGGTCCGCCTACCTTGCAGGCGCGGGGGGGGGGGCGGCTGTACCCTTCCGCAGGCCGCTGGGCCTGTTCTGTCTGTCGGTTGCAGGTCTGGCCTGTTCTGTTGGTGATCACAGTTCTGCCTACCTTGCAGGCGCGGGTGGGGGGGGGCTCTGCCCCTCAGCAGGCCGCTGCGCCTGTTCTGTGAGTGGTCACAGTTCTGTCTACCTTGCAGGCGCCAACTTCAAGTCTTTCATGTGATAATATATTAGAATATATTTATGACCACAGGGTAGAACTAATTCCTACACCAAAGTCAAGAAGCAAAACTCATAAAGAAAATACAATTAAATTGAAGTATTTTTAAAATTTAAAATCACTATAAAAATATTGAAAGACAAACTAGAAATTCAGAGACTATACTTGCAATGTATATTTTAACAATGATTTAATGGTCTAACTACATGAAAAACTCCACACATCAAAAAGAAAAGATAGAACACTGGCAGTGATAAAAAGAGTAAATTCAAAGAAATGAAGACATAAGAGGACAATTAATATAAAAGTAAAAATATTTTCTTACAGGTCAGTAATTAAAGAAATGCAAATAAAAACAAGGAAATGGCTTTTCATGCCTATCAGATTGGCAGAATTTCTGATAATACCAAGTGTTGTCCAATATGAAGAAATCCCCACACAAAACTGGCAAGAATGAAAGTTGATACAAACACTTTAGGGAATTGTTGGAGTCACCTAATAAAAATAGAAGTTATAGATACTAAAGATCCAGAAATTCTACCTTTTAGAATATACTATACAGAAACTTTTGTACTTGAATGAAACTTATATATACTTAAAGAGACACATAATTAGATTTTCATGATGTCATTGCTCACAATAAGAAAATATTGAAAACAGCTTACATGTTCATCAATTGGAAAATAGATCAGTGTGATATTTGTTGAACCACATGAAATTGCTGCTATTCAACCGTTTTTTATGACTCAAACTAGTAAATTTATCAAATTGAATACCATAGAAGATAAAACAAATGCATTAGATTAATTTCAAAAACAAACCTAGATACAATTTCAAAAACAAAATATTCAGTAAAGAATATCCTTGCTGTAATACATATAGTATGATCACAAGCATACTTGGGTAAAAATCAGCCTCCTTGAGCCAGAGAATGCATAACAATAACTAGAAGGCTTTTTTTTTTTTAGCTATTTGAAGAATTTGTTGAGAACTACAATAATCAGTCTTCACTAGAAAAGAGAACCAATAGGACGGATGGCTAGATGATAGATAGATAGATAGATAGATAGATAGATAGATAGATAGATAGATAGAGACAGACATACATAGATACATAGATAGAAAGACCTTAGGTCACCAAGTCCCATGAGCTGTCATCTGCAAGCTGGAAGCCCCAGGCAAGACAGGGGTGTAGGTCCAGTCCAAGCTTAAGAGCTTGATAACCAGGGGATTTAATTGTGTAAGTCCCAGTCTGAATCTGAAGGCTCAGGAACCAGGAGCACTGATGTCCAAGGGCAAGACAAGATGGATTTCCCAGCTTAAGTAGACAGAGCAAATTTGCCATTCCTACACCTTTTTGTTCTCTTCAGATGCTCAACAAATTGGATGATGCCTGCTGCATAGGCAAAGGCAGATTGTTTTGGGTTTCTGAACGTGCAAGTGATAGAATCCAGCTGTGTCCTCCTCCTCTTTCAATTCCATCAAGAATCTACTTATTAGGGCTGGGGCTGGGGCTCAGTGGTAGAGCACTTGCCTAGCACATGTGAGGCTCTGGGTTCAATACTCAAAACCACATAAAAAGATAACCAATTAAAATAAAGGCATGATGTCCACCTACAACTACAAGAAAGAAAGAATCTACTTACAGAGCTGGGGCTCAGCAGTAGTGCACTTGCCTGGCATATGTGAGGCACTGGGTTCAATTCTCAGCACCACATATAAATAAATAAACAGATAAAATAAAGGTCGATCAACAACATATCACATATAAATAAATAAACAAATAAAATAAAGGTCTATCAAATATATATAGAGACATATATATATGAATTTACATATACAAACCACTAATGAACAATGTAAAATTTACAAGATGTTTCATAGATTCTGAGAAAAAAAAGAGGTTGACAAAGTATATCCACAGCACACAGCCTGCAAATCCCCAGAGACACTTCTCTTCTCTGTTCCCTGATCCTGCTACAGGTGGTTTTCTTTCTGATCCTTTCACCTCCAGTCTCTTTGGCTCCTTCTATCATGTAGAACAATTTAGCGACCATTGTTGATTCCTTGAGCATTTTCTTGAGATTCTGACTTTGATTCCAAGCATTTTTTAACTTAAAATTAAAACTAAAGTATTAATCTTATTTTAGGTCTCAACTGGCCTCAAGACTATAATCCTTAAGGCATATCTTTCTGGAAACGTGGAAGGGAGCATTTTATTCATACTCCATGGATGTCCAAAGCAAGTTACCAGCCAACTGCTTCCATGGGAGCAATAAACCATTTATAAATGAGAAGAAAGATACTAGAGACAAAGATCCTTGGATTATCCTCCAGACAGAGGCTTGATCAGTTTACCAGTTCAGCTGCATGAAGGAAGAAATGGAATAGAGGATCCAAGAAGAGTTATATCTGTGCAACTACATACATCTGTGCAGTGGCTCTGCCCCAGGAGTAATCAAAACCCAGTCATTGTTCAGGGGTCAAATTGGTATTGCCTCCCTTGGGGAAGGAGAAAAGGAGAGGAGGAAGGTGGTACAGCAGAAGTTATTGATTGTCCCACAGAATCAATTCTTGTTCTCTTCTCAGGAGTTAGAAGCCCCCAAATATAGCTGGGTACTAGCTACCTAGAATAACAACTATATTTCTCACCTTCCCTTGAGGCTTGGTATGGCATATGGCCAAGTTCTGGACAATGGGATATATGCATATAGTGATGTATGCAGCTTCCTGAAAAGTGTCCTTAGAGATGGGGAATATATGTTCTCCTCCGATTGTTCTCCATCTCCTTGGTCAGGTTATGGATGTGATGGCCAGACCTAGAGAAGCCTCTTGGACCACAAGATCAAAGCCACACATTGTGATGATGCTACATAGCAACAATTTAGAGCCTAGGTCTCTGACAATTGCAAAATTGCCTTCTGTCTTCTTTAACTCATTATTCTTACAAGTTCCCTGTACCTTGTAGCTGAGCTCATTTTAGCTGATACAATTAGAGATACCATATTGAAGTGAAAATCAAGGAAATCTTGACCTCTATGGTAAGAAGTTTAGGGCTTTTTTGTATATATCATCAGAGCAAATAATGATTTTTAAGATAAGAAGAGAAATAATGGAGAAATAAAATTCATTCATTTTGTGGTACTGTTGCATTTTCCCTTTAAATCATTAAGAATTAGAGCACAGTTTTAAAAAGCACAGGTCACTAAGCTATATTATCAAAGAAAAAGGGAATAATGAAGTGAATTTGCCAATCTGAATCTTTACTTAAAATAAATCTAATATTGATATGATATACATAGTAATTCTTGAGAAATGAGTAGAGAATGTTGCAATGAACTTTTTCAATTAATAATATTGATGTTTTTTGCATAAAATTATTTATTTTTGTCCACTGTCTTTGGTTTAACAACCAAAGTTATTACCAGTTACCTGGTAAGTAAAAAATAAATATAAATAAAAGCAATGAATGAGGGTGGTACAGTAAAAATTTGTAATTTTAGATTGCCTACGTCCTAATCATCACTCCCAGTATGAAGGAAAGAATTGCTGGAGCCTCTCCCGTAGCCCTTTTTCCCACCCTGGTTACTGTCACAGAGCAGACTCAGATCCTAAGGACCTCTTATTCTGAGCATGGCCCAAAAGGTGGGAATATTAGTTGGAGTTCTTTGATAGCTTCTTGTGGAAATGCTCAGGTGAAAATGTTCTTTTCAATCTTATATATGTAGGTTTGTATTAGGAAGGTCTCTGGTTCTTGTGATGGTTAGTTTTATGAGTCAACTTGACTGGGCTAAGAGATGTCCAGAGAATACAACACTATTGTTGGATATGTTTGTGTGGGTCTTTCCCTCCTTTAAGTTTTTCTTTAAAAAAAAAACACAATATGGGGCTGGGGATGTGGCTCAAGTGGTAGCACGCTCGCCTGGCATGCGCGGGGCGCTGGGTTCGATCCTCAGCACCACATAAAAATAAAATAAAGATGTTGTGTCCACTGAAACCTAAAAAATAAATATAAAAAAAACCACACAATATGGACTGCTTCATGAATTTCTGTGTCATTCTTGCACAGGGACCATGATAATCTTCTCTGTATCGTTCCAATTTTAGCATATATGCTGCCGAAGTGGCACTCTAAGTTGTTCTTATCAGATATTTTGGTCACAGAATGCAAAACTGACTAACACATAGGGTTAATATGTCAAAATATGTTTATATTAAATATTGATCAATATTTACCAAATTAACCACAAAGAGGAGGTTTCAGCATACACTCCTAACAAGAATGCCTGTTCCCCACACGCTTACCAACACTTGATATTATGGGTCTATTTAACCTCTACCCTCCCAGTGGTGTTTCTCTGGGTGGGGTATACAGTGCAGGTCAGCTTACAGAGAGGATACACTTTCCCCCTAAACTTCTTCTTCTTCTTCTTTTTAAAATTTTTATTTGTTTTAATTAGCTATACATGACAGTAGAATGCATTTATGCACTTTGATATATCATACATAGATGGGATATAATTTCTCATGCTTCTGAGTGGCATGTTGCAGAATCATATTGGTCATGTAGTCACATATATACATAAAGTAAAAACGTCTATTTCATTCTCCTATCTTTCCTATCCCCACATCCCCTCCCTTCCCCTCTCTTCACTTCCCTCTACCTAATCTAATCTCTAAGGTAATGCTATTCTTCTCTAATGCCACCCCACCACCTTATTGTGAATTAGCATCCGCATATTAGAGAAAACATTTGGACTTTGTTTTTTTGAGATTGGCTTATTTTGTTTAGCATGATAATCTCCAACTCCATCCATTTACTGGCAAATGCCATAAGAATTTCACTCTTCTTTAAAACTGAGTAATATTACATTGAATATATATACCTATATATACCACTTTTCTTCATCCATTCATCTATTGAGGGACATCTAGGTTGGCTCCATAGTCTAGCTATTGTGAATTGAGCTGCTATAAACATCGATGTGGTTGTGTTACTATAAAATGCTGATTTTAAGTCCTTTGGGTATAAGCTGAAGAGTGGGATAGCTGGGTCAAATGGTGGTTCCATTCCCAGTTTTCTGAGGAATCTCCATACTGCTTTCCATAATGGTTGCACCAATTTGCAGTCCCACCAGCAATGTATGAGTGTGCCTTTTTCCCCCACATCCTTTGCCAGCATTCATTGTTTCTTGTATTCTTGGCGATTGCCATTCTGACAATAGTGAAATGAAGTCTTAGAGTAGCTGATTTGCATGGTTTCTTAACTGAGGACAAATGCCTTCTTTTGTATATTTAATGATATATGGCTACAATAAATCCAATTTGTTACCTTTTTAAAATAAGAGGATTTTCTAAGTGGAGATATTAATATGCATTTATCTAATATTGAGTATATGTGTGTTTTTTGAACCAGATTGATCAGTGAGGATTGTGATTTCATTTTAGGAGTTGAAATGAATAGATTGAGAGAAATTCTGGGTGACAAGTGCTGACTAAAAGGCCCGAGAGACTTTTTTAAAAAAGTAAATTAAAAAGTAAACCTGGGCAAGGTGACGGACACATGCCTATAATCCCAGTGGCTTGGGAGACTGAGGCAGGAGGAATGGAAGTTCAAAGCCAACCTCAGCAACTTAGCAAGGCCCTAACCAACTTAGCATGACTCCATCTCAAAATAATAAATAACAAGGACTGGAAATGTGCTCGGTTGTTAAGTGCCCCTGGGTTTAATCCCAAGTACTGAAAAGAAGAAAAAGAAAAGGAAACAAAAGAATAAATAAATTTTTATTTTTCCAACCCCGTTTTCATGGGGAGGAGAGAACATCCTTAGAAGAAAGAAGCTAGTTTTAAATTCCTAAGTTCATTTGCTTTATAAGGCACTGTTGGAGAGACTTTGGCTTCCCAATCCTGAGACTGCTGAATGGTTGAATCCTCCTACAAACAAATACTTGTGACCCCCTAACTCCAATGATAGAGGAAACATTTGGACTGAGTCTTAAATAACTAGTTAAAAGTGGTCTGAAACACGAAAGTCAATACAGCTAGGTTTTATATTTATTCTTTTTCTTAGTCAAAAGCAAATAATTTAAAAAAAATGAGACTATATATATTTTGCCTATTAGATTTAAAAAGAAAATTTCTGCTTAAAATTAAGACTAGTTATCTATTAATATAAAATTTATCATGTAACTCTTTTTGGTAACAAAAACTACAAATAGAATGAAACAATGACATGTATGTATTCTCAGCTCATGAAATGGTCTCCAAAGTTTCACTGAAATATACATTCATAGCCTAAATGTATTGAAAATTTGAGATGAAATTAATAATCTACTTAAAAACTCATTTTTTCTCATCCTTATCTGACTGTATCAGGTCCAAGTTATGTCATGTGAGTCAGTTCCCCTTTTCTCTAATATACTATATAAAAGGTGCTGGATTTAGATAGATCTGGGTTTGAAACCCAGTTCATCTCAAGCAAGTTGCCTCATCTCTTTAAGCTTAAGTTCCTCATTTTATAAATGAGGACAGTAATACAATGCTTATCTCATGAAGTTATTATGAGGATTAAGATAGGTCACAAGTAAGATCTTAGCACATGGCCTGACACATAATAGCATGCTATGAATATTATTGTTATCATTATGAGTAATTGTGCCTCTGTCTCCTGTACAGTAGATACTCAATAATTGTTAATTCCTTTTCTCTTTAAAAGAAGTTTTTGTTGCCATGGCTCCACATATGAAATAATGCTACATACATGTCTTATCACTAATTTATAATTTAAAGCCAAATCAGCTCAGGGCAAAGGTAAATCAGAGACAGGAGATTTGGGGGTACGATGCTAAAAACATCAACCTTGCATATAAAAATTCGCTTTGACCTGTGATCACATATTTTGTGAACAAAAGGGAATTGTAAGACTCACCGGTGCTGGTTTTCCAGCATTATCACAATTCTCCATACCAAGTGGTGGATTCAGTCAAAGGGATACATCAATCTGTATCCTCTGATGAGGGCTAGAAAGAGACTCCTTGGCATCAGAACATCAGAATGATCATTTTCTAGTCCTGAGCACTAAAAAATAAATAAATAAAAAGTGAACCATTAGGCCTTCTGGGGATTATCTCTTTGGGGCAGGAATTCCTCTGAACTTTTATGGGAAATCTGAGATGTGAACTAGTTCAAGTGGCCTCATTGGAGGGGGAAAGGGAAAAAGAATATGAGGCCATGGGTACCAGGAAGACTGGTTGAACTGGGAAATTAAATAGATGGAGATGCTGGGTCATAGGGAGAGATCAGGAGATGAAAGAATGTTGAGCTATATGGAAACAAAGAATTCTAGGACTTCGAAGACCAGGTGTTCCAAGAAGAGCTACTGTTAATCTCAACTGAAGAGAAGTCCAAAAGAAATCCCTGTCAAATCCTGTAGGAAGATACTGGAATCAGAAGTGGGTTGAGCCAGGGGTGAGTGAAGAGAGCAGGCAACATGGCCACAAAGGCAGGAAGCATTTCATCACATCTTTCTCGTTTCTTAATGATAAAAATCCTGCCTATTTTGCATCCCTGTTGTAAAGCTTTGACTGATACTTGATTCCTAACTTGCCTAGTCTTAGTCTTCATTTTTCCTTGCATATATTGCTCTGGAAGTCCCCTGGAATAGGATCAACAGACATTTGAGTGGGTACTGGAGGTCAGTTCAGGGGACAGGGCCAGGAATGTTCTGCAGATCTCTTCCAACTTTAATGTTGTAAACCCTGAAGCTGGATTTACCTCAATCCTACTACATGGGTAATTATTTCAATGTACAAAAACAGTTAAAATTTCCATTTTGTTTATCATTCCACTTTGATACATACGAGACCATCAGTTCAGACTATACCATGGAGCTTTTAGAAACATTATATCGGCCTTGCAAAATGAAACCAGCATTGGTTTCCAAAGTTTCTCTAGTGACTTGGGCCTGAGGCACCAAACCCTAGCAAAACAGATAGGAATCTCTGAAGGAGAGAAGATCGAATGGACACTGGTACTAAATAATAGAGTCTAAACAAAGTTTTTTTTTTTTTTTCTAAATAGGGCTCTTAAATATTTTCCAGTGGACTGTGTGTTGTGTAATTCTACCAGTTGTTTTGTGTTCTTAACCCAAAACAGATCTGAGACCCTCAGTCTGAATGGTTTGTTGGGGAAATAGTCCCAATCTTTCCTCTAGATTACAGACCTGCTTCAATATCTTCTCCAGACCCACACTGGCTCAGGCTAGGGTGGTAAGGTCAGGTTTGAGTTCCTGCTGTATCAAAGAAAACTTAGGAAGGCCTTGTCTTACCTCTGACTAAACTTCAGGATAATCTGTCCCCTAAAAGACCTAACCCTAACCCTAACCATTTTAGCAGGAAGCCCCATCCCAGAAGTTATTAAAAAGCACCAACATGAAGGTGGGAGGAGCAACATCTCACTGAAGACCCCAAGGGAAGAACAGGGAGGTAATTTCAAGACTACCATAAAGCCCTGGGATTCATGGCCTACAACTTTTACACTGGGTCAGGGTCACATCTCTATCTGTGTAGGGCGATGATTCCTACTGTCAATCATAGGTGAATGGGTGGATCTATCCAACTAAAACACAAACAAAAGATAACTTGACTCAGACATTCACCACGTCCATGCTGGCGGCCAAGTGCAAGCTATTCCTTCTGTAAAGCTCTGACTCAAGTGTGTACAGAAATCACCCTATCCTCAGTTTTTCCTATTCCAGCTGAGTTAAGTTAAATCCTTCTGAAGACTCCATTGATGCTCAGAAAGAACAAGAGAGAAATGACCACAGAGACTAGACAATGTAAGTATTTGCTTAATCTCTGCCTTCTCCTTCCCTCTCCATCTCAAAACCATTGCAGAAATTCCTCTAGACTCCTAGAGCCACTTGTCAATTTGTTTCCCTGTGTCCATCTGTTTCTCTCACAGCTTCCTCCAGACCGTATCTGCCCTTTGTTTAAGTTCATAAGTGCCCCCCCCCCGACTCCCTTTCTAGAGTCATCTCCAGCCTTTGGTCCCCACATGTTTTCCTGACCTTATAAATTTTAGATTCTAAGATCTATTAGAGAAAGGTTATCTCTTACATCAAATTTGCCATAGCAACTATCATAATGCAGGACGAACAGCACTGATTCTATTTTCTTTGTCTACTGCAATGGTCAGCCTTGCCTTGAATCTTTGTGTGATGTCCTGGTAGGACCAGCCTTGCAAAGGGTCATTAACTACAAAAATAAAAGCCCCCTTTCCATTTTACTCTAGAGACTGCCTTAAAAAACACATACATATATATGTGTATAAATATGTATATATACACACACACATATAATATATTTAGTTTTAAGAATTTTTAGTTTCTTGAGAGAATCAAATGAACCAAGTAAATAAAAATTTCCTAAATATAGGTTAAAGTAGTGGAGTGGAGTGGCACATACTTGCAATTCTAGCAACTTGGAAAGCTAAAGCAGGAAGAGTCCAGGTTTCAGCTCAGTCTCAGCAACTTAGCAATACCCTCAATAACTCAGGGAGACCCTGTCTCAAAATAAAAATTAAAAAAAGGGTGGAGGATGTAGCTCAGTAATAGAGGGCCCCTGGTTCAATTTTCAGTATCCCCTGTAAATGTAGGCTAAGGGGAGACTGCTTATCATTTTTACCACTATGTGAAAATTGTACCAATTTTATTTTCTTTTTTTTTTTTTTTTTTTATTGTTGGCTGTTCAAAACATTACATAGTTCTTGATATATCATATTTCACAATTTGATTCAAGTGGGTTATGAGCTCCCAATTTTTACCCCATATACAGATTGCAGAATCACATCAGTTACACATCCATTGATTTACATATTGCCATACTAGTGTCTGTTGTATTCTGCTGTCTTTCCTATCCTCTACTATCCCCCCTCCCCTCCCCTCCCCTCCCCTCCCCTCCCCTCTTCTCTCTCTGCCCCCTTTACTGACATTCGTTTGTCCCCCTTGTATTATTTTTCCCCTTCCCCTCACTTCCTCTTGTATGTACTTTTGTATAACTCTGAGGGTCTCCTTCCATTTCCATGCATTTTCCCTTCTCTCTCCCTTTCCCTCCCACCTCTCATCCCTGTTTAATGTTAATCTTCTTCTCATGCTCTTCGACCCTACTCTGTTCTTAGTTACTCTCCTTATATCAAAGAAGACATTTGACATTTGTTTTTTAGGGATTGGCTAGCTTCACTTAGCATAATCTGCTCTAATGCCATCCATTTCCCTGTAAATTCTATGATTTTGTCATTTTTTAATGCAGAGTAATACTCCATTGTGTATAAATGCCACATTTTTTTTATCCATTCATCCATTGAAGGGCATCTGGGTTGGTTCCACAGTCTAGCTATTGTGAATTGTGCTGCTATGAACATCGATGTAGCAGTGTCCCTGTAGCATGCTCTTTTTAGGTCTTTAGGGAATAGACCGAGAAGGGGAATAGCTGGGTCAAATGGTGGCTCCATTCCCAGCTTTCCAAGAAATCTCCATACTGCTTTCCAAATTGGCTGCACCAATTTGCAGTCCCACCAGCAATGTACAAGTGTACCCTTTTCCCCACATCCTCGCCAGCACTTGTTGTTGTTTGACTTCATAATGGCTGCCAATCTTACTGGAGTGAGATGGTATCTTAGGGTGGTTTTGATTTGCATTTCTCTGACTGCTAGAGATGGTGAGCATTTTTTCATGTACTTGTTGATTGACTGTATGTCCTCCTCTGAGAAGTGTCTGTTCAGGTCCTTGGCCCATTTGTTGATTGGGTTGTTTGTTCTCTTATTGTCTAATTTTTTGAGCTCTTTGTATACTCTGGATATTAGGGCTCTATCTGAAGTGTGAGGAGTAAAGATTTGTTCCCAGGATGTAGGCTCTCTATTTACCTCTCTTATTGTATCTTTTGCTGAGAAAAAACTTTTTAGTTTGAGTAAGTCCCATTTGTTGATTCTAGTTATTAACTTTTGTGCTATGGGTGTCCTATTGAGGAATTTGGAGCCCGACCCCACCGACTGTAGATCGTAGCCAACTTTTTCTTCTATCAGACGGCGCGTCTCTGATTTGATATCAAGCTCCTTGATCCATTTTGAATTAACTTTTGTGCATGGCGAGAGAAAGGGATTCAGTTTCATTTTGTTGCATATGGATTTCCAGTTTTCCCAGCACCATTTGTTGAAGATGCTATCCTTCCTCCATTGCATGCTTTTAGACCCTTTATCAAATATAAGATAGTTGTAGTTTTGTGGATTGGTTTCTGTGTCCTCTATTCTGTACCATTGGTCCACCCGCCTGTTTTGGTACCAGTACCATGCTGTTTTTGTTACTATTGCTCTGTAATATAGTTTGAAGTCTGGTATCGCTATACCGCCTGATTCACACTTCCTGCTTAGCATTGTTTTTACTATTCTGGGTCTTTTATTTTTCCATATGAATTTCATGATTGCTTTCTCTATTTCTACAAGAAATGCCGTTGGGATTTTGATTGGCATTGCATTAAACCTATAGAGAACTTTTGGTAATATCGCCATTTTGATGATGTTAGTTCTGCCTATCCATGAACAGGGTATATTTTTCCATCTTCTAAGATCTTCTTCTATTTCTCTCTTTAGGGTTCTGTAGTTTTCATTGTATAAGTCTTTCACCTCTTTTGTTAGGTTGATTCCCAAGTATTTTATTTTTTTTGAAGATATTGTGAATGGAGTGGTTGTCCTCATTTCCATTTCAGAGGATTTGTCGCTGATATACAGAAATGCCTTTGATTTATGCGTGTTGATTTTATATCCTGCCACTTTGCTGAATTCATTTATTAGCTCTAATAGTTTCTTTGTAGACCCTTTTGGGTCTGCTAGGTATAGAATCATGTCATCTGCAAATAGTGATAATTTAAGTTCTTCTTTTCCTATTTTGATGCCTTTAATTTCTTTCATCTGTCTAATTGCTCTGGCCAGTGTTTCGAGAACTATGTTGAACAGAAGTGGTGAGAGAGGGCATCCCTGTCTTGTTCCAGATTTTAGAGGGAATGCCTTCAATTTTTCTCCATTCAGAATGATGCTAGCCTGAGGCTTAGCATAGATTGCTTTTACAATATTGAGGTATGTTCCTGTTATCCCTAGTTTTTCTAGAGTTTTGAACATAAAGGGATGCTGTATTTTGTCGAATGCTTTTTCCGCATCTATCGAGATGATCATATGGTTCTTATTTTTAAGTCTATTGATGTGGTGAATAACATTTATTGATTTCCTTATATTGAACCAGCCTTGCATCCCAGGGATGAATCCTACTTGATCATGGTGCACAATTTTTTTGATGTGCCTTTGTATCCGAGTGGCCAGAATTTTATTGAGGATTTTTGCATCTAGGTTCATTAGAGATATTGGTCTGTAGTTTTCTTTCTTTGAAGTGTCTTTGTCTGGTTTAGGTATCAGGGTGATGTTGGCCTCGTAGAATGAATTTGGAAGTTCTCCCTCTTTTTCTATTTCCCGAAGTAGCTTGAAAAGTATTGGTATTAGTTCCTCTTTAAAGGTTTTGTAAAACTCTGCTGTATACCCATCCGGTCCTGGGCTTTTCTTAGTTGGTAGTCTTTTGATGGTTTCTTCTATTTCCTCAATTGATATTGGTCTGTTTAGGTTGTCTATATCCTCCTGACTCAATCTGGGCAGATCATATGACTTAAGAAATTTATCTATGCCTTCACTATCTTCTAATTTATTGGAGTATAAGGATTCAAAATAATTTTTGATTATCTTCTGTATTTCTGAAGTGTCTGTTGTGATATTGCCTCTTTCATCCCGTATGTTAGTGATTTGAGTTCTCTCTCTTCTTCTCTTTGCTAGCATGGCTAAGGGTCTGTCGATTTTGTTTATTTTTTCAAAGAACCAACTTTTAGTTTTGTCAATTTTTTCCATTGTTTCTTTTGTTTCGATTTCATTGATTTCAGCTCTGATTTTAATTATTTCTTGCCTTCTACTTCTTTTGCTGTTGTTTTGCTCTTCTTTTTCTAGGATTTTGAGATGAAGTATGAGATCATTTATTTGTTGGTTTTTTCTTTTTTTAAGGAATGAACTCCAAGCAATGAATTTTCCTCTTAGAACTGCTTTCAATGTGTCCCATAGATTCCGATATGTTGTGTCTGTGTTTTCATTAATCTCTAAGAATTTTTTAATTTCCTCCTTGATGTCTTCTATAACCCATTGATCATTCAGTAACCTATTGTTCATTCTCCAAGTGATATATTCTTTTTCCTTCCTTCTTTTATCGTTGATTTTCAGTTCCATTCCATTATGATCAGATAGGATGCATGGTATTATCTCTACTCCTTTGTATTGTCTAAGAGTTTCCCTGTGACATAATATATGATCTATTTTTGAGAAGGATCCATGTGCTGCTGAGAAAAAAGTGTAACTGTTTGATGTTGGGTGGTATATTCTATATATGTCAATTAAGTCTAGGTTATTAATTGTGTTATTGAGTTCTATAGTTTCCTTATTCAACTTTTGTTTGGAAGATCTGTCCAGTGGTGAGAGAGGTGTGTTGAAGTCTCCCATGATTATTGTATGGTGGTCTATTAGACTCTTGAACTTGAGAAGAGTTTGTTTGATGAACATAGCTGCACCATTGTTTGGGGCATATATATTTATGATTGTTATGTCTTGTTGGTGTATGGTTCCCTTGAGCAGTATGTAGTGTCCCTCTTTATCCCTTTTGATTAACTTTGGCTTAAAATCTATTTTATTTGATATGAGTATGGATACTCCTGCTTGTTTCCGAAGTCCATATGAGTGATATGATTTTTCCCAACCTTTCACCTTCAGCCTATGTATGTCTTTTCCTATCAAATGCGTCTCCTGTAGGCAGCATATTGTTGGGTCTTGTTTTGTGATCCATTCTACTAGCCTGTGTCTCTTGATTGGTGAGTTTAAGCCATTAACATTTAGGGTTATTATTGAGATATGGGTTGTTCTTCCAGCCATATTTGTTTATTTATGTTACTAAACATGGTTTGTTTTCCACTTTGATTATTTTCCCCCCTTTAGTGTCCTACCTCCCACTGTTGGTTTTCATTGTTATTTTCCATTTCCTCTTCCTGTAATGTTTTGCCGAGGATGTTTTGAAGAGATGGTTTTCTAGCTGCAAATTCTTTTAACTTTTGTTTATCGTGGAAGGTTTTAATTTCATCTTCCATCCTGAAGCTTAATTTCGCTGGAAACACAATTCTTGGTTGGAACCCATTTTCTTTCAGTGTTTGAAATATGTTATTCCAGGATCTTCTAGCTTTCAGAGTCTGTGTTGAAAGATCAGCTGTTATCCTGATTGGCTTACCCCTAAATGTGATCTGCTTCCTTTCTCTTGTAGCTTTTAAAATTCTCTCCTTATTCTGTATGTTGGGCATCTTCATTATAATGTGTCTAGGTGTGGGTCTCTTATGATTTTGCACATTCGGCGTCCTATAGGCTTCTAGGATTTGGGGTTCTGTCTCATTCTTCAAGTCTGGGAAGTTTTCTCGAATTATTTCATTGAATAGATTGCTCATTCCTTTGGTTTGAAACTCTGTTCCTTCCTGTATCCCAATGACTATTAAATTTGGTCTCTTGATGTTATCCCATATTTCTTGGATGTTCTGCTCATGGTTTCTTAACAGTCTTGCTGAGCTGTCTATGTTCTTTTCAAGTTGAAATACTTTATCTTCATTGTCTGATGTTCTGTCTTCTAAGTGTTCTACTCTGCTGGTAGTATTCTCAATTGAGTTTTTAAGTTGGCTTATTGCTTCCTGCATTTCTAGGATTTCTGTTTGTTTGTTTTTTATAACCTCTATTTCCCTGTATAGTTGATCTTTTGCTTCTTGGATTTGTTTATGTAATTCATTGTTGAAGTGATCTTTCATTGTCTGATTTTGCTGTCTGATGTCTTCCTTGAGACTCCAGATCATCTGAAGCATGTATATCCTGAATTCTTTATCTGACATTCCATCAGCTGCAGCTATTACCTCTTCTAAAGTTGAGTTGACCTGCAATGCTTGTGGTCCTTTCTTTCCTTGTCTCTTCATACTGTTCGCGTTCCTTTCTTCTTGGTGAAACTGTTGTGCTATTGAATTTTCCCCCTATATATTTATATTGGTCTTGTATAGTTGCAAAGTCTCCCTCGCAGGCGCGGGCGGCGGCTCTGCCCCTCCGCCAATTGGGGCAATGTGCCTACCACGCCGGCAGGCCGCTGGGCCTGCTCTGCCAGTCGGTAGCAGGTCCGCCGTCCTTGCAGGCGCGGGCGGCGGCTCTGTCCCTCTGCGGGCCGCTAGGCTTGTTCTGTCGGTGGTCGCAGTTCTGCCTACTTTGCAGGCGCAGGCAGCGGCACTGCCCCTCTGCAGGCCTCTGGGGCTGTACTGCCAGTGGGTCGCAGGTCCGCCTACTTTGCAGGCGTGGGGGGGGGGCGGCTCTACCCTTCCTCAGGCCACTGGGCCTGTTCTGTCTCTCGGTTGCAGGTCTGACCTGTTCTGATGGTGGTCTCAGTTCCGACTACCTTGCAGGCACGGGGGGGAGGGGGCGGCTCTGCCTCTCAGCAGGCCGCTGCTCCTCTACTGCCGGTGGGTCGCAGGCCCGCCTACCTTGCAGGAGTGATTGGAAGCTCTGTCCCGCCGCGGGCCACTGGGCCTTTTCTGTCGGTGGTCACCCTTCCCCTACCTGGCAGGCGAGGGGGGTGGGGGGCGGCTCTGCCCCTCAGCAGGCCGCTGGGCCTGCTCTGTGTTTGGTCCCAGTTCCCTCTACTATGCCGGCGCAGGGGGAGGGGGCGGCTCAGCCTCTCAGCAGGCGGCTGCACCTCTTCTGCCGGTGGGTCGCAGGCCCGCCTACCTTGCAGGAGTGATTGGAAGCTCTGTCCCGCCCTGGGCCACTGGGCCTTTTCTGTCGGTGGTCACCCTTCCCCTACCTGGCAGGCGAGGGGGGTGGGGGGCGGCTCTGCCCCTCAGCAGGCCGCTGGGCCTGCTCTGTGTTTGGTCCCAGTTCCCTCTACTATGCCGGCGCAGGGGGAGGGGGCGGCTCAGCCTCTCAGCAGGCGGCTGCTCCTCTTCTGCCGGTGGGTCGCAGGCCCGCCTACCTTGCAGGAGTGATTGGAAGCTCTGTCCCGCCGCGGGCCACTGGGCCTTTTCTGTCGGTGGTCACCCTTCCCCTACCTGGCAGGCGAGGGGGGTGGGGGGCGGCTCTGCCCCTCAGCAGGCCACTGGGCCTGCTCTGTGTTTGGTCCCAGTTCCCTCTACTATGCCGGCGCAGGGGGAGGGGGCGGCTCAGCCTCTCAGCAGGTGGCTGCTCCTCTTCTGCCGGTGGGTCGCAGGCCCGCCTACCTTGCAGGAGTGATTGGAAGCTCTGTCCCGCCGCGGGCCACTGGGCCTTTTCTGTCGGTGGTCACCCTTCCCCTACCTGGCAGGCGAGGGGGGTGGGGGGCGGCTCTGCCCCTCAGCAGGCCGCTGGGCCTGCTCTGTGTTTGGTCCCAGTTCCCTCTACTATGCCGGCGCAGGGGGAGGGGGCCCCAATTTTATTTTCTTAGTGAATAGAAAGTGTCTAACAAAACACATTTTTCTGAAAATTGTCTTCTCTAACAGGATGATTATTTTCAAGTGGGCTAGAGAGTACTGTAAATTGTAATAAGAAGCTACATGCACGCACGCACACACACACACACACACACACACACCACAAAAATGTTCAGATCAGGAAATGCTTAAATGTTTCCGAAAAATGTTTGTGAGGAAGTGTTATTCCAGAATAAAAACATTTCCTGCCTGACAATCATGCCATAGAGAAAATCATGTGATGCTAATTATGAAGTCTTATAAAAATAATTTTATGATGGGATTGTATATTTGAATAAAAATCCTTTATAAGTAAACATGAGATAAATAGAAATCACCCAGAATCATATCTTTTTTCATTTTTTTCTCAGAATGATACTTCTTTTTATAAAAGTTTTTTATTTACAAAAATTTAAATGTTGTAGAAAATATAGATGAAAAGGTGTAGAAATTAGCCAACATCTCACCACGCAGAGATGACCACTCTAAGTATTTAAGTGAATATATTTCTAAACAGATCTCAGTGTAAACACTTGTGTAAATTGAACTGTGTTTAATTATATGTGTACAGTTTTAATGATTTGTATTACATCAACAACATACTATGGATGGATTTCCCTGTCAACAAGTCTAGGTGTGCAGTAATAGTGTTCATAATCGTGCTTATGTGTCACATGTACATACTGGGATAATCTGAGCTTCAGCAGTGACCCTCCAATGAGTTATCTTGTGACAACAAAACGAAAGTAGGAGTAGGAAGTTGGTGGGTGAGTGGGTGGGGGCTCTTTAGAAACCTCCTACTGGATTTCCTTGTACCACATGTCTGTGACCAGGGCTTGTCACATGCCTGCCCCAGACACTGCCAAATGAGAATGGCTTGGCATGACAAGCTCAGACAAGCCAGGATTTCTTTTCTGTGACTCATTACTACCTAAACAAAAATCAGGGTTCCATGAACAAGGAAAGGGGGGTGAAATATATGAAGTAAATTTAAATTCAGAAATTCATAATGATATAAACCAACAAACCTAGTTGGCAATGGTTGGAGAATGCTGGTGAATCAACTCGTTATTTTGAAAAGTATAAATTAAGAGAATTAAATGCTTACCCTGCATTTCCAGTATCAACTAGGAAATTAAATAATTTAGGGAGTTTTCCTTTATATAAGTATTCCAGCTAATAAGTGAAGAAGAAATGATGGAATTATGATATCACCATGTCCAAAAAATTAATGGATCTAGGCATTAGTACCAATAACTATCAACATCACAGAAACACTCCAAGGTTATATGCTTCTGGTGGAAGGACACAATACTGTCAAAGAAGTCGTCTTCTAAAAAATATTTGTATTAGTGCATTATCATTATATATGATAGTGGGGTTTGTTTGACATATTTGTAAATGCATATAACATAAGTTTCTCCATTTTAATCCCTAGTACTTCGCCTTTCCCTCCCTCCTTTCTTCCCCTGGTCTCCTTCTCCTACTTCTGTTGGTCTTTCTTATATTGATCTATTGTTTTTAAAATTGGTGTGTTATAGGTAAACATAAAAATAGGATCATCGTGGTATGTTCACACATGCACACAGCATGGTTTGGTCATTTTTATTCCACAGTTCCTTCCCTTTCCCATCCCTCCTCCCTCCCCTTCAATCTCCTTCCTCTACTCCACTGTTCTCCCTTCTATTTTCACCAGATGCATCCCCACCTTTTTAATTCCTTATTTCTGTCTGACTTGCATATGAGAGAAAACATTCTATACTTGACTTTCTGAGTCTAGCTTATTTCACTTAGTATGATATTCTCCTCTTCATTCATTTACCAGCAAGTGACATAATCTCATTCTTCTTGTGGTTGAGTAAAACTCCATTATGAAGATACAGCATGTTTTTTTTTTTAATCCATTCATCTGTTAACAGGTTCTTAGGCCAGTTCCAGAACCTGTAAATTACACTGCCATGAACATTGGTATGCATATGTTACTATAGTATGCTGATTTTAGTTCTTTTGGATAAATAACAAGGAGTAGGATAGCTGGGTCATATGGTGGTTCCATTCCTAGTTTTTTGAGGAACCTCCATATTGCTTTCCAAAGTGGTCAAACTAATTTCCAGTCCCATCAACAATGCATGAGTGTACCTTTTACCCCACATCCTCACCAGCATTTATTGATATTTGCATTCTTGATGATCACCATTCTAACTGGATTGAGATAAATCATATTTTGGAAAATCTGAGGACAAATAATCCGGGTTCTGCTGGGCACAGTGGTGAACATTTGTAATTGGAGCTTCCCGGGAGACTGAGGCAGGAGGAACACAACTTTGAGGCCTCCTTGTGCTACTTATCAAGACACTGTTCAAAGTAAAATTTTAAAAAGGCTAGGGATGTTGTTCAGTGACAGAGTACTTGCTTAGAATGTCTGAGGCCCTGGGTTCAATTCTCAATACACAAAATAAATAAATAATATGTTGCAAGGAAACAAAGATGGTTGGAGGGGGAAATATATGGATTAAAAGAGACTTAGAAGACATATAGACCAACTGTCATGTGTTGACTTCTTTGAATCTCAAGTAGCTACTGTCAAAAAAAATTATGGCACTTATGAGGCACTTGAAAATTTGAACTGCGAAAGAATGTTGTGAGATAAATGAATTAGTGTTTGTTTTTACAGGTAAGATAAAAGTACTTTGTTTAGTACAAAACACATTAGGTATTAGATATTTTTTTTTAAAGAGCTCTTATCTTTTAACTATTTAACATGCTTAACTATTTACCATAACTGTGTAACATGCTTCAAAAGAAAATGATGGTGGGGATAATGGAAGTATTAATGAAACAAGTTTTGCCATGAGTTGATAATTGTTGAAGCTGAATGATGGGTACATGGGTTTTGTTTATTATTCCATTTTATATGTACACATAAAAATACATATATATTCTATTTCATATATTAGGAAAAATTATCCCCATTACATATACATATTATATATGTATATATCTTTACATGCATTATATAACACATACATAATGCATGTATATATTATATATATGTATATATGTAAATATTAACACATACATAATGTATGTATATGTCTATATATTCACATATCAAAATTACCCCTCCACACTTACATATATATAATGGTGGGGGGCGGGTAATTTTCCCTAATTGCCGCAGTCTGGCTGGGCACAAAATCACGAGCCACTCAAGCAGGAACAAACTTTATTTTTTGAAACTGCCGCCAATGTCCGGTACGCGCCCGGGAAGATTTTTTCCACCCCCGCGGCCTCCTCTCGGACCCGCAGAGAGAGCTCCTCCCCCGGAACTCCCTCCTATTGTACTTCCCCAACCAATGGGAACTCTCCAGGAGTCCTGTAGCCGGCCTAGGTGAACAGCAGGAGTCCAATATCCATATGAATGCAAATCTTAACATAATCATATCATCTCAATGGCTAGCTGGCGTCACCTTTTGACCAAAAATGCCATGCATCATATACTTGGCTCTTAGCACCTAATTAAAAGAAAAAGGAAAAAGAAAGTATGGCTTTCTTTTTAAAAGAAAAAGGAAAAAGAAAGTATGCCATACTGTAGTTTACCCAACTAATTTGCCATAGAATATGTAGGCTATTTTCCATGTGAATGTGAATGTTGGTGCCCCCTCTTTGCCCCCATTCATGGAACCTAATACCTAATGTGTTAATATTAAGAAGTGGGGCCTGGGGGAAAGGGAAGTGATTAAGTCATAAGGGCCCTACACTCATGAAGGGATTAGTCCCCTATTAGAAGAGGCTTCTGGGAGTTCCCTTGTCCCCTCCACCATGCACAGTGTTCCCTCTTTGTATATGACACAGCAACAAGAGTCAGTCTCTGAAGTGGAGAGCAAGTCCTCGCCAGACATCAAATTTCCTGGTGCCTTTACTCTGTGCTTCCCAGCCACCATTACCACCATTAGTGTAAATTTCTACTGTTTATAAATTACCCAGTCTAAGGTATTTCATTATGGCAACCTGAGTGGAGTAAGCAACCATGTTTCCCAATTATAAACAATGTTGTGATATCTATCTTTATGCATCTTAGGATGCTAGTAAATTCCTAAAGATGGGATTGTTAAGTCAATGGACAAATTTAATACATAAAGATAAATCATCTTCCAGAAATTGTCTTCCTCTACCACTCTAGAGTTTCAATTAGATTTTAACTTTTTTAAAAAAAATTAAAATCAATGGGATTTTTACTCATAGTACACTAGATTTATAGATTAATTTTAGGAGAAGTTACTCCTTACATTGTTGGGTTCTTTATCTAAAAATAGGATATTCCTCTTTATTTTGTCTTCTTTTGTCTCTCAGTAGTTTTATAACATTATTAAACTCTATTATTATTTCTAAAGTTTTTTTCAGTTTATTTTCTTGGTTTTTGAGGTATATTTAGGTCATGCCAAAAATAAGAGCAATTAAAGTGGTGTGTGGCCAAGAAATCCAGGAAAACCCAAATCCTGTCCTTGACCTGCTTCTATCAGGTCCCCAGAAGAAGTCCATACACAGAAAAACAAAGCAAGGCAAATGATCCCTATTACTAGCTGAGGGTTTTAGTCCAAGCTCTAATGTTGAACAAAATTAGGGAACATCATTATACCATGTATACATATATTATGTATATGTAAACTTAGAACCAGGCAGGCCATGAAACCTGCCCTATTTATTTCTGCCTTAGAACCCCATCCTCATCCCGGTTCCTGTCCCTGTAATGCTGGGAAAAGCCAATTCAGAAAAGATCATTGACTGCGAGAAGCAAGTGCAAAAGCAAAGAACATTTGCTCTGATGCCTGAAGCAAATGACCTATCTTTGGGCTTGTCTTGCCTTTTCAGGCACAAGGAAGTGGATTTAAGGTTAGATACCTTCTGGGAAAGGGCCTTAACTATTTTCCCTTAAGCCTTATAGGAAAGAGACACATAAGAATCACTCCCAATTTAAGTAAGTCCCATTTGTTGATTCTTGTTATTAACTCTTGTGCTATGGGTGTCCTATTAAGGAATTTGGAGCCCGACCCCACAATATGTAGATCCGAGCCAACTTTTTCTTCTATCAGACACAGAGTCTCTGATTTGATATCAAGCTCCTTGATCCATTTTGAGTTAACTTTTGTGCATGGCGAGAGGAGGGGATTCAGTTTCATTTTGTTGCATATGGATTTCCAGTTTTCCCAGCACCATTTGTTGAAGATGCTATCCTTTCTCCATTGCATGCTTTTAGCCCCTTTATCAAATATAAGATAGTTGTAACTTTGTGGATTAGTCTCTGTGTCCTCTATTCTGTACCATTGGTCCACCCGCCTGTTTTGGTACCAGTACCATGCTGTTTTTGTTACTATTGCTCTGTAATATAGTTTGAAATCTGGTATCGCTATACCGCCTGATTCACACTTCCTGCTTAGAGTTGCTTTTGCTATTCTGGGTCTTTTAATTTTCCATATGAATTTCATGATTGCTTTATCTATTTCTACAAGAAATGCCGTTGGGATTTTGATTGGCATTGCATTAAACCTATAGAGAACTTTTGGTAATATCGCCATTTTGATGATGTTAGTTCTGCCTATCCATGAACAGGGTATATTTTTCCATCTTCTAAGATCTTCTTCTATTTCTCTCTTTAGGGTTCTGTAGTTTTCATTGTATAAATCTTTCACCTCTTTTGTTAGGTTGATTCCCAAGTATTTTATTTTTTTGAGGATATTGTGAATGGGGTGTTTTTCCTCATTTCCGTTTCAGAAGTTTTGTCGCTGATATACAGAAATGCCTTTGATTTATGCGTGTTGATTTTATATCCTGCCACTTTGCTGAATTCATTTATTAGTTCTAGTAGTTTTTTTTTGTAGACCCTTTTGGGTCTTCTAGGTATAGAATCATGTCACCTGCAAATAGTGATAATTTAAGTTCTTCTTTTCCTATAATAAGAGAGGTAAATAGGGAGCCTACATCATGGGAACAAATTTTTACTCCTCACACTTCAGATAGAGCCCTAATATCCAGAGTATACAAAGAACTCAAAAAATTAAACAATAAGATAATAAATAAGATAGTGGAGGATAGGAAAGGTAGCAGAATACAACAGTTACTAATATGGCATTATGTAAAAATGTGGATGTGTAACCGATGTGATTCTGCAATCTGTATTTGGGATAAAAATGGGAGTTCATAACCCACTTGAATCTAATGTATGAAATATGATATGTCAAGAGCTTTGTAATGTTTTGAACAACCAATTAAAAAAAAAAAAAAAGAATCACTCCCAGTACCTACCATGGGACAGCTATCACTGCACCTGGACTGTGTGCTATCATAGCACAGTGACTGCTTCATCTTCTGGGGCAGACATGCACACAATGCCTCTGAACTTGACCAGTCAGAAATTGAAAAGGGGCTGCATGCATACCTCAAATCACAAATCTAACTGCTTAGTGAAATAAAATTTCTGCATCCTTTTCAGTTCTCATTTCTTATATTAAGATCTTATCTAATTGTATAAGCCAGTACTTCCAGAACAGCATTACAAAATTTAGAAGGGATAAGTAGGCACCACTGTTTTATTTCTATAGTTATCAGATATGTTAGAATTTCACCATTAAGCATGAAACTAGTTTTCAGTGTGTGACTATCGTCATTTACTAAAGGTTTCTTTGATAAATGGAATACTGGTGCATGCCTGTAATCTCAGCTACTTGGGAGGTTGAGGCAGGAAGAACATAAGTTCAAGGCCAGCCTGGGTTACTCAGTAAAACCCTGTCCCAAAATAAAAAAATAAGAAAGACTGGGGATAAGTATTAAATTTTATGAAACATTTTCCCATCACAAATCAAAACATTCCTGTTCATTTGACCTATTATGTATAAGTGTATTAATTTATTAGCACTGTGTCATATTAATATCCTTGAAATAAACTGAGGCAGGACAGATCAGGGACACTTGTTCAAAGTCCCACCCTACCTCAATTGTTATCCAAGGAGCTAACTTCCCTGAAGTCTAAATAGAAAGAGCTGTTTTTCAGCTGACCATCCCAAGGAGCCTGAATACAGAGCCAAGTTTGATCCTGAGTAACCAAGGAAAAGGTTCCTTTCATGTTCCCATATATATTAACTGCATCTCATATATTTAATGTAAAACCTGGGAAGGAGGTTTTGGAGCATGCAATAAGCACTATGGGCAAAGTGTAGGAATCTGTCAATCACCCTTTGTTCAGCACAAACCAGTCCTAGCAAAAAGCCCGCCAAAGGAGAACAAAGAACTCAGAAACATATAGACCAGATGCCCTCTGAGTGGGTGAGCAAATGTCTTTTATCTCCCCACCCCCCTGTCTATAGCAGCAGCAGCTTATCTCCAGCCAATAAACTCTTTATTTGCTTCCTTTGTGAATTTTTCTCACCTCTTCCCCTGCTCACCAGCCCTCATCTAAAAGTCCTGGGACAAAAGTCCCACAACATAAATTCAATTTTGGTCATGGTACAACAAACTTTTAAATTTTTCGCTAGATTATATTTGTTTATGTTTTACTTAAGTTTTATTTTTTCCTTTTTTTTTTTAATTCAATACAAAAGGTGTTGTTTTTGCCACATTCTGGTATCAGCCTAAGGTTGGTTTTGTATAATATTTAACATATAGTCCAATGTTCCACTTTAAAGGTAAAGATTTTGAGGCCTAGAAAATAGTAAATGATTGACTCATTTAACATTCTTCCCTATCTTCCACATCATTTTGATGATTTCAACTCCTACTCTCAAATCCATTTTCTCCTCTCCCTTTAAGCCCACTCACTGTCGCAGTAAGTTTAAGGTCTGCTGGTGGGTTGGCTGATGTTCACCTAGGCTGAGGCAATAGTCTTAGCCTGGTCTCCCTGGCTCCACACTCATCTCTACACAGGAGAACAACAGAGTGTGGGTTCAACTGGAGGGCACTGTGTCATGCTCCTGCTTAAAATCTTCTGTGGAATTTGGTGATACATCTTGCTATTACATTGTCAAGGCTTTTCATTATTTGACCCATTTACGATTCTAGTTCATTTACATGGCCAAGTGAAAAGTTACAGACTGGAATAAGACATGAATTTGAGTCCTGGCCTCATTCTTACTATTTATGTGACCGTAGGCAAGGTACTTAAATCTCCACTGTCTCATCTTTAAAACAGGGCTAGGTTATCTGAGGATTGAGACAATGTATTATAAAGAGTCCAAGTTGAGAAAGTACACAAGAAATTACCGGTACTGTGTGTGTGTGTGTGTGTATGTTTTATACAGGGGAATTAAACCCAGAGGGGGGCACTCTACCCCTGAGCTATATCCCCATAGCTTATTTTGAGACAGGTTTTTAATATATCACTAAAGATTTAAGTTGCAGAGGCTGAGTTGCTAGATGACAGGTGTGTACCAACTAGCCCAGCTGGTACTTAACCCTTTAAAAAATTCATTTAAATGTTATTTTTAAAATGATAAATCAAAATTGTCCATATTTATACAACATGTTGTATACATTTGGGGGTTGGTAACTGCAGATGGAACCCAAGAGCCATTACCACTGAACTCCATCCCCAACCTTTTATTATTTTTATTTTGAGACACGGTTTTGCTAAGTTGCTATCCTGTCTCAGCAATTTTTGTATATATTATAGTATCACGTTGTAAATGGATCTCTTGAACATGTTCCTCCTACCTGAAAATTGGTATTCTCATGATATCTCCCCTACCCGCCCCCTTACAACCTTGATAACCACCCATCCACTCTCCGCTTCCATGAACTCAATTCTTTCCGATTCCACCTAAGTGAGATAACATGGTATTTGTCCTACTGTGCCTAGTTCTCTTAATATGTCCTCCAGGTCCATCTACACTGTCAAAACTGACAGAATTTCCTTTTTAAAGGCTGATTGACTTTTGACAAGGCCGCCAAGCACACACAATGAGCTGCAGTCTCCTCCATAAAAGGAGTTCAGAGCCCTGGATCTCCGAATGCAGAATGAACAGGCCCTTTACTCCAACCCGAGTAAAGCCTTACACGTGAAACGACAAAGTCCCCAAACCTTGGACTACACCCCGGAGAAGGTGAGGGTGGAGGTGGACCCTGCGGGACACTCGGCGTCCAGTTCCAGGGGTCCGCTCAGGGGAGGGGACTCTGTGAGAGAGAGGGGCGGGGGCGGCAGTGGGCACCCGGGGAGGGGAGGAGGGGCGAGGCGCTGTCGCCGGCCCCCTCCCCTCGGCTGCGCTCCCCTTCCTTCCCCTCCCGGCCGGGCACCGGAGCGCATCCCGCCAAGGCCTGGCCGCTTCAGGGGGAGGCGCCAACTCGTCGCGGCGCTGGGCCCCCGACCGAGCAGTAACCGCGACCCAGGAGGCGGAGCGGACACGGCTCCGGCCCGCGCTGAGGTACAGAGGTGCAGGGGTGGAGTAGGAAACCGAGGGGAGGCGCCGGACAGGAAGCGGGCGGCTCTCAGGTACCCCTGCAGCGGGCTACCTCTCCCCGCCCCCGCGGCCCGGCATCTTCGACCTTTGGGGAGGGGCCCGGGGGCCAGAGCTGCGCCCAAGCCAAAGGCCAAGGCGTCGCCGCGCATGCGTAATCCGGCCGGTGGGGGCTGGGCGCGAGTCTGGGAGGCTGTACCCTCGCCCAGGCCGCGGACCGAGGCTCCCTTGCGCCTGCGCGAGTCCGCGCGAGAGGGCTGAGTTCTTGGTTCCGGGGCTACCTCCTGCCCCAGACTTGGGCCAAAGCAGCACTGCGCACGCGTCAATTCCCCAGTCTAGCGTCGCGTTTGGTGTCGCCCCATGACAATCACCTGCTCGGAAGCTACTCCCTTCTAAGTTTACGTGTCCAAGTGGACTTCGAGCTGATACCCAGGCCTTGGGAGGCTCCTGCCTTAGCGTCCCGCCTTCCGTCTACTCTCTCGGCTCAGCTTAGGCTGCCGTTGTTTTCATTTCTGTCGCCTCGACCCGTGACTCCCGTCCCCAAAGCCTGACCCCCTGGCACCCCGGCTCGAAACGGTCGCAGACTCTGTGATAGTTTATGCTGTGGACATTTGGTCCTGATGTGGAGGGATATTGTGAAAAGTTTCCTTTGCTAGGCGAACTGTTTTGCAACTGCTGTGGAGGGATGGGGATATGTCACTGCACACCTTGAGCTTGAAGGTACTGCTCTGCTCAGCCCCGGAAGTTGAGGTTTTCAGAAGTTGAAAACTTTCCAAGTGTTCTGCCCTGGCCGAGAAAGAAATTCCTGCCTTGAGTTGGAAGGCGAGTTCAGAGTGGATTTTTTTGCTTCTATTCTTTGCAAAATTGCAGAAAAATGTTAGAGCCAAAGGCTGTAACAAAATGCATGTATTGCAGCTGCTTTGTACCGTGCCTGGCTGAATAAAAGTGGTTGAGTTTTACATAAGGTGCTTTGGGACGATGCTCTTTCTACTAGACTCCGAAGTGACTGTCACATTAAATAATGTGTTTGAGGCTTTGAGGAATCTGGCTTTGCACCTTTGTAACACTGAGTTCCTGTTTTACACCTTACCGGTTGTGGTACTTGATTAATCAGTTTCGTGACGCCTGGGGCTACTGTGAAGTGTTTTTAACAATGTCATTACTGTGTGCTTCACAATCTTATGTAATGTGCTGGACAGACATTTGGGAGCTGGAATAGAAAAGCCACTTAGAATCTGAGTACTCTCAGTGAAATGTAATCCCTTTATTTCCTTTGTGTTTGGCACATACATGTTGTTAAGTAGTAGGTAAGGCAACAAGAATGAGACATTCTCAACACCCCACTCCCACCAGACCAGGCCTATTGTTCTTGTCACACCAGGTCTTGTGCTTTTGCTATTTCCTCCATGCTCAAGGCTCTCTTTACTACTCCACCCAAATCATCCTGGCACCAGACTTTATTCAGTTCTTGAAACAGTCCTGATCAGTTCAGAGAGGTGGCTGCCTCATCTAAAATAGCCCCTGCTCTGGCTCTCCAACATCTTATTCTGTAGCCCGGAATCACTATCTGATTTTTATATATTTCTTTGGTTATGTTCTGTCTTCACCATAATTAGAGCACAGAAGGTATTTGTTAACTGTATAAATGCAACTGAAATCTAACTCCTAATTTTGTACTGAAGGTGAATTCATTCAGCAAACATTTTGTATCAGGTGCTCTCCTAGGTGCTTGGGATTTATCAGTAAACAAAAGATCCCTTGTTACTGGAGCCTGCATTCTAGTGAAAAATGATGAACAACCAACATTTAGTTATTATTTCAGAAAATTCTAGAATGAATGAATGAAAAATGGAGAAGAGAAACGTGATTGGGAGTTCAGATATGGCATGCAGTTAATTTATTTATCCATCAGTTCTGGGGATTGAACCCAGGGACTCTCTACTACTGAGTTGCATCCCCAGCCCTTTTGATTTTGAAACAGTGTCTTCCTAAATTGCCCAAGAACTCGTGACCCTCCTGCCTCATCCTCTCAAATAGTTGGGATTGCAGGTGTGCACTGCCACGCCTGGCTGTGGGTTACAATTTTAAATAGCATGGTGATAGTTAGTCTAAAGGATAATTTGAAGGTGGTGCTCCAGATGGAGAACTGAGGTTTAGAATTAAATATATTTCTGGGAGAATATATTCATTACCTTGCTCTAATATGTCTTTCATGGGGCCTGCAATATGACCACTGTGACAGATGGTACCATCCTTTATAGGTTAAAAATCATTTTCTCTAAATAGAGTTCAAATTATTCAGAATTTTGCAGTTTAACTCATCACATCAAATGAAAAGGCTGGATTCTTACGTGGAAGAGACTCACCAACCACTATAGATGTGCTGAGAAAAATTATACAGTCTGCTGTCCATATTCTTACATTCCATATCCAGTTATTAAACCAACCTCAAATTGAAAATATTTTAAAAATATTGAGAGTGTTGAACATGTAGACTTTTCCTCTTATCATTATTCCCTAAAAATAGAGGATGTCAACTATTTAATGGCATTTACATTGTATTAGGTATTGTAATATTTAGAGGCGATTTAAAGTATAAGGATGAACATAGGTTATAGGAAAATGATACACTATTTTATATAAGGGACTTGAGCATTCACAGACTTTCTTATTCATGGGGTGGAGGGGTCCTGTGGACACCAAGAGACATCTGTGTTTTCTTCACCATTTACTCTGCTTTGCAGTTCTTTCTTAGTGTCCTTATGATGTAAGTCATGTGGATGGCTAGTGAAGCTTTCTTCTAAGAGTGATCATTACTTTTCTTTATTTGAAACTGTGCTGGAGAGGAGCTTAAAGCATCTGGTATGATATCATACTGAGATACTAAAAGATATCTCTTAGAAATATTTGAATGAACCTAATCAACTTTTAGGTATAATTAAAGGAGGCTTAGTGAATGAGGCTGACAGGAATGATTCTAGAAAATAAAGTGTGGTTCCCTGAAGCCCTTTGCTTAAGTAAAGTTGGTTCAAAAATCGAAAAACTGTTTATCTAGAAGTTTAAATGTAGGGAACCCATTGAATTTATTCATGCCCTTAGGAAATTGTCATCTTCAATTTCAATTTTATCAGTAGATAAAGTGAAATTTAAATGCCCCCAAGATACTGCTGCTTTTGAAGTTTATTTGGAGTTATTATAAGTTAAATTGTCCAGGAAAGGGAGGCTGGGAACAGAAGTATTGGGGTTGCAGAGTGACAGTAAGGATCCTGTTCAAGGCTGAAAATGGGAGTATCCACTTCAAAGGAAATGACAGCTTGCCTCCCTGTGAGAGATATTCTTAAATGACCATCAGTGGAAGGCTAGTATGATCCTTAATCTGTAAGGAACATGTGTCTCGTAAACATGGTGACCCTGTCCTAGCACCACGAGGAACCCCAGTTTTTTATTGCCAGCTGGGTTTACAAGAGCTGGCTACATCAATAACTAAGAAAACATTCAAGGAAGCATGCAACACACAAATACTTTTGCTTACAGGATTCAGGGACAGCTCTCAACCTTAAGGGTCCATTGGAAAGAGAGAGACAGCATGTCTAAAACCCTATTTATTGAAGGGAAGACACCAGAAAGTTCCACCCAAATGAGGCAAGGGATTGGGTTTCAGGGGGGTTTAGCCCAGTCCTATTGGGTGACGCCCACTCCCAGAGCTTCACTACCCTGCCCAGCAGAGGTGAGGTCTACCTACTTTCCAGCACACAGAAGCCAGTTCCACACCCCCATCGCTCAAGGCTAAGGGTATGTGCTCAGCTCCTACATGCCCAGCTCTGTTCATGGCAGTCCCCGGCAGTTTTTTCAGCATTAATCAGACTTTGGAGTGTTTCTAAGTCTTCTGTCTTGTCATCCATCCTGTGTATACTTCCCAATGGAAGACTTTTTGAGCTGACAAGTACTAATGGGTGATAGTATGTGACTCAAACCTGACTTTTGACCACTGTAAGAGTCTGTGTCATACAAAATGTCTGTTAAACTGAACAAAAGGAATGCCAAATGGAAAGGAGCCAAAGTCAAGAGGGCCTGCCATGTTGGAGGAATTATGTGTCATGGGGGCCAAGATCTTTAACAATTAGGATTCTATTAGTAGATATGTTTAAATCTATTGAAAAATTGGATTGGATCTATAAGGAACTAAATTTTAAATGAATTTTAAAATGTCTCTTAAGTACCAACTCATATAATATTTGTGTAGTTCTTCTTATTTTTTCGTATTTGAAAGTGACCCTTGCTATGTGGCTGAAAAGGCCAATGTTGACAAGCTCAGTAATCTCTTCAAACTAAGTTCATCTTTGCTTTGTATCTCTGCCCCAACACTCTTGGTGAAATTTGAAAACCTTTTGACAAACATGCAATTAAAATAGCAACTGTGTTTCTGTGTTCTACAAGTCAGTTTGCTGGTTTTCATACACACGTGGCAATACCATTTCCTTTGAGGTTGTGCTCTAGTTTTCATTGTGCTTTTACACTTTTTTAGCTTTATTCATCCTGTTTATAATTATTTATTTTAATTAGCTGCTGTTGGTATCTTACTATTATTTGTTGATTTCCAACACCTCATTCAGGAGGAACTAAATTATTGCCAACACTTTTTTGTTTTTTAAAGCACGTGACAGTGGGGATCATGTTTCTCACACACACACACACACACACACACACACACATATATATATATATATTAACCTATTTATATTATATTACCTATAACTTCAGAATGACACTAAAAAAGCTGTTGTCAGTAGTGACTCAGCAAAGCGTATACCTGGGAACTGTCATTGTCGCATTGACTTTTATATGATCTGCAGCTCATTAACACACTGATGCTGCAAACTATGTGCTGATGTCCTAAAAGATATTTGGTTTTGTTTACTTTTCTGTTACTTTGATTAGATAAGCATCATTTAATGTGTTGACTTTGTTAAAGGCATTGAATTCTATATTGCAAGGAAATATTTTTATGTTTTATGTTGCTTAAATGTGATCTTCAGAGTTGACCTCGTATTATCAAGTTGAATTTAAAAATAACTAACACTAGATTTCTCTGTAGAAATTTCTTTAATTTTTCCCACTGGGAACACTTCTAAAGTACAGCTGCCAGCATTTAGAAGCCCCCAATTAACTGCCAAGTACTGGCTCTTAAGGCCCACTGTTGGGTGCATTAATGTGGACTCAGGCACTTGAGAGTTACAAATTCCTTTGCACTACATTATTGGTTTTCTGTTTTACATATTTGCTTTGCACTCATTGTCTACTACAGGCAATAAACCAATATTTGTTGAATGAACCAGGCAAATGAATGTTATGTTCTATAATCAGCTTAATTCATTACTTATGTCAGAGGCACTACCAAGTAATATGGCACATTGTGTGGTAGACACACTGACTTCTATTGATTACTTTGCCAAGAATAATATGTACAGACTGCCTATCATATGCTTTGTACAGAGAAATGGTTATTTTATTTGTTCTCTGTATTTGGAATGGATACATTTTCACATTTTCAAATGACTGTCTTCTTGTCTGCTTTAACTGTGTAAGTTACTAAGAGTGCAGAAAAAAACTTTCTGAATACAATATGTCCAAATAAGGAGTTAATCTTTCCCAAACAGGGGTGATTTGTAAATAAAGTGTTGAACTATTTAAGTTTAGGAAAACATTTGGAATAAGAAACACGATATAATAGATGACCTTACTTTGATATGTATTTGGTCTTGAAAAATTAACTCTTCCAAAAACTCAAAACACTGACTCCTGAGTGACCAGTTTTGGTTCCTCAAAAGGCAGAGATCAGTGGCTGGAGAAGGTCCTTATCTTACCATTTTTCTGTCCCTATTGCAAGACAGTATCAATAAGTATGAGTCTGTATCATCTTTTTATTACATTAAATAAAATGAGGAAATGTATAAGAAACCATTTTGCAAAACACAGAACACTTAATATGAATAATTAACTATAGACATGAGTCAAGCCATATATCCCAAACAAATGGGAAAAACTGATGACCTTACTATCATCCAATAAGTAAATTTATATAAGATGATTTTATGCTATAACCCTATCAATGTGAAGAATTGTCCCAATACAAATGCCAGCATCTGCCCTGGGTCTACAAGAAACATTGCCCTCCTGTGCAGGAAAGGCGGGGGAAGTTTGCAAGTAGAATTAGACCAGAGGTACAAAACATACTTTTGCCATTCTAGTACACTGATATTAAATATTTGTTTCTATTTTAGGCTTTTCTTCCATGGCATTTAAAATGCTGTTCTTTATCTATGTTATTATCTTCCTGTGGTATTGATTAGATTTTATTTTAGGGATGCCAAAAGAATTTATGGTTTATGAATTATCATTATCAATACTTTATTGAATTCCTATGTCCATGGTAAAGGAAAAATTAGAATAGTGGTATTCTAAGATTTTGCTTTCTTTCATATTGGGTAAACTTATCCTCTCATACTTAGATGATTAAGCTTAAAATCTTGAAAACCATCTTGTCAATGGAAAAGCCATTGTGTATGAATTCATTGATAGAATTACATGGAACCTTTTATCTTTAGCATTGCCTTCATCAAAATGGGAGCAGGGTGTGGTGGTATATGCCTGTAATCCCAGCTACTGAGGAGGCTGATGCAGGAAGATCACAAGTTTGATGTCACTCTCAGCAATTTAGTGAGACCCTGTCTCAAAAAATAAAAAAGGACTAGAGCTTAGTGGTAGAGTTCCTCTTAGTTCAGTCCCCTGTGAAACACACACACACACACACACATTCACCAAAACAACAAAATGTTCCTATGAAAAATTTCTATCAAAGTCCAGCCAGGCATATGTTCACATCCATAATACATTAAAGTAGTATTGTTCTCTGAATATTTTTACACTTTGTCAAATGGTATGCCATGTATATCATTCTTTCACTTAGTAGTTTTGGTCAACATTGTTTTGTAGATGTAACTGTGTTGATTCTGGATATGCCACAGTTTGTGAATTCCACTGTAGACTCTGTTGGTCAACTCTGCTTGCTATTTCATGTTTTATTGCTATTGTACACAATGTGTATTTGCTCTACAGTTCATCTTGGTGAGTTTTTCCAAACTACAGGATGTGATTGATTTATTAGTGATGTTGGAATCATTTTACTGTCGTTTCCTATTTATTTATTAATTTGCACCAGGAATTGAACCCAGGGGCATTTAACCACTGAGCCACATCCCCTGCTCCTTTTTTACATTTTATTTTGAGGCAGGATCTTGCTCCATTGCTCAGGGCCACACCAGTTTGCTGAGGCTGGCTTTGAACTTGGCATCCTCATACTTCCCAAGTTTCTGGGATTACAGGTATGTGCCATTTAGCTCTTTTTCTTTTAAATTGGAACAGAAAAGGATAAAATAGAATAGTGGAGGGTAGAGTAGGAATAGACAAAATGAAAAAGAAAATATCACCAACCATCTCATGTAGGAAGTGTAAGAGAATTATTTTGTGAAATTTTTGTTTGAGTTATATATATGTGTCAAAAAAGATTGAAAGATGCTATGGTTGTCCAGACATTGTGAAGTTATTCTCTAAAGTGATTATATCAATTTACATCTCTTTTGGCAGGATATGAGAGTGCCTTTCAATCTATATCCTCACCAATACTAGGTATTGTCCCTCTTTAAATTTTACAGATCTGATGGATAAGATCAACTTTATTGTGGTTGCATTTCCATGATAAATTCAGTGGTGAATTTTAATATCTTTTAATGTGTGCATTAATTCTGTGAATAACCTGTATCCTTTGCCTGTTTCCTAATTGTGTTGTTTTATTTATTTGTAGACATTCTTTGTATATTTTAGATACTAATCCTTTGCCAGTTGTCAGTTTTATATGTTGCAAGTATCTTTCCCTGTAGTGTCATAGTTTTTCTCTTTGCTCAACATTACTGGTCTTTGTTTGTGGTTTATGCTTTCATGTCTTATTTAGGAAAATTTTCCATGTTCTGAAGTCATAAAGATATTTTTTTATACTTCTAAAAGTTTGAAAGCTTTTTATTTTTTATTTTTTAAGGATTCCATATGAGTATTCCATAAGTACTGGAGATCAAACCCAGAGCCTTAGGTATGATAGGCAAGCACTTAACACTGGCCCCTTGAAGGTTTCCTTTTCTGTCTCATCCTAACTGAACACCTTTTCCATGTCTGTCTCAAATTTAATGGAATAAAAAATAAAAAGAGAAGAGAGGAAGACTGAGGATATGACTCAGCGGTAGAGTGCTTACCTAGTATGCCTAAGTACTTTGATCTCCAGTACTCATTTTTCTATGTTGAAATGCTACAGTTTAAATTTTTTTTTAGTAAGTGTTTTTGCATATGGGTCAGTGTCCAAATTGTTGAAATCTTGTATCAAACTTACCAAATAAAATATATATCCCAGTTATATATTATAATCTTAATATTTTTATAATTGAACATCTCTACTGCTGATTTTTTCATAGGAGTTCATCCAATTAAAAGTATTTTTCCCAGATAAATAATGGATTTTTAAATTTGCAAGATAGTATATTTTTTTTCTCTAATAGAATTTATTTATGTATTTGTATTTTCAGTTATATTAACCTTGTTTTAGAAGACAACGTACAAGGACAACTTTATAAGGCAACAGGATTAAAGATGACCGAATACTGGGCTCCAGAAATTTAAAACAACCAGGTACAAATGCATTTGGAGGCAATGTTCTTAGATAGTTGGAGATATATACATACATACATACATACATATACATATTTGGATTGTACACAGGAAAAACTTAAAATATACCTACAGCACAGTAGGGGATCTAAGAGTAAGGACTTTGGAACTAGTCCTGGGTCTAATACTAGCTCTGATCCTGAGTGGTGACTGTTGGTCAAATTATTGAAACATTTTTATCAAAAGAGCCAATGATTATACCTTATACTTATGATTATTTATTTAGGTATTATACAGATTAAATGAAATACTGTCAGGCATAGGATAACTGTTTTTTAACTATTATTATCATACTGTTGTTATTTAGAATACATGTTTAGCTCATCATGAATGTGGTTTATACTGTTGTTATTTAGAATACATGTTTAGCTCATCATGAATGTGGTTTTCTATAGGTATATTGTGGATTTTTAAAATGTATGTTGATATACTACTACAATATTGATGATAATAGCCTGGTGAAATCATGTGGATCTCAGGATAACTAAAATCTCCACATATTTTCCAAAAAATATATCCCTCAAATTGCACAAATTGGGAAAATTAGTTTTTTTTTTTAATCAAGTATGTATCATGAAAAACAAAAACAAAAAACAAGCCAACCATTTTCTACAGAGCCAGGGAATTCAACAAAATTTTTTTTTATTGTAGCAAATGATAGTAATTAATCTTAAATCATTTCTAAATATTGAAGGACTTTCTGACCAACAAACATAAAATTATGTTAATCTTATATTTAGTGGTAATTGAGTCTTATGAAGATCATTTCTTGGGAGGTGGCGATTTCCATATGCCATCCATGTAATTATGCCTGATCAGCCAATAAACAGAATGCCTGTTTTCCAACCTTTCCTATTTAAAGAGTTTATTATGCTTAAAATTGACCAAGGACACCGAAAAGAGCCATTTATTTTCCAACTTAAAACCCAGGATACTGTTCCCTGATCTTAGCACGTTTCCCTTCCATTGGAACAAAGGTGCCTGAAGTTCAGTGGGGTGAAGTCCTCTTTTTCCTTCTCCCCATTATATCCTTTCCTTTCTCTTCCTTCATTCTTTCCTCACTTTCCCCTTTCCCTCTCCCCGCTCCTTCCCACCTTCCGCCCATTGTATAACTTTTGGATTCTTTCCTTGTATTCTTCTCTTTTATAACCCCCTCCCCCATTTTGTGGCACTGAAGATTGGACCCAGTACTTGGGCGTGCTAAGTAAGCACTCTACCACTGAGTCACATCCTCAGTCTTCCTCTCTTCTCTTTTTATTTTTTATTCCATTAAATTTGAGACAGACATGGAAAAGGTGTTTTCAGTTAGGATGAGACAGAAAAGGAAACTTTCAAGGGGCTGGGGTGGGGCCCAGTGATAAGTGTTGCCTATCATACCCAAGGCTCTGGGTTTGATTTCCAGTACTGAGGGAGGGAGGGAGGGAGGGAGGGAGAGGAAGGAAGAGGAAGGAAGGAAGGAAGGAAAGAAGGGAGGGAGGGAGGGGAGGGGAGGGAAGGGAAGGGAAGGGGAGGGAGGGAGGGAGGGAGGGAGGGAGGGAAGGAAGGAAGGAAGGAAGGAAGGAAGGAAGGAAGGAAGGAAGGACGGAAGGAAGGAAGACCAACCATACAACCCTGGGTTGGCAGGTTCCAGAACACAAGAGCTTTATTCCAAGAATGCTTCCAACATAGACCTTGTGTTCACTCTGAGCCATAGTGCTGTAGTGCTTATAGCTTAAAATGGTCCCCTTTTAAGAAGTTTCAAATTAATAGAGAAGATAAATCATATAAGAACAACTATGACATGAGGCAGAATATGAAAGGTGCCATTAAGAAGTTTTAAAAAAAATCCAATGGAAATACGTAGGGGAAGGTGTGTCTGCCTATTTGAATAATTAGGAAGCACACTGATATGTGAAGTTCAGTGGTGGTCATACTGGGTTTTAGAGAAAATTAGGATTTAACACATCTGCCAAAATGGCATAGATGATGTGTAGTATTAAATATGGCAAAATATCTTTTCATATTGTCAACTAGATCAAGTTTTATAGATTTACAAGTGAGAAACTTCTAAGTGATCCTGTTTAAAAACAAGCATGTCTTTTTTAAGTTTGCTTTCTAAATGCAAGAGATAATGATTTATTACTAATTGCCATAGTTTTGAATTATAATTATTCTGTATATATTACTATTCCTCATATTCTGAGAGACTATTTACAGCTGAGGAAAAAAGATTACTAAGATTCTCAAGGGTATGTAAAACATTGGTAAAGAACACTATTAAAGAATGGACCTCATTTGTTTTTTATCTTTAAGTTTCAAAATCTACTGTAGCAAATACCAGATAAAATTTTCTGATATTAGTACCTAATGGATTGCATATAATATCACCCAACTTAATAAATTAGAGACAAATCAACATTGTTAAATACAGTTTTATTAAATTGCTTTTGGAGGGGACAATATTTTGCTTATATTCATTTTTAGTGGTGAGGTAGTGAACCGTAAGCCATGGCGCAGACATGCTGGTGTCTTTCTGTAGGGCTGCCCCTGCTGTCACTTCTGCATGGTAGTGAGAAGTCATTGTGCAGATGGTTGTGAAGGCAAGACCATTCAATGCTGCTGTTACACACTTGCTGGCTCTCATTTCAGATTTTTTTTTTGTTGTTAAAACAAAGGAAAACAAAGCCATATTCATTCATTCACCCTTTCATCCATTTCATTCATTTCTCCATTTTTTTTTCCAGCTTAGCAAACTACATATTCTTCAGTGGAGCTGAGAATTGATAAGTCTGCTCTTCACAGTGATTTGGAACTTTCCAATCCCAGAGAAAGGTTGACCAAGGTCTAAAATTTATTTTTCCTTACCTGTAGATGACAACTCTAAAATGAAAATTTTCTACTCATTTTCTTATAGACATAAGGATCTCTGTTTTATCCTGGGATTACTTTTCTAGAACTCAGCAGAACGATTCCCATGAGAATTCCAGAACAGTTAAAATACCCTGTGGGTTTTTTTTGGAGGTTAACTTCCATGGCCAGAGCTTAATTTCCTTCATCATATTTGAGCTCAGCTTATTTTCTCTGATAATTAAAAGTAATTTTTTTTTTTTTTTTGAGACGAGGTCTTGTTGTGTTGCCCAGGTTGGTCTTAAACTCCTGAGCTCAAGCAGTCCTCCTGCCTTGGCCTCCCAAATGCTAGAACTACAGGGGTCGAAACCATCCCTGATTAGAACTAAAGCGATTTTAACCTGCCTTACTTCATCTGACATATGGATCCTGATTTTACCACATACTTTTTCCTCAGGGACTACACAGAATTGAGTCCATATGGAAGAAGAACTTCCTCTTTTCTATGGAGAAAGTGGCAAGGTTAGAAAAAAATCATGCCCTTGGAGCATGTGTATTCTGTTGCATGAAGCATACTTCATCAAGTTGGTCAATGATAGGAAGATCAGTGAGATGGTATCCATCTTTGAGGTGCTCACTGTATGATGACTGAGATGTCAACAGATAGTTATTATGGGGTGTAGAATGCTGAAGGGGCCAGCAGGGAACTGATGACTGTCTGAAGGATGGAGAAAAGGGCTCCTAGGGACAGGTGATCTTTGACCTGGATGAGGAGGAGCTCAGGCCTCCTGTCATAGATGACACTATCCTGCAAAAGGTTCTGAGATAAACAATGTTTAGTCCTTTCTCAAAGAGATTTAAAAAATATTATAAAATATGTAATCTTAGAAGAAGGAATGAGAGCCTGGTAGTGTTTGTCTTTAAAATGGCATCTCTAGAATTAGGTCCAGGTTTGGCTCAGGCACCCTCCTGACTTCCCATACCACTGCCAGGGGCGATAATTTATTCCAGGCCAGCTTTCTTTTACTGTTTGGTTCACATCAGTTTCCCCTCCCCCACCTGTAACTGGCATCTGAGAGATGTGAACCACTTCTGCATCCATTTAAGATTTTAATATTAGCTTAAGGAAAACATAATGAAGAAAATGTATCTGTTGTATAAATTAGAAACCAAGATAGATGTTATGAGTCCTTTGAATGTGTACCCGTGGAGCCATGCTTCTGCATCTCTGTGAGGAATCAAGTGGGTGATTCTATCTTCATAGGCTGTATTTTAAATTGAATTGTGATAACTTTGACAGTTATCTGTAATTAAGTGAAGTATCATTAGTGTCTCCTTAAAATGGAGAAATTCAGACACAGAGGTACACCTACAGGCCAGACAACGTGAACAGACAAGGGGAGAAGACAGCTATCTGTAAGCCAAGAATCCAGGCCTGGAATGGATCCTTCCTGCATACTCAGGAGGAAGCAAACTAGCTGACACCTTGATTTTGAAGTTTTAGTTTTCAGAACTGTCAGATGATAAATTTCTGTTGTTTAAGCCACCTGGTTTGCCATACTTTTTACAGCTGTTCTAGAAAACTCATACAATGTTTTTGGGGTATTTGTTCCTAATAGTCCCAGACCCAAGTGGACAATGAGGAAAGCCAGCTTCTCAAACTGAAGTTCAGGTAAAGCTTGCCCAGAAAACAAAACATTTGGACCACTTCCCTGTTGTCACCTTCAGCATTGTTCTTTTCCAAGGCTTTGCTTTGCTAAGACTTAAGCAGCAGATGAAATGGCAGTCCTCTCTCCCTCCCTCCTCCCCTCCCTCCTCTCTCTGTCTTTTCTTGCTTTTACAACCAGCCTAGTTTCCACAGCTGCATTGAAGACCTAGCCGATATTTAAAGTACTTGTTAAAACTCAGCTCCCCAGAGTTCAGTTTGGATGATTCCTGTGTCCTCGAGGAAAATTAATAGGTGAGATCTGATGCCACCCGGGCCTTTGGCGCCTGCTTGCCGTGAGAGCAGTACTGAAGTCCTTGGGCTTGAAGGCAATTCCTGCTGCTGTGAGAGGCCTCTCAGAAATAGACAGGACTTGCTCCTCCTTAAACTGGTTTTAACTCTCTTCTGCAGAATGGGGCAAAGAAATTTTATTAATAGTCTCAATATATACATTTTTTATTTCCTTTTCAGCCAGTACGGGCTACTCTGTCATCTTTGAAGATGTTAGATGTGGGAAAGTGGCCAATTTTTTCCCTTTGTTCCGAGGAAGAATTGCAGTTAATTCGTCAGGCTTGTGTCTTTGGCAGTGCTGGCAATGAAGTTTTATATACTACAGTAAATGATGAGGTAATTCTCAAGAAAAAAAATTACCCACCCGTGTTTTTAGTAATGGATTTGTTAAATCAAAGATCTCAGAGGAGCTAAGGAATCAAAGTTAAAAACAGCACAGAAAGTCAAATTATATTTATTCTATAAAAAGCAGTTTTGCAGGGCTGGGATTGTGGCTCAGCAGTAGAGCGCTCGCCTAGTATGGGCGGGACCCAGGTTCCATCCTTAGCACCACATAAAAATAAAGGCATTGTGTTATGTTCATCTACACCTAAAAAAATAAATATTTTTTTTTTAAAAAGCAGTTTGCTTTCAGAAGACTGTACCTGTTTAAGTGAAATTTATAGGCTCATCAAAAATAGAGCTGTTTGAACCAACAGTTGTTTTTCCCACAGATCTTTGTGCTTGGCACGAACTGCAGTGGCTGTCTGGGGTTAGGTGATGTCCAGAGCACCATTGAACCTCGAAGACTGGATTCTTTAAGTGGCAAAAAGATAGCCTGTCTCAGCTATGGAAGCGGTCCACACATTGTCCTGGCAACAACAGGTAACAGATATTCAGTGGAGAGTTTTAGCCATTGCTCTATTTGTTGAAAAACAAATCGAGTCCCGCTCCTGAAATCTAGAACGTATTTTCATATTGGGCGAGCGTTGCTGGCACTGTCCTATGAACTTGACCATGAACTGGACAACACGAAATGGGAATATATCAGAATATCAGTGTAAGATGATCCAGCAGATAGAATCTAGCATTTACTGGCATGTAAGATGAGTGAACGACAACACATTAGGCCCAGTGAACCCTTTCTGTTTAGAGGTGTGACCACTGTAGGAGGTGCTGCACTCCCTGTGGACCTTGGGAAATCTACATTTTGAGCTTTAAATTCCTGATCTATGAATTGAGAGACTATCCCTTGATTCCAGCATCCCCTGTAATGCTTCATTCTGTGCTGCTTTTACACTGAATAGTGATGGATGGTTTTAGTTGGCATTAGTAATCCAAGGAATTGAACATGCTCATGGCCAGCTCATGGATTCTAAATGAGATATTGTAATTAAGTGACACTGTGGAGTTTTCTTTAAGTTTAGTATTCATTTTATTTGTATTCTTTAAACTGAAAATAAATTTCATAAATATTCATTTACATGTTTATTTCACATTAAAAATTATGTTTTAGGGATTTTTTTTTTTTTTGGTTTGCAGTACTAGGTTAGATTATTCAGACTGCCTCTTCACTGAAAACTACCAAATTCTAGATAAAATATTTTCTTTTTAAAAATAACTTTATAAAGCACTGACAAGGCAGAGAGGAATTATCAGACTAGATTTAATAGAAAGTGTTAGAACTACGAGGTTAGAAGAGAACTTGAAGCCATTTTTCTCTTAAGGCTTCTGCCACTCCACTGCCACTGAGCTGTGGTTTGGCAGTACTCAGAAGGGAAGGGACTTTCATCAAGGTCCTGCCTCACAGGAGCATGATAGAATACCACCCAGGCAGACTGGGACCACAAAAGGTGCCGGCTCAGGAAAGGACTGACCACTTCCTGAGGCCTAAACAGAATTACTTGCCCTGAGCAAAACAGGCAGGAAAAAAGAGCAATGAAATAAACCCTCCCCCTGCGACCGTGTACCCCCATGGATTTGTAGTTTAACTCACATTAGACTAGATGGTTCAAGAAATCTCAAATTGAATTTATTAGAGGTCCTGGACTGGTAGAAGTTAATGCCGACCATCTCTAGAGGAAGGACCTTCATCTGCGGCCTGAGGCAACCACAACCTTAAGGTCAATGGCAATGAGCAGCACACGGTCTAAGAGAGCCAGGCACACAGGAAACAAGGCACCAGGATGCTTTACAACTAGTTTAAAGATCTTGATTGGCTTTTCTTTCCGATTTTAGAATCAGGTAATAATTCTTTCCATAAATTAGCATGTGTGTCCTGGTGAGCTGAGCAGAGGAGGTTGTTTAAGAAAAGGGCTGAAGAAAACAGAAACAAAGAACAGACTGATCATTTCAATGAGTATACACCATATGATTCCATTTATGTAAAATTTAAAACCAGGAAGTCAGGTGCAGCAGCACCCACCTGTAATCTCAGCTACTCAGGAGGCTGAGGCAGGAAGATTGCAAGCTGGACACCCATCTGGGCAACTTAGCAAGGCCCTGTCTCAAGATCAGATTTAAAGAATAGGGACTGGGGGTGTAACTCAGTGGGACAGCAGCCCTGGGTTAAATCCCCAGTAAAATAAATAAAGTCAAAAAACATAAAAAACTAAATTCTTTTATGCAAGAGGCATATATGAGGGGTCTTTAGGGGTAATCATAATTTATATTTTGACATGAGTAGTCCTATATGGATATGTGCTTTATAATTATTCATAAAACTGTAATATTTGTTTAATGAACTTTCCTGTGTATGTTGCACATAAATAAGGTAATACATTTTTTTAAAAAACTAACTTAGTGATCATTTTATAGATAAGGAAACTAAGATCCAGAAAAGTTAAGTAGCTTTACAATCTTTTAACTTTCAATCTAATATTTTGTCCATTATTTTTAGAAGATTTTTCTTTGCTGATTATTAAAACCCATCTTACAGCTATTATAATTGTGTGAATTTAAATATTATCTTTTTTTCTTTGAGGTAGAAGGCAGTTTATACTTTCCAAATAGATTCTTTTACAGAATGAATTTGGTAGACTAAGGAAATTGATTAGCTCTTTGCAGCTGAGTTTTTAGTTTTCATTTGTAGCAGTTGTGCAGTCTATAGTTTCATATAATGAAGCAGATGTTTTAAGAGCTGGTTTTTGTCTTTTTTATTTGCAGAAGGAGAAGTCTTTACCTGGGGTCATAATGCTTACAGCCAGCTGGGCAACGGGACAACGAATCATGGCTTAGTGCCCTGTCATATCTCTACTAATTTGTCAAATAAACAAGTCATTGAAGTTGCCTGTGGGTCCTACCATTCTTTGGTCCTAACAGCTGATGGAGAGGTGAGAATAGTCAGCATAAAAGCTCATTGATTTTAAATATATACATATATATATATAAAACATTCTACAGATCCCTTTAGCAGTCGTGGAAATGTGATGGTTTGATTAAAATAATTGCCCCCTTCAAATTCAGTCTTCTTCTTGGTAACAGTTCTTAGTCGTGGTATTTATATTATGAAGTTTACCTGTATGTATTAAGGACTTCCATCACTGCAAAATTTATTTATTTTTTTATTTTGTGTGGGGCTGGGGTTTGAATCCAGCACTTCACACATGCTAGGCAAGCACTCCACCACTGAGCTCTATCCTCAGCCCTGCTGCAAAATTTAAAAGGATGTGTTTTTTTCTTCTACATAGTGAAGAGATTATTTATTTATTTATGTGGTGCTGGGAACTGAACCCAGGGCCTTGTGCATGCAAGGCAAGCCCTCTACCGTCTGAGCTATAACCCCAGCCTGAGTTTATTTATTTTTAAAAATTCAGAAATGTCGAAAAATGTGGCTGAAGCAAAGTAGATATTTTTATCTTATGTGACATTTGATTGTAATTATTACTGTTTAGGTAGATAACACCTATTATCTAACTTCATAAAATAATACAATGGGTAAGAATGACTTTTCTAAGAATTTCTTTGCCTGTGCATGTGAGAATTTCTGGTTCTGAGGCTCTTTTGGAGAAATGGTGAGGTGCTGTAAGCATCTGTCAGCATCCAGCTGAGACTCTATAAATTAACACGTTTCATTTGTCAACCTTTTCTTTCACATAGGTATTTGCCTGGGGTTATAATAACTCTGGGCAGGTAGGATCTGGGTCAACAGCAAATCAGCCAATCCCTCGAAGAGTCACAGGCTGTTTACAGAATAAAGTAGTCATGAACATAGCGTGTGGACAGATGTGCTCAATGGCAGTAGTGGACACTGGGGAGGTAGGAAGGTTATTTCACATTTTGTTTAAAAAGCTTTTTCCACATCAATGTGGTGAGCATTGGCATGTTTCTCCTAACAGCATTGGGCTGGCATCTGTCTTCCGTGAGCTCTGTGTTTCTCGTCTCCTAGGTCTACGTCTGGGGTTACAATGGGAACGGGCAGCTGGGACTTGGCAGCAGTGGCAACCAGCCAACCCCCTGCAGGGTGGCAGCTCTGCAAGGCATTCGTGTCCAGCGGGTACGTCCACTGTTGGTCTGAGTGCGCATGTTTTGATCTTTGGTGGCAAAGATACTGGTATATTAAAATGTAGTGTTCTTAGCAGAATGAAAAGATCAGCTGCTTGAATATTTTCACTGAAGTAAAAGTTAAGGCTCTTTTTCCCTCAATTAAGTTGTACCTGTCAGGAAATGTCTACTTCTAGGGTACTGTCATGCATAGCTTCTGGAATACAAGTTGTTACAGCTTTTCATGAAGAATCTTTGGCACGATGTTTCAGAGCCTTAGAAATCTTAAGATCTCTTAACTTAAAATTCTACCCCTGGGGAACTGTCCTAAGGAACCAAAGAGAAAATCTATCGAATTAGTTAAGAAAAAGCAAAAAATTTAAAAAAGGACTAATAGAACAATAAGCTGATTAGAGAGGCTATTCCAAGTCTATATGATGGAAATGATGTTTACAAAGAATTCTAAAGGATAGGAGAGTGTCTATTTGTAACAGTAAGTGAAAAGAAACAAGATACAGAACTGCATATACAATGTCATCATTCAAAGTTATGATGCATACATCTGTCTCTATGTAAATAGGAGAAAAAAAGCAACCCTGATCTTAAGAGTACTTTTTCAGGGGCTGGGGCTGTAGCTCAGTAGTAGAGCACTTGCCTCTCACATGTGAGGTACTGGGTTCGATCCTCAGCACCACATCAACATAAATAAAGTGAAGGCATTGTGTCCATCTACAACTAAAAAGAGTACTTTTTCATATTTATACTTTATTTTCTGCATTGAGTACATTTCCTCTAATAATCAGAAAAAGGAATAAAAGTATCTCTTTCTTACATTTAGCCCACACCCCTTGGTTTCTGTGAGCATGAAGAAAACCACATGAAGGTCATAGTGAACTGGGCTCTGGCCTCTGCTGCCTGCCCACCCCCTGGGAGGCCCATGCGAGTATTGGGAGGGTAGAGTATTGGTTAGCTTAACATCTCCCTTATGGGCTGCCTGCCTTTTCCTTCACTTTGTTTTTTGATTTTTAACCTAGTGGGTGGGAGTAGTGAGACATTTCTTTCTCTCTGTAGGTCTGAGAGGATTGTTTTGTTCCCCTTCCAGGTTGCCTGTGGCTATGCACACACGTTAGTATTAACAGATGAAGGTCAAGTGTATGCTTGGGGAGCAAATTCTTACGGCCAGTTGGGCACTGGCAATAAAAGTAACCAGTCCTACCCTACCCCTGTCGTTGTGGAAAAGGACAGGTAATGTGTGTGTTTTCAAAATAACCTGCTGGTCTCCCGAGATTAGATGGGACTTAGATGTGATTTAGAATTGTGTGCCATTTACTGCTACCATCACAATATTCTTTAAGCAGAGGAGCCACTCCCTTTTTAAAGCCAGCTTATGAATTGTTGGGAAGGTTGACTGTGTTAAATAGCCTATTTTCACTTACCTGTATTTCATTTATTCCTCCAGTAGCTACTCTGTGCGAGCTAGAATGACCAAACTTACAACAGCTGTTCTCTCTCCCTCTCACACATACCTTTTCTCCCCTCTGTTACTTTTGGTTTTCATTCTTGAAGGGAAGTTGATAACATTGGAAGTTTGGTGTGGGGCAATGAGTGCCCTGAATGGGCTGTGAGGCCGCTCCTCAGCTGCTTATGAAATTTTCCAGTAGAAAACAACTGGGGCAGTTCATCACTTTAACTCCCAAGCTAAAGCTATGGGAAGAGTAAAATGGTTTAAATATTAAGACTTCGTGTTGTACACTTGTTTATAAGGTTGAGTTAAGTCATTAGTGCATCCAGAAGTAGTTTCCAAATTATCCTAACGTTTTTGTAAGCCCTCTGAATTTCTCAGGTGTGGCCATATCACTGGCTTTTTTTTTGCTCTTTGTTTCTTTTTAAATTTTTATTTGTTCTTTTTAGATATACATGACAGTGGAGGGCATTCTGACATATTAAGCATACATGAAGTATAACTTATTTTAATTAGGATCCCATTCTTGTGGTCAAACATGATGTGGAGTTACACTGGTCATGTGTTCATGTACGAACATAGGAATGTTATGTCCAATTCCTTCTACTCTATCATGTGCCCCTCCGCAATTGTGTGCTAGCATCCTCAAATCAGAGAGAACCGTCAGCTCATTTCACTTAGCATGGTAATCTCCAGTTCCACCCATTTACCAGCCAATGGAAAATCTCATTCTTCTTTATGACTGAGTAATATTCCATTGTGTATAAATACCACATTTTCTTGACACTAGTGTGAAGCAAAAACATTTCATTATCTTTTCTTTTAAACCAAGGTTGTAGTTATTATAGAAATTTTTACTTTTTTTTTTTTTTAAAGAGAGAGTGAGAGAGGGAGAGAGAGAGAGAATTTTTTTTTTTTTTAATATTTATTTATTTTTTTAGTTCTCGGCGGACACAACATCTTTGTTTGTATGCGGTGCTGAGGATCGAACCCGGGCCGCATGCATGCCAGGCGAGCGCACTACCGCTTGAGCCACATCCCCAGCCCGAAATTTTTACTTTTTAAAAAACTTTTGCACAATTTTATTATACTTGCTTTAAAAATAGATGTATGGATAAATAGATTAGTTGGCACTTATATGCAGTTCTCTTATATTTTTCTGTTGAAATACTTAACAAAAGTGACCAAATAGTGGTTTCTCAACACCTCACTTTTCATTTATGTATGTGAATTCAGTTGCTATTATTTACCCTAAGTTGAATAGGTTTTTAAAAACTGTTTTCACCAAAACTCTTAGAATAAGACCCTTGACCCATTAAAGCAACCCTGGTAGGAGCTGATTATCCCTTGTCATTTGCTTTATTTATCTTGTAAAGGAGCCAGGAAGCTCTGAATAGCCACAAAAATGCCTCAGGACTGCCAGTCCAGTCAATGGGGACATTTAGCATTTAGCCTAAACAACAAAGTGTAGTTTGAAACAAAAACAATGTATTTATATGACTTTTACCACTTCTTCTTTTTTTGGTACTGGGGATTGAACCCAGGGGCACTCTACCATGAGCTACATCCCCACCCCTTTTTAATGATTTTTAAATTTTTTATAAGAGGCTGGCCTCAAGATTATGAGCGTCCCCAGTAGCTGGGATTATAGGCGTGCATGCCTGGCTGGTGCTGTACCACTCTTTATGGTATTTCCACATTTATCAAAAACTTAATCCACCTATCCCTGGGATCTGTTGTCATTGTCTACCAGTGACTTGCTCATGTTATACTGCTTGTGCAGAGTGATGGCCCAGGTCTTCTGACTGGTTCGTGCTGGGACAGATTATTGGGCATCAAGGTGGGAAAAAGAAAAGAAAGCAGAGAAGCAGGGAGCGGAAGTGGTGTGAGGCAGGTTGCTTACCTGGACCTTGAGAGCTATTGTTGCCTTTCTGACGTTTAAAACTGCAATTAATTTTTGAATTGTATTTGTAAAAAAGGTAGAGCTAGATCTGTATTTGTGCATTTGCTGTTGTCTTCATAAACATAATTTTGGCTTGTAAAAGTCAGAGAGATATAAATGAGATATCCTTGTTTGTGAGTTTTCAAGGTTTGAACTTCAGGCAGTGGTTTCTGAGCCTGAACCGAGTCAGTGGGCCTGACTGTGCACATAGCAAGGGAGGAATTTCTAATCCGAGCTGATTTGTTCTCCACCTCTCCACCTTTCCAGTGACTGAACTTCCTGGACAGGTCAAGACTTCTTTCCCAAAAATTCTCTTTCTGACTCTGCTAGGGCTTGTCCCAGGGAAGCTTGACTAATTAAGAATAAGATTGAATTTGGGTGGGGCAGGGTGGGTCTGTGATTTAGGTGCCTATTCACCAAAGTGAAAGAAGAATACATTTTTCCCAGAGAGGTCTATTTTGGAAGAAAAATACTAGTATTTGTCAGGAATTTATGCTTACCTAAAAGTAATTTTAATAATTAAGATGATTATCTGCTCTCTAGCCCAGTCATTCCCAGTCTTTCTCAAGTTTCAATACATTGGTACTTGGTTGACTGGCATCTGTACCTTTGTTCTTAAAATAACATAAAAGCATATTTGTAATTAAATTGATGTAAAACTAGCTTGAAGTTTTCAGAATTCTGCAACACCTTGAGGTAATTGGTAAAACTTTGGGCTCTTAAAAAACTAAGAGTAGGAATCACTGCTCTGGGTCTTTTACAAGAATTATTGTTCTTTATTCTTCCTATTCTTCTCCCTCATAAATTCCCTTTGCTCATCCTTGTTTTCTGTTTTTACATTTTTTTCACTAAATGGTGTTTCATTTCTAGTACTTCACAGCTATTAAGCTATGCAGTTGTTGCAGATTATTCTGTCAAGATGACACAAAACCTGTTTATTAAGAATATGTAGTCTTTTTTTTTTTTGAGCTGGGTGTGGTGGCACGCACCCTGTAATCCCAGCTGCTCAGGAGATTTGAGTCAGGAGGATCATAAATTGGAGGGCACCCTCTGCAACTTCACAAAACTCTGTATTAAAATAAAATAAAAAGGACTGGGGGTGTAGCTCATGGCAGAGCACTTACCTAGCACATGTGAGGTCCTGGGTTCAATCCTCAGGACTAGAAACAAAACAAAACAATAATATGTAGTCATTTCTTTTCCATATTAAGGTTGGCTACAAAATAAAATGTGAAATATGCCGGCTACTCTAAAGGTGAAAGTGAGTTTGTAGTCATTGTTGTTTGTAACTCTGGAAAATCTGAGCTTCAGAATTTGCTTCTGGGCATGAAATCATACTCACAAACCACAACCCAAGGCAAAGGCCAGGTCCCTTGGTGGTTGCTTGGGTCCCAAGCCTCCACCTGAAAACTCCCTCTAAACCTTCTCCACTTTCCTGCTGTCAGCCCAGCCTTACCCCTCCCCCTGCTCCCCCCTGCCCCTCCCCATTGGGACTCCCAGAGGCCAAGCCTAGCACAGCCTAGCACTGTCCTGTGCCCCTCCCCATCCTCTCCATTCTGCCTGTCCCAGCTCCTCCTGGGTCACCAGCTGTTGTGTGATCAAGGCTGCTCTCTTCTGGGGAGGCTCAGAGACACTTCAGAAGGGAATGCAGGGACTAAATTATTTCCATTTTTCTAGTGTTGGGTAATTTTGTACAGAAGCACACTACTTTGTGTCTCTTGGTGACATTTTTCATGAAGCATCATCAGGGAAAAGGGAATCTGTCCTTTTTTTTGTACTGGAGATTGAACCCAGGGGTGCTCTACCACCGAGCTACATCACTGGCCCTGTTTATTTTTATTTTGACACTAAATTACCCAGGTTGGCCTCAAACTTATGATCCTTCTGCCTCAGCCTTCTGAGTTACTAGGATTACAGGCCTGTACCACTGTGCATGGCAGGAATCTTCTGTCATTTTAAGTGGTCTCCCAAAATACACAGAATTTTTTTTTTTTCCCCTGAAGAAAAGTCTTTGCCTAGCAGGTGATTGCGATAGTGCTTGTATAGGGGGACAGCAAGCACACTTCATTAATGTTCCTGGAAAGGCCATTGGGCTGGCCTGAAAGCCTCACCCACCCAGAGACTCCCACAAGGTTTTACTACTGAGGTGGTTAAAATGCCCGAGGCCTTTTTTTTCTCTTTTATTTACTGTTTAGCCATTAATATGTCCAGCCCACCACTGCTTTTGGCCCAGGGCTGCTTCTGCTTCCCTCAGCAGGACCAGGTAGGGGTTTTCTTAGGCTCCCACTCTGGGGCCATCTTGGTCTCCTCTCCTTCCTCTGCCAGGCCACCCTGAATTCTTGGCAGCCTGACTTGGATGTCATAGTGTCCTGCCATGGGCCTCGCCTTCCCAATCAGCCTCATAGGCTGTTCTCTCTTTCCTTTCAGTTTTTCTTGCACTGCTAGTCAGATTAATCCTTCCCAGAACACCATGTTCCTCACCTCATGACCTGGTTCGCAGAGCTGTTTCCCATTTCTCTGTCACATCATATCAAAACTGAACTTTGGCTTTGCTTAGAATTTCCCAGCAAACTCTAGGCCCCTGCCCCCAGTGTCACCCATCTGTCTCTTCAGGGAGCACTTCCCTCCAGTCTTGCTGCCCCACCGTCTGCTTGCATGCAGGCTGCAGCATCTCTGCAGGTGCTCAGTCCTTGTTGACAGGCCGCAGGACCCAGCAGGTGCCTCAGGTTCCTTCCTTGTTCCTGCAGCTCTGGGACACACTCTCCTGTTATTTGCTGGTTGTCTTGGTGCCACAGATCCGTGACTTCTCAGTTCTGTACTAACTGTGAACACACTTTTGTCATGGAAATAAGCCATTTTTCATGCCTAACTCTGCTGGGTACCTTACTTCATTTCCTCCACACCACAGACCTGTGAGGTGGTGGCTACCTTGGATCCTGCTCCTTCTACATCTTGTTTTTTCTTTAAAAAGATGATGAAACTGATAATAAGAACTTGTAATTTGCCCTCTTCAGACCAGCTGCTTCGAAGCTCATTCCCACCACCCCAGAGGACTGGTGTCACTGCGCTCACATTGGGGGAGTGAGGATTGGAGGTGCAGCTGGGTGGAAGAGCTCTTGCCTAATATCCGAGAGTGACACAGAGCCTTGCCTGTAAAATAGATAGGAGCAGTGGACCTACTTTCCTTTGATTAGATTAATTTTTCTACTTCCTTCTCCCATTTTCTTTATTTGTTAAAATGAATGTGCCTATTGGGAAGCCAAGTAATATGTATCATTTTCCCATCAGGCAAAGCTCTTTTGCAGAGCACTGGATTAGAGTTGGAGCCAACTCTAACCATGCAAATGTTAGAGAAGGATTCTTTTTTTCTTTATTTTCTTTTTCTTTCTTTCTTTCTTTTTTCTTTTTTTTTTTTTTTGTGCAGTACTAGGGATTGAACCCAGGGACTCACTTATACTAGGCAAGCGCTCTACCACTGAGCCACATGTGCAAGCATTTTATTTTGTCATAGGGTCTGGCTAAATTGGCCAGGCTGGCCCCAAATTTGCAATCCTCATGTCTCAGATTCTCAAGCAGCTAGGATTACAGGTGTGCACCACTGTTCCAGGCTAAAAGAGGAATATTCTAGGGAGGGTTTACTAATCTTAACTGATCATTTGATATGTATATAGTCTAAGGTGGACACTGTCACTTAAAATGCTGAATAGTAATAGTGTTAAGAAAAAATACAGGCAGCCATTGTTTAGGACTAAGCTCTCACCCAGGACCCCAAGAAAAAATACAGGCAGCCATTGTTTGGGACTAAACTCCTGCCAGGACCCCAGCAGACCAGACTAAAAACCAAAATGGAGACATGCTAACTTTCAAGTCACTAAGTTGAAATTACACTATTTATCTGATTTTTTGAGAAATTAGAATCAGAGAGATAACAGCCAAATTTCCTGAACAGGCCCATTTCCTGGTAATGCTTAGTCCCTACACAAAAAAGGTAAGCTGAAGTAAGCCAACATTAACCATTAATCTTGCTCCTACATCTTTTTTTTCCCCCATTTTTCTGTCTGTGTCCCAACTTTACGAGGATAGTAATTTTGGAACGATCAACCTACTTTCTGCTTTCTACAACCTTCTCTGCCTGTGAAACCAGCCCCCTTTGCTCAGCCCATTGGAACCCTTACTGTATATTGTGAAGTGAAGTATTATCCAATTCTAGAATTGAAAATAAAGCCTATGAATGTTGTTTCAACTAAATTGTTGTAACCCTGTCCTTTGACTGTGTTTCGAGTATTTAAAAACTTTTTAAATTGTGCTCCCGTTTGCATCCTAGACTTCATGCTTGACACTTAGCATCTTATTTATTTATTTATTTGGTTCCTGGGATTGAACTCAGGGCCGCTTGACCAGTGAGCTACCTCCTCAGCCCTATTTTATATTTTATTTAGAGACAGGGTCTCACTGAGTTGCTCAGCACCTCGATGTTGATGAAGCTGGCTTTGAACTCATGATCCTCCTGCCTCAGGCTCCCAAGTCGCTGGGATTATAGGCATGTGCCACTGCGCCAGCTACTTAGCATCTTATTAAGTGATTCTTACAGTCATCCCTGCAGTGTGATGAAACTGAGGCCCCCAGAGGCTAAGTGACATTCTCTGAGCCCCACAGCCTAGCGGGAGAGCTGGGTTCAAACCTTGGTCTATGTGTCTCCAAAGCCCTGGCTCTCCACAGTGGTGCTTCGTAGCTTCTTTTCCTCTAGTATCCACGGGTTCTCAAGAGCTGAGAGCTGCCCTCAGATAAATCTGTGAAATTGCTTGGCTTTATGAGGATAGCAGCCGGATAGCAGCCAGATAGCCTCCAGGATGTAGGATGCACACCTTCCCTCTTGATTGGAAACATCTGTGTCAGGCAGGCACTAGAGGATTTCTCTACTCTTCCATGGCTAGCACTTGGCCAGCGGGGTCTTACTCAACCCTCAGCTGCTGTGTGTGGTTGAGTCGTCCTCAGTTAACCAGTAAAATGACCTATAGATAGTATTTAGTAAGACACTGTGTTGAGAGAGAAATAAGCCAGCGATTTGGCCTGCCAGGAGCATGTAATCCAGGTGGACAGGTGAATCTTACACATCTGGGCCAGGATGTGCTGCAAGAGCTCAGGTGAGAGAGGAGCCTCTCCTGTGGGGCTGTTTGTATTGGACTTTATAAGATGGGCAGTTTTTGTAAGGCAGAGACAAAGGGAGTGTTTTTGAACAAGCACCACAACCAGGACTAAAGAGACTCAAGGGCAGTGAGATATTTGAAACATATGGAGTGGAGACCGAGGTGACTTGGAAGGCTGCAGAGAGTGGAAGCTCCCATATGGAAGCCTTAGGGTCCTGTGTCTGGATTTCATCCAGTGGGAAGCCCCTGCAGGTCCAAAAGTACTAATGAGAACAGTGTCTCAGGAGGATTGTCCCCCTGCCAGCAAGATGGATCTGGGGCTGAGGAGAGACAGAATATGAAGCTGTTTGTGTCCAGATGGGGCTGGGGTGAGACATTACCAAGAAAGAATCTTCATTGTTTGTCAACTGGCTGTTTTGAAGAAAGTGGCAAGTGAGGAGGAAGTCAAAGGTGACTCATGTCCATCTCTGAGGTTACTGGGGGCACGACCTGTAGGGGCAAAATCCAGATGGAGACCTCACTTGAGGCAAAAGTGCTTCCTATCTTCTTTGAGTCTGTCTGGTGGATTACAGAAAAGGAATTGTTTCCAGACTAACAGAGCAATATTTTCCATCAGAAGTGTTCTGAGAACTACCTCCCTGTCAGTCATGAACTTATGCTAGTACTAGGGTCTGTCACAGGTGAGCCCAGGAAACTGCTCTCCAGGTCCAGATGATACAGCCCAGTGAGCAGAACTACTGAATTTGGCCTGGGGGTGTCACTCGGTAGTAGAGCACCTGCTTAGCAGGTACAACGCCCTGGGTTTGATCTCCAGCACCAAAAATCTCCTCACCCCAAAAAACAAAGCTATTGATGTGCCATCAGAGTTGGGAGGATTCTCAGAACGTTCCCTTTAGCCCTAAATAGATGAGTTTTGGTTTTGTTTTTGTCTATGGTGTTGGGATTGAACCCAAACGATCACACGTTAAGCACATACTGCACCACTGAGCTATGCCCACATCCCAAATAGGCGAAGTTTTGATCAAAATACTTACTCATTGACCCTGGCTCAAGATAGTGTACATCTTTATTATCTATTTCAGAGTAATGTTTTAGGAACAAAAAAATATTAAATCTTCTTTTTTTTTCTTTTTGATATCCACTTCACTTGGCTGTACTTGAATAGGGCAGTATGTGTTTTTATGGGCCTACTGGCTAGAAATGGTAACAAACAGATCCTGATAAGTGCCACTGAAATGTGGCTGAATATTTAGGAAGTGAGGTACTTAAGCTTTGTTTTGTTGATTTTTTTCATCCTGAGGCCACACTCTTCTGTCAGTTAGGTTTGTGATGCCCCAAATCAATTAAACCTAGGGAAGAAGAGACCAGCTTGTTTCTTCTCCTGTTTACTGTGTTTCTGTGGTGTTTGCTTGTGAATTTAGGATCATAGAGATTGCAGCCTGTCACTCTGCCCACACGTCTGCTGCCAAGACCCAGGGAGGGCACGTGTACATGTGGGGCCAGTGCCGGGGCCAGTCAGTGATCCTGCCCCACCTCACCCACTTCTCCTGCACCGATGACGTGTTTGCGTGCTTTGCCACTCCTGCTGTCACTTGGCGCCTCCTCTCAGTGGGTGAGCTGGACCCTGTCCATTTGGGACATGGCCTGAAAACGAGGAAGAGAGTGCAGGGCTTTTATTTTGACATAAGGACTCCATTAGGTGCAGGATATTAGTTTATTTCCTTCTACTGGTTTTCTGTGAAAGGGAACTAACTTGAATGATAAGTTTTTCTTAGAAGTATCAGGAACGAATGCCAGTACTAAATTTAAAGTAATTTTATTTGACTGTTTTTTAATTTTGCTGGGAAACTGCATCCTTTATTTTACTCAGACATTCTAAAATTTCATTCAAAATTAGTAAGGTAGTTTAGGACTTTTTTTGTTGTTTGGCCAGCTCTATAAGCAGTTTTGTGTGAGGTTTTTTTTATCTTCATGAATTGCAGAGATGCAAATCTGTATCGAGGTGGGGAAAGCATTGGTTAGTTGGTCAGTTCTTTCGGGGAGCTGATATTTTCATTAGTGTCATAAGCAAGGCCCCATCCTGGCCTGTGTGGTTGTCATGTCTGCAGCTGAGCCTAGAAGCATGTATTATTCTCTTAGAACCTGATGACCACCTCACCGTGGCTGAGTCACTGAAGAGAGAATTTGACAACCCAGATACCGCAGACCTGAAGTTTCTGGTTGATGGAAAATACATTTATGCACATAAAGTCCTTCTCAAAATTAGGTAAGGAATCATTTGTTTTGAGGATTGAGATCAATCCATTTCATTCGACAACTGAGCTAGACACTTAATGAAAAAGTACAAGGTTCTTTTGGCTCTGCGGAGTGTAGATTGGGAAATACGTGATAAGGGAAACAAGAAATAATACAGGTCAGGTGTGACAAGTGCAGGGCATGTGGTTTGGGGAATCAGTCCCTTAGGCATTCCTTAGAACACCTGAGAGAATGTTTTGTCCACCTTCATGTTAGAGAGCAGCCTCTCCTGCTGCTTGGTGAGTGTGTTCTGAGCTTTGCACATGGTAAAGTTCCCTTCTCAAGTGACCTTCCCTGCCTGGGAACTGAGCTCAGCCCGTGGCAATCACCCTCCTCAATTAGCTGAGGGACGCTTAACTTTTAGGTGCTTTAAAAAGAGAAGATCAGGCTTTTCCAGACCAACAAGATCTGGAGTGACACGAACACAATGATTTTTAGAATGAAATTTGTTTAATTTATGAACACTGAATGGCATCCATTTCAAATGTGTTGTTTGATGAGTTTTGTCATACGTACACGCCTGTGAAACCACTGCCCCGCTCAAGATATAGAGCATTTATGTCAGCCCTCAGAGAGGCCCTCAGGCTCCAGCCTGGGCAGCCAGTGATCAATCTGCCACCATAGATGGGTTAGCATTTTCTCGAAGTTCATATTAAATGAAAAGGTACAATATACATTATTTTGTGCCTGACTTTTCCCTCTTACTATACTGCTTTTGAAATTAATCATGCTGTTGAGTAACATAATTTAAATCCTATTTCATTGAATCATAACCCAATGTGGCATTCAGTCTCAAGTTTCCCATTAGTAAGGTCAAGCTGGGCCATGTTGGTTCTTGCCATAGCACATAAATCTTCATTTTTAAGAAGGGGGTGAATTAGTTTGCTGTAACAAAGTACTTACACACAGGTGGCTTTAACAACAGAAATTTATTCTCACAGGCCTGAAGGCTAGAAGTCTAAGATCAAGGTCAAGGCAGAAAGTTTTCTTCTGAAGGCTGTGGGGACAATTTGTTCCAACCTTCTCTCCCAGCTTCTAGTGGTTGGCAACTATCTTTGGCATTTCTTGGCATGTGCCAGCTTAACTCAGATCATCATATGCCATTCTCCCCGTGAGCGTCAGTGTCCAAATTCCCCACTCTTGTACAGACACCAGTTATATTGGATTAGGGCCACACTGATGACCTCATCTTGACTTGATCACCTTTGTAAAGATGCTGTCTCCAAATAAGGTCACATTTTGCTGGTCTGGATGTTGAGATTTCAACATAAGAATTTTAAGGGGACACGTCCAAATTGTAATGGAGTGAAGACACAAAATTACTCAGATTTATAAAAATAAGCCTTACTGATTTCTATAAATGCTGGTTGGTAGGTGTGGTGTGAGAATGATGCCAGGGAGCCCAGCAGCATCTTCACCACTGCAGCCAGAGGCAGCTGCCTGCCGCCATGTCAGTGGGTTTGCATTTGCAGCCTCGTTGTACAAATGATTGTTTGAAAGTGTCAGGCCAGAAAAGAATGCAAGGAACCCAGACAAGGATGTTGGAACTCTAACAAAATACCTAAGGTAGTTAAATTATAAAACAAAGATTTGTTTGGTGCTAGGGATTGAACACAGGGCCTCACACATGCTAAGCATGTGATCTACCAGTAAGCCTACACCTCTAACCAAAAAGGTTTATTTTGACTGGTTTATTTTGGAGGTTCCAGTCCATGATTGCTTTGGGCCTGTGGGTGTGGTAGCATATTCTATCAGGAGTCTATGGGGGAACAAAACGGCTTACACCAGGAGCCAGGAATGAAGGAGAAGGAGAAAGGGGCCTCTGCAAGGCACATACCCACAGTGAATTGAGGCCTCCAATTAGGTCCCACCTGTTAAGGTTTTACCACCTCCCAATAAACGGTGATCTAGTGTCCAAGCCTTTAATAGGGGGCCTTTGGGGGGCATTCACCATCCAAACTATAGCACACGGGAAAGTGTACAGTTAACTTAGCCTAGAAGGTGGGACCTGACCTGCTTCTTTCTTCCTTCAGGTGTGAGCATTTTCGTTCTTCATTGGAAGACAACGAGGATGATATTGTAGAAATGAGTGAATTTTCATATCCTGTGTACCGAGCCTTCCTGGAATACCTCTACACAGACAGCATCAGCCTCTCCCCTGAGGAGGCAGTAGGTAACTGCCAAAGAGTTTACCACAAAGTGGGCCAAATGTCGAGTAACTTCAGGTGGTTTCTGTAGAACCTAAAGAAAAGTCACTGTGAGGATAACCACAGGAGTTCTTTTTGTGTGTTCAACCCAAATTTTTGCTGATGTTGGTAGGTGCTGGGGATAGAAGCCAGGGCCTTGCACATGCCAAGCTCACACTGTACCACTGAGCTGCATCCCTAGTCCCTGAATCCAAACTGTTTTCCCTCATTACTACTTCACATGAAGGTTGACTGGATAGATAAATGAGAGGTTAATGGAGCATCACAGGCAGTAGGATGGAGGGAGGGACAGATTTACAGGGACAAAGGGCAAACCCCAGTGTCTCTAAAGGAGGGTCCACTCACTCAGACCATGGACCAGAGGGGATCAAGGCTGGGAAAGTGGACATTTACAGATGGCCACGGCTCAGCCTAACATTTATGATTTGGGGAGAAAGGAAGAGAGGAGAGAGAGAGAGAGAGAGAGAGAGAGAGAGAGAGAGAGAGAGAGAGAGCTCGCGCGCGCAAGCATGTGTGTGTGTGTGGGGGGGGGTGAAGAGGAAAGACAGGCAGCAACTTCTGTCACAGGGGAGATGTTTTGTTTTTAAGAGGTTGGTAGTTATACTGGTTCAGATGTGAGATGGGGTCTAGCAGTGGAAGTACTAAAAAGAGGTCAGGTTCTTGATTTACTTTGGAGCTGCACCTGGTGGAATTTGTTGATGGATGGGACCTGATGGGCGAGGCAAGGGAGGATGACTGTGCTGAGGCTTTTGGCTTGAGCAGCTGTGTTAAAAGAAGTGGATGAGCTGAGGGAGATGGAGAGCAATAGGTTTTGCTCTTGTCTTTGAGCAGCCAGAGGAATTTCAGCTGCTTCATAAACATCTGAGTGGCAGTTTCTTTCATAGGCCCATCTTTAACATTGGTAGGACCCAAGACAAGAGGCCTGCATGCTCTGTGTCTAAAATTTAAAGTAATATGTCAGGCTAACAAACTTCAGATAAAATATGTTCCCTCCTCTTACCTTGAAACATTCACGTTCATTAAGAACTGAAGGGCTAGGCTTGAGTTTTGGTTCTGGCTAGAACACAGTGGCAGGAAGGATGGATCCCTGGCCTCCAGACTGCATCTATGTCCTGCATTATAAGGGGTATATGGGCACCCCAGCCTGCATGTCCAAACTTCAGCCAGCCCCAACCTGAGCCACCTGTTGGGGCCAGAGATCTGCACATCCACTGGTGTGGCTTGCCAGGGGGAAAAAATCCTCACACATGTGTGGCCTTAGGACCAACAAGGCAGGGAATCCAGGTTCTCAGATGCCCAAAGTGTGATCATGAAGTGGGCTGGGGCTCCTGAGCCACTCCATGATGTGGGTGTGCCTAGAGAAGGTGCAGAGTCCAGGCTCAGGGCAGCAGTTCAGGGCTTGTGTATGTCAGTCTGAAGTTCAAGGAGCATTTGGTATGACTTTGAGAGTTTTAAGAACTGACCCCAAACAATTCAAGCTGTTCACAACTCTCAAAATTTCATTATCTTCCTCTGACTATGGGCCTTTTCTCTTTGCTTTAAGAATATTTGCCATGGGCGGGGTTTTCCAATCAGATTCTACCACATGTATAAAAACATATTAGTGAAGGAAGGTAGACCCAAAAACAATACATTAAAATTGATGAAATCCCAGCTCTCTGTCTTAGGCTTTCTGCTGAGTACCTTTGTATGAAATTTTAGCTTAAGGTGGATATGACAATATTCTGGTAGCAAGAGTCAGCTAACCTTTTGATCAGGTGGCAGCCCAGGACTAACTGAAGACCTGACACGTGTACCGCTACCAAGGGTGTCAGACCATGAGCTCACAATGCTGGAACTGCATCCGTGCAAGGATAGAAGGATTCAGGATATTTTAGCCAAGCCACATATCCTCAACAGCATTCATTCACCAGTGACAAACTAATTCTGCTATTCTTTATGCTATTTAACAAGATTTATAATGCAGATTCAGATAGCAACATATGAAAACAAATAGGATGTTCTAAATGTGAATAGACCATTCCTAATTAGAGGACTTCATATGCCCCTCAGGGTAGATTAAAATTAACTGAGTCTCCACTGGATGATTTGAAAGAAGATGACAGGTAACATAACAGGAACCATCAGATCTATAGAAGTAGATGCTGGAACTCACTTGGGGAAATGAATGAATAAGTGTTTGAGGGTCGAACCCTGGGGCATCCACACATTTGGAAGTCAGGAAAAATGGCCCACCAAGGGAACCCATGAGTGGTTAGGGAGAATAGAAGAACAAACAAGTAACAGAGTGCTCCAAGGAGACCATATCATCAACCACATCAGATGTCATGTGAATGTTGAGTAAGAGGAAACTGGAGACTAGACCTGCGGTTTGGCACTGTAGAAGGCATTAGTGACAATGACTTCAGTGAGGGGTGGCAGTGGGATTCTGCTTGGGATGGCTTGAGGACAGACTGGGAGTAAGAAAAAAGACAGCAAGTACAGAGGACTCTAGGAGTTCTGCTGTAGGGAGGAGTAGAGAGACATGCCCATGAAAGGTGTTTCTTTTAACTACTCATCCCGGGGATTGAACCCAGAACCTTGTGCACGCCAAGCACACATCTACCACTGAGTTACCCCCACACCTCTCTTTTATCTTTAAAATGTGTGCAGATGAGCATGACCTGCAGAGAAAGTTATAGCTAATGCAAGGAAGGGGCACATTCCTTTTCTTTGTTTTTCTAGGAAAATTATTAAAGCCATTTTCACTTTGCTCCATTTGGATACTGTAAACACAGTTCAGTTCAGCTGCCTTCCTAGGGAGCGCCACACCCTCCAGCTCAAAATCATGTCAAGATCATCTGTGAACGGCTGAGTGAATTTGAATCAGGATGCTTGCGATATGTTCCCTAATAAGCATGTCTTTCCACCAGGATTGCTAGATTTGGCTACATTTTATAGAGAAAATCGTTTGAAAAAACTCTGCCAACAAACCATCAAGCAAGGGATCTGTGAGGAGAACGCCATCGCTCTCCTCTCGGCTGCTGTGAAATACGACGCTCAGGTGAGAAGAGCCCCTAAACTCAACTCCAGGTGGACTAAAGACTTAATGTAAAAAAAAATAAACTAACAAAGGTACTCGAAAAAAGGTAAGTGGCTGTACGATGTCAGGGAGAACGTCAAAGGAAAAGGTTGATATGACCTGATTTCAAAAGATAAAAATCTTTTTACACCAAAATACTGCAGAGAAAATCTGAAAGTAAATGATACACTGGGGAAAATATTTGCAACATAAAATGTAACAAGTTTAAAGAAAAAGAAAATATGAGCAGCCTGACTGAAAAAAAAAATGGACCAAAGAACAAATGGAAATATGAAAAATATAAATAAAAATATAAATGAAAACTAGGTATCATTTTTCACCCATCAAAGTATAGCCATATATATATATATATATATATATATATATATATATTTTTTTTTTTTTTTTTTTTTTTTGTATAAATAATAAGGGCTTAGAATAATGGGCATTCTCCTAAAATGATGACAGTATGAATTGGTACAGTCATTCTGGGGCCAGTTAGATATAATATGTGTTAAAAGCCTCATAGATGTAATTCTCATACTAAGGAATTCACTTATAGGGATTTATCTTAAGGAAGCAATTATAAATTTGAACAAATAATTAACTTCAAAGATGGTCACTGCAGCAGTTTATTATTTTGGAAAATTAGAAAAAGTCAATGTGGATATTAGAGGATTATTTATAAAATGTTAATAGTATGCAATTATGCAACTATTCAAGATCTAACATTAAATGAAAAGCTGTGATCCTATCATTATTATTTTTTTAAGAAGTTTAAACAGCTGAATAGAAAAAAGACTGAAATTCATCATCTATGTAGGAAAAAAATTAAAGACTATAGGCTGTGGTTATCATTGGGTGGTAGGGTTGTGGTTTTTATCTTCTTTCTTTGTTTTTGTGAAGTTTCTATAGTGACCGTGTATTGTTATGATAATAAAGAAAGGAAAGAAAACCAATTTTAAACTAAATCTTTAGGAAACAGGCCATAACTTCTTGGAGTCAGTTTCCTTTTGGTATAAGGATATCCTCTCCTTTGGTCAAAAAACAGGGACATTTAGTGGAAAAAAGGTTATAACTTATTTTTTTCTGCTTATGTAAACAATAATATACTTATTAAAGAAAATGTAAAAAATACAAAAATTATGAGGAAGGAAATGACTCATTAGCCAGAAAGCATTACAGTTTTCATTGCAACTTTCAAATCAGGAACTTCTGATTTTTTTTCTAGGTCACATTATATATGTATATATATTTCTAAATATTCAAAGTTGAGATGTTTTTTCCACCCAGCATTAAAAAAAAAAAATCTGACCCACCTTGCATAATGTATGGGGGCCAGGAGGGTGGTCAATTAGAAGGCCATATGCTCTAGGAAGTGAGCAGGGTGGTTGGTCTGGGTCACTCACTGTGGAGATGATGGAAAGTGGTTGAATTGTGAATATAGAAGATAGAGGCAATAAAATTTGTTGATGGATTGGTAAGGAAAAAAAAAAAAAGAAAATTTACGAATAACTTCCAGGGATTTTTGCCTAAGCAACTAAAAGGATAAAATTGTCATTTTGAGATAGGGAAGATGAGGAGGAGCAGCATTTCGGGGGAAGTAACAGGAGTTTGGTTTGGAGTATGTTAAGGATGTGATGCCTTAAACCTCCAGATGAACATGGGTAATAGGCAAGTTGTATAACCTCTCGAGTTCAGAGAGAAATGTATTGCAGCTGTGAGGATATCATGAGACAGGCATGTTTGAGGATAATGTTGCAGGCACTCAGTATAGAGTCAAAGAAGATGTGGGGTCACCAGCCACGGGGACAAAAAGGACAAAGCAGCCTGGTAGGAGACAAACTAGGAGAGGTGTCCTAGACCTCAACCGTGTCTGATGCTGACAGTAGTCATGGTGAGCCCTGGAAGCTGACTAGTGGTTTGGGCAGTGAGATTGCCACAGGCAATCTGGTCACCTTGCTTCAATTCATGAGGGGGGTAAAGCCTGAGTGGAGAATGGAAGCAGAGGAATTGGAGATGGGAATAGAGACAACTTTTCCTGGTAATATTGGTTATAAAGAGAAACAGGAGAGGCATGTCAAGTAAGACATTTTTTAATTGTTTGGATGAAAGAAATTGAAGCATGTTTGTATAATGATGGGAATGATCCTTTCAAAGAGAATACATTAATGGGCCTGGAGTGGTAGTGCCCACCTGTAATCCCAATGGCTCTGGAGGCTGAGGCAGGAGGATTGCAAGTTCAAAGCCAGCCTCAGCAAAAGCAAGGCACTAAGCAACTCAGTGAGACCCTGTCTCTGAATAAAAATAGGGCTGAGGATGTGGCCCAGTGGTGGAGTATCTCTGAGTTCAATCCCTGGTATCTGCCTCTCAAACAAAAGAAAACAAAACAAAGAGAATAAGTTAATGGTGCAGCCACTAGAGTGGGTCCTTGAGTAGGTAGGGCAGTGGGATTTAGTCAAAGAGCCAGGGGACTAGCCTTCCATCCATCACTGGCTATTCAGCCATGGATGTCTACCAGGGAGGCCAGAATACAGGATGGCAAGAGTTTGTGGATCCTCTTAGAGAGCTGTTTCCTTAGAAAAGTGGGAAGTTATGTTATTGGGGTTTAATGGGAGAAAGTATAAGTCATGTAGGAGAATGAGTGAACTAGGGAAATGTGGCTGAGTTGCCCAGCAGAACTAAGGGAGCTATTTTAAAAGATGAAGCTGAATAAGTAATAGCATTTAAAATAAACTACAGTTCTTTTAACAATAAATACATAAATAAATAAAAATAAAAATAAATAATAATTATGGGTGGGGATTTGTTTTACATGGATAGAATTCCCTTATAACCAGTGCCCCCATGCCAGTTCTTAAATTTTTAGATTGCAAGAACTCCTTCTACATCCTGTCCTTATAATAATTATGGGACATTCTCATTCTAGGATGTAAAAAAAAGGTGGATCCAAGTGATAACTTGTTAGGGTCCTTTAGTTCTTTTACTAATTAGCAGTTTTACTGTGTTGTCCAGATCTCCTAAGACTCCCAGTTGCCCAGCCGCCTACCTCCGTGTGTTCATGCTGCTGTGTGAGTGGGGTGGGTATGGGATCTTCCATTCCTTGGCAGAATTCAGCCAAAGCTTTCAGTGCATTTCTGTCTTGGTTCACATGCATGTGCTGCCAGCAAAAAGGTTATTCCTAAAAGTTAAGCAAGAGACATGATTTTAAGTGGATATTGGGATAGTCAGCACATTTGTATTCAGCACATATTAGGAACATGTTATGATATCAAGCGTGGGTGTGAATTTTCCCTGCTTTATCACTGAGAGGTTGCCTCGGACTGAACTGTCACTGCTGGTGTGATCAACCCAGCTATGTTTAGGATGAAATAATAGTTATCTTCATGTAGTTTGTTTCTTACTTAAAGGGAAATGTACTACAGGCATTGACATGGCTATCAATATTGCTAATTTTCTCTTTAATTGCTAATTTTGATCCATTTTTGTCTTCAGCATTTGCTGTAGTTTATATGTGCCTAAAGAATAAAAAAAGACCACAGTTGCAACATGCATATGTAATTACTTGGAAATTATTTAGGACTTTAGTTTTTATAAATTAATTTGAGCAACATTGGAGAAGAAACTTTAAAAATTGATCACTGGGCTGGGGTTGTGGCTCAATGGGAGAGTGCTTGCTTAGCATGTGTGAGGCCCTGGGTTCGATCCTCAGCACCATTAAAAATAAATAAATAAAGGTATAGTTTCCATCTAACAAAAAAATATTTATATATATATATATAAAATTGATCACCAGTAGGTAGCCCCTTGGCTGTGTCAGATGGCAGCAGCCCAGGGTATGTCTGAGGCTTCTTAGAGGTCCCAGCAGGCTGGCTTCATTTATCCCCAGATCAGAAAAGCATCTGGGGGCTGGGGTGCAGCTTAGTGATAAAGTGTTTGCCTGTCATGTGCGAGGTCCTAGGTTTAATCCCGAGCACTGCAAAAATAATAATAAAGTTAGAATTATTTTAGTGCTGCAGATTGAATCCAGGGCCCAGACACACACTGGGCTACTGTGCAGTTATGATTATTGAAGATAAGTGTAGTATGACACAACCCATCCATCCCATCCCCTATCCTTTGTCTTGCAAAGGAAAAACAACAGTGGCCTGTTAATGATTTAAGGGAAGCAACTTCCCACCGTTACTAATTTTTATGGCTTCACCCATTTCTTTTAAAAATTTTGTAGGTAAGAAATATTTAAAGTGCCCAGGGAACATAAAAAAGGGAGTGTAGTGCTTTTAACAAATATGAAAGGTGGAATGAATGATACAAGTACTGTCACTAGAAAGGGTCCTGGAGAATTCATACACTTAGGTGTTTATCTCTGGGAAGAAAAAGCCAGACTCTGCACCAGTTGGTATGAGGGAGCTAGGTTTTACTCTGTTGTTTAAATATTTACAAGCTTGGATTCATGTTAGTTACATACTTTCTGTAACTATTGCTTAGGTATCGCTCTATCAATATCTCCTCCTATTGGCTATCCAGTTTTTTTTTTCTTATTTGAGGAATTCTCCTGCCATATTGCACTGTATTGGGAAATATGAACTTGCTAATAAGCCTTTGTTATTGTTGCTCCTAGGATTTAGAAGACTTCTGCTTCAGGTTTTGCATAAATCATCTGACTGTAGTGACACAAACTTCAGGCTTTGCAGAAATGGACCATGATCTCCTGAAGAACTTCATTAGCAAAGCCAGCAGAGTTGGAGCCTTTAAAAATTGATCCCATCTGCGGCAAAGAAGAGTTTTTGAACCTTTCCATTTCCCCTGCAAAAAAGCCGGTGGTGAATAGCTTCACTTCAGTTAACAGTATTTAGGATCAGCTACTTTTGGCTGAATACTTGTATTCTGTTAGAAGGATGTGAATCAGTCTTTTTCATATGCCTAAATCCAAAGTTTACATAGAAAGCATTGAATACTCTCATCAGATGCAACTGTGCTCAAGGAAAACAATGCAAATGTCTTATATTTACCATTTCCTCTTTTGAATCAGTTGGACAACTTTGATTCATTGGGATATTGGTATATGCTCCTCTGGCCAAGTGTTCCATTATTCAGCAGGCTGGTAGTACGCACTTCACTAGACAAAGAATGCTGTCACTACTACATTTTCAGCACCCAAAACAGTGCCTTGCATATAATAGGCACTCAGTTAATTGATTATAAATCTTAAAGGTGATCTTAGAACAGCTTTATTTGTGGAATACTGGATAAAGAAGTTACACAGGATAAATATAAAACAGCTTGTAATTATTGAGGTTCATAGTCTTCTGGTACATCATTCTGAGAAATAGTGGCTAATTTAGAGCACTAATTAGAATTCACAAAAGGCCTTAGCAATTAAATTGTCAAAGGCCCAAGGGCTAATTTTAATTTTTGTTTAGTCTGAGTTTATCATATGGGATTATTGAATATGAAGTATTACCTTCAAAAATGAATGTTATTTCTGGGTTCATCTGCCTTACATAAATGCATAACAAGGTCCTTTGCTTTTGTTTGTGTTAAGGATGATTTGCCTTTGTAAGTAAAAATGATTATGAGTTTTTCTTACAGTTGATCATATGTCACTATAAAACAGGTCTCTTAAACTGCACTGGTATAATTGTACTAGCTGAAATGATACTTACATAACAAGTGTGAGAGAAATTTATACTTTTTAGATCAAAACAAGTTACCCAATCACAAAAGAGAAAATGGAACAGGACATAGTATCCGTTTCTTCTAATATATATCTCACAGTATGATGTTATGTAAAGAAAACCCTTTTAGAATTGTAAATCTTGTTCTGATGCTGAACTATTTGATAATAATAAAGTGCTTATTTGCAGATAATAGAATAAATGCATTTTTAATCCCTAAGCAGCAGTGAAATTATAAAATATCAACCTCACGTCTCAGATCCATGTGATATATGCTTGTTTTTAAGGAAATTTTTCAGTTATGTCTTATAGCAAAGCCTACTTAAGACATAAATGTTACTATTCATATTATTGCCTTTGACAAGGTTACTTTCTTTTAAGAGGAGTTTTAAGTTCATAGTTATACTGAGATGAAGATTCAGAGATTTCCTATTTTGCTCTCTGCCCTCACATATGTGTAGCCTCCCTCATTACCAGGGTCCCCCACCACAGTGTGTATTTCTTATAGGTGATGATCTTGCATTGACACCTCATCACCTGAAGGCTGTTGCACATTCTATGTGTTTGGAGAAATGTAGCCATCATTATTATGCCATACAGGATTCACTGCTCTATAAATCCTGTGTTCCACCTGCTCTTCAGGGTCTTAGCTCCTCAGTGCCCCTCCCTCTTTTAATAAACATTTCATGTAAAAATTGGAACACTGAAAGGGGAACAGAGAAGTTTATTTATCAATGATAAATGAACTACCCTTTACCAGGCTTCATAACAGGTCAATAGCCATACTCCTAGGGTACAAGTTATTACTCTGGATTTGTATCCATGTTTTCTCTCTAAGTGCTCTCATATTGTAGGGGTACAATATCATCTCAGTGCTCCTTATCTCTGTGCACAGCAGAGTAATCTGTGGGACTTTACAGAATATAGGTTTGAGCATTCTAATTCGGAGTATTTAAAAAGCTCCACAAGTGTTTTTGATGTTCTGCCAGGGATGAGAATCAAGTGGTTTAGCACGTAAAACTTATGACTTCAAACAATAAGGAAGAGCTAATTTTAGACCACTGTGAGAGATGACAGATGAGTCCTGGGTGTGGTGGAAACATCTACTGAAAAAACATGTTTTCTCCCTGGTCTTGGAGGACAGACTTGCCACTGACACTTCCAAAAGATTTCCTTCCTTTATTTCCTTCTGACAGATGAGTATTTACAAAGCCTCAGAATATTCTGTTTATTAGTGTTAAGTGACACACAGGTAGATTTTCAAAATGACTCTGCATCAGAAATGAATGAATCTTTTCTTTTATACAGGTTTAAGTTTTTCTAGCCTGAAGTTTTGTTTCATCTCTTACTTCCACAGAAAATTTCAATGTCTTAATGTTTCCAATATAATTTTACCCTGATGTACAGAGAAAAATCAAGATTCTGTAGGAATGAAGTAGTATCCTCACTTGCTGATAGACATTTTTTAAGATGCCATTTAATTCATTTTAAAAAGCAAAGGTTAAGAATATTAAATATCTTCTTTAGTGTACAGCTACTATAAATGGACCATAACATGTAGAGTTTTATTTAGAGGCAGAATTCTTAACCAGTGAGAATGAAAAGAAGCAACCATAAACTATGTAACCTCGCCTACTTTATTAGCCCCCTGCTCCATTTTCATAGCAAATAGGTTGAGCAAACTGTGAAGAAAAAGGAAAAATCATATTTTACTGTTATTTTTATATTCAGTCTTTACCCAAACATTGAAATATAAAACTTAGATTTTTTTCAGTAACTTTAACTAAATAAAAATCATAACATTTTCTATTTAGGAAGTAACTGATATTGGTCTGTACAATACATTTAATCTTTCATATTAAACCACATAGAGGGGCTGAGGTTGTATAGCTCAGCAGTAGAGCCCTTGACTAGCATGTGTGAGGCATTGGGTTTGATTCTTAGCACTGCTTATAAATAAATAAACGTCCATTGACAACTAAAAATATATTTTTTGAAAAATTATCACAGGAAACATGTTGAAAAAATTATCAGTGTCACATGTCAATTCTAATATGTAAGTACAGCCTCAAAACAATGAACAGAAGAGTTGATGAGAATAGATGACTCTCCCAGCTGCATATTAAAAGAGCTTGTTTTTATCTCATTTACATATTACATAGTGTTACCATATGTATTAGTCAGTATTGTGTTACTATAATGAAATACTTAAGATGATTCACTTATAAAGGGAAAAAGGTTTATTTTGGCTCTCGGTTCTGGAATTCCAGCTTAAGATCAGGTGGCCCCATGACTTTGGGGCTCAGGTGAGGGCAGCACATCTTGGCAAGAGTACATAGTGGAGCAAATTGTTTATATCACGAGCCAGGAAACATAAAGAGACAGGAAGCATGTTATCCCATAATTTATTGGAGGGCATGCCCCCAGTGACCTTAGAACCTCCCATTATGATCCAGCCCTCAAAAATTCTGCTACCACCTCCTAACAGTGCCACCCTGGGAACCAACCCTTTAACACGTGGCCTTTGCCATATATTTGACCTACAAACTATGGCACCATAATGTCTCCATTTAAGAAACTTTATCTGTGGTAGACTATTTTCTTTTTTTGGTGATGGTACTGGGGATAGAACCCAGAAGACCTGTACCACAGAGCTACATCACTAGCCCTTTTTACTTTTGAGACAGGGTCTCACTAATTTGCTGAGGCTGGCCTCAACTTGTAATCCTCCTGCCTCAGCCCTAGTAGCTGGGATTATAAGTGTGTGCCACCACACCTGGCCTTGTGGTGTGGCAAAGTTTTCTATAAAATACCAATTTAGGGGCTGGGGTTATGGCTCAGCGGTAGAGCACTCGCCTCGCATGTGTGAGGCCCTAGGTTCGATCCTCAGCACCACATAAAAATAAATAAAGATATGTGTCCATCTACAACTAAAAAATAAATATTTTTTTAAAAATACCAATTTAGTCCAGAGGGAAATTCTACTGAATATTTAACTTGATATGTACAACACATTGGTCCCAAAATGAGGAACAAAAATATGCCTTTAAAAGCAAGTTCTATGCGATCATCCAGATAATAATAGAAGGCAGGATCTTCCCCTCCACCATTTGTGCCAGAAAACTGTAATGAAAAGTAAAATACATGAATTTGAACTTGTTCCTTTTATTATAATGAATGTTTAAATAATTAGAATACTAAATTATCAGGAGTGATTAATTTTCCATCACTGAGACAAAATTGTTTAGTGTTGTTAAGGCTGCTTGATTTTTGACTTGACCTAAGACACCATTTCATTTAAGGTCCTCATGCAATATGAGTACAGCCTCTTGAGATTCACCTGCTGCTTGTCATGCTCTAGCCTCTTTATTTGCCTTTCTTCTTTCAGGAATAAATATGCTGTTCCAGAAGGAAAGCACTGCATTTTCCACCCACTTCTGAGAAATTGTATAAACTAAAAATAAACCTGTGTGCTAGATGCATTTTATATATATTTTTTTGGAGTTAAGAATAATAATAAAATGACACCACATGATATATAAGACTGTATAGGGCCTTAGCTCATGATAATCAAACATTAAATATTTCTGAGAGAAAGATGAATATTTCCAGTGAGTGGGTTATAAAGACTATAGAAAGGAATATGGCAATTTAATAAGATTCTGATCGCATATGATTTTTAGTTCCAAACACACAGGACCACTTGGTTTTCAGCTTTATAGATTTTTAACAATGAATAAATAAGTAGTGATCCAGACAGGAATTAATAGGTGACTCCTAAGTTTTTTGCTTGATAAGTGTTTAGTAAAAATGGGGAAAGACTAGAGTAGAAACAAGATATTGTTATTGATTTTGACTTAAATTGTGAGAAATTGGAGTGGGGTAGGAATTGAGAGTTTGATTGGCTATGATAGGTTTAATTTCTGTGAACAGGTCAGGGCTGGAGAAACAAATTTGGGAATCAGCAGCAGAAAGGGTCCACTAAATACTGAATTCATCGGATGAGATAGTAGGAGACAGTTTACATACCAAAGGGAACACTGCTATACCTAATAAAAAGACCACAGCATCAAACCACTAAGACTCTTAACAACTAATTTATTTTAAAATAGACAAACTATTAGTTGTAGAAAATAGTAACATAGCAATTTTAAATGTAGTTTTAACCAGTACAAAAAAGCAATAAAGCAACATCTGAAGTCTTAAGAATCTCAATACACGATCTCTGAAATTCCTAAAATTCTGTCACTAATTCTAATGTAAATTTATGAGCAAAAGACCCAGAAATATGGTAAGCCCTTGACATAAAAACTAACTGAATTGTATGCTATTCATGCAAAAAAAATGAAGAAATGGGATAAAGCTTTCTAGTGCCTGTTATCAAGATAACTGTCAAAATAGTAAGTTTGATGTTTAAACACAAAATTTTGTTTTCTAAGAAATAAGACCAGATTTCTTTTTAAAAAGAACTCTGAGTTTAGACAAAATGATTTTTCTAAATGCTAGCTGATGCTATCTTAAATACCACCTATTTTATATATACCATCTCTAAATAAGTTAATCACACAAGACAGTTTAAACACACCTTTAGGTGTAGGGGAAGGGGGATAGCACTTCTTTCTAATGCAGCTATTTTAATTTGAAGCTTTTGCATAAAATCAGAAAAATTAATGCCTAACTTACAAGACCTTTGATTACTTGCAATGTTGGACTAGAGATAATGTGGCTTTTAATGTGCCAGTGTTAGACCATACTGACTTAAAATAGAAGATAAATAATTGCCAGTTCAAAAGATACATGGAAGACATGTACCATTCCAGAGAAAACACAAACCTTCCCAAATTTAGGAGGGCAGAATAATTATTGAGATGCAATTAGACAAATCCCTAAGGGAAACTCAAAAAACCCTCAAGGCTTCTACAGTTAACAGACTGCTATGGAATAAAATTAATTTGTATCTTGATTTTTTAGGACCCAGAAACATTAGAAAGTGCACTTGGGATATACTGTATTAGAGTCCTCCGCAGCAAAGCTCTGACTGGACACTTTACTTTTTCAAGTACCAGATAGGTACTTAAAAAATTCAGAGATCTGAATGGTAAAAAACAAAAACAAAAACCCCAAACCAAGAGTATTACAATAATATGCATTTTAAACCATGAGTTTGGATAAAGAAAAGAAATTCTTATAAGTTCTGAGGTATGAAATCTGTGTCAGTAGTATGACAGTATCATGTTTGTACTTTGTTTTTTGCTTGTATGTAAAAGAAAATTTGTAAAACAAGCACACAATACATCAGATTCCAATACTAAAATAAAATCAAATGTGTAAAAATTAATTTTTTCCTAGTTTCTAATAATAATCTGTTTTAGCAGAAGAGTTTACGATAATTTGGGTGAATGGACAGTCAGTCAAATTGCATTTGGAAGACAGGACACATTTTCTAAGGGTGTTCACGTTTTTAAATTAAAAAAATATACATATAAATTAATAAAACCAAGAGCAAACATCACACATATGCTACAAGGGAAGACAAAGTAGTCAGACAGGCATGGGTTATTAGTACTCCCACTCCAGAGGCAGCCTCAATTCATTCATAAAGCAGAGCAATTTTACTTTGGAAATGTGATGATCTGCTATACCTTTTTAATGGCAGGATTACACAAGATTTTCAATCTTGTATAATAACAATGCATATACCATTGAATATAACATTGAAAGTGGCTTAGGAATCACCCACACAAATATTCAACTTGTATCTGCACATTTTATATCTACAAAAAAGAGATATTAATGTGGCTGTAAACAGAACTTGGGAGAGTTATACAGTCACATCTCTGAGAGATAATGAAGCCAGAGGCATACATGGTGTACACAGTGTCCACCAAAGTCCTGAGATCCTCACTGTTCTTCCTTGTTTGAGGTATCCATGCTATCATTCATTTTCTGTTTTTGCATTCGTGTTCGAGTAGATGCTGAAAAAGAGAAGACAACCTGTTAATAGTGTTGATGGTACTGGGTATGTTGGCAAGGGGCTGCCATATATATTATGCTCATGTCAAACTAATGGAGCTCAAAATCTTGCAAAGGCAGGGGTCTCCAAAGTTTTTAAAGTCATGTGAGTAAAACTGACTACAACACGTGAATTAAAGTGTTTCAAAGCATGTACTAATGAAATGTCCGGATGTGTGTATAAATTTTAAAATACTCTAAGCAAATATTAAAAACAATTGAGAACTGGTATTGGTCACATACTCCTGTAATTGCAGATACTCTGTAGACTGAGGCAGGAGAATTGCAAGTGTTCCTGGCCAGTTTTAGTAACTAAGCAAGACACTGAAAAAAGCTGGATATATAACTACAGGTGGTAAAGCACCCCTGGGGTCAAAAATAAAAACCACAAAAAATTATAGATAGATAAAAATAAATAAAATAAAACTCTTTTGTCTAATCCAATGAACTTCTATTCTTCCCTCAGTAATAATGAATGCAATTATTTTAAGCAAGCTGGTGAATACCTTCCTTAGCCTCAGGGGTTAAAACTCCCACTAATTGTCCAGAATTTTCCATCTGCACAAAGTCCATGAACTTTGACCTGGAAGAGGAAACTGTAACATAGCTAAGTGTGTCACCAGGAAATGTACTGATTATAGTTGTGGAACTCTTTAAGAAAATATACGTGTTTTTATAGGCTTTTGCTCCTTTTTAAATGCATACTGTGCATTCCAAAATGCTTTCAAATGTCTTCACAGCATGATTTTGGTTATAAGCTTCATGTTTATTTTCATGTATTGGGAGGAAAAACCACAACTATTTAAAAGTTAAAATAGGAATATTTCAGTTGATATAAAATCCAAACAAATTAAATGTTTGCTATATCTAGTTTTAATTGTAACGCAATACATTGGAAAAAAATGGCTTAAGAATCAACCAAAAGTATTCTTTTAAATACTTTATGTCTCCAAGTTAGTATCTATGAAGACAGTTGAAAGCCTCTTCTCAGGCTTTAATTGGTATTGTTCTCATTGATATGTCCTATGACCCAGGAATGACAATTTTAACAACCTTCATTTTCTAAACATTCTTCTTTTCCAAGTTCCAGATTCTTTTCCTATAAATGATCTGACACCACATATCAGAAACTGTCACACTGTTACAGCTACCTACCTAAAACAACCCAGCAGTGGATTGTGAACATTTATCTTTTCCTACAGAGTTGCCATCTACTATACTTGGATTAGTTTTCTTTTATAGCCTCAGAATAGTTTAGAATAGGATTCCATTTGCCTTAGTATCACCACCCCCAATAAAAAATTGGGTGGGGGCAGGGCTGATGATTGAACTCAGGGTTTCACACATCCTAGGCAAATATGCTGTAGCACTGAGTGATACTCCCAGGCCAACATTCCAATTTTATTTCCAAACTTAGAAAATGACCTGGCATTCTTTACCAAAAGTCTGATTTTTAGTAACAGAAAACTTTTGTTTGAACATGTTTTAAAGCAGAATAAGACAGTGTTTTTTAAATGAGGGTGAGGATATGCTAGGTTTGTGAAACCTTTTCCTGTCCTTCATACATAAAAGACCTCCTCACGATAGTTCTGTTGCCATACAGTATTTTCTGACCATATGCACTACATTGAAGATGTGGTCAGGCAACATTTCGCTTCTTACTCTTCCTGCACTTAAGATGTTAGGGTGACAAAGACCTTCATTCTGCAGCATACATTTAATTAAAAAATGGGTGAGGTAAATAAAATACTCTCAACCAAAATATTTTAAATGCATAAACACGTCTGCTACTTGAAAAGGAATTATGTGTATTCTTTTATGAAGCAAAAGGCTTTTGCAAGAAAAATAACTGTTTTTTTCATTTTTATAAGGTGAAATAAGTACTTACTCATTTCGGCCAGTTTCTGCTGAAATTTGGACTCCCCTGGGAGATGTTTACTGCAGATTTAAAAAACAAAGTATTTCACATACATATGTATAAATGCAAAACTCAAATTTCTATGGTGATTTCAGTGATATTTGATGATATTGTTTTATTGAGTAGTTTTTAATTTCCAAAATTGATGAGTCAACCATCTAAAATAAAAAATGTCACAAATTTATGATTCTATATATTTTTCAATGGTTCCTATAAAACACAGAAATTAGTATTTTTCAAGAGTAAGTTTTTTAAAAAATTTATTTATTTTGTATTCTAATTTGTTATATAAGACAGCAGAACGCATTACAATTCATATTACACCTATAGAGCACAATTTTTCATATCTTTAGTTGTATACAAAGTATATTCACACCATTCGTGTTTTCAAACATGTATTTAGGATAATGATATCCATCTCATTCCACCATCTTTTCTACCCCCATGCCCCTTCCCTTTCCCTCCCACTCCTCTGCCCTATCTAGAGTTCATCTATTTCTCCCACGATCCCCCTCCCAACCCCACTATGAATCAGCCTCCTTATATCAGAGAAAACATTCAACATTTGGTTTTTAGGAATTGACTAACTTCACTTAGCCTTATATTCTCCAACTCCATCCATTTACTTGCTAATGCCATGATTTATTTTCTTTTATTGCTGAGTAATATTCCATTGTGTGTATACATACCACATTTTCTTTATCCATTCATCTATTGAAGGGCATCTAGGTTGGTTCCACAGTGTAGCTATTGTGAATTGTTCTGCTATAAACATGGATGTGGCTGTGTCCCTGTAGTGTGCTGTTTTTAAGTCCTTTGTGTATAAACTGAGGAGTGGGTAGCTGGTTCAAATGGTGGTTCCATTCTCAGCTTTCCAAGGAATCTCCATACTGCTTTCCATATTGGCTGCACCAATTTGCAGTCCCACCAGCAATGTATGAGTGTGCATTTTTCCCCACATTCTTGCCAACACTTATTGTTGTGTTCTTAATAGCTGCCATTCTGACTGGAGTGAGATGAAATCTTAGAGTAGTTTTGATTTGCATTTCTCTAATTGCTAGACATGTTGAACATTTTTTCATATATTTGTTGATTGATTGTATGTATATCACCTTCTGAGAGGTTCTGTTCCTTGGCCCATTTACTGATTGGGCTATTTGTTCTTTGCTGTTTAGCTTTTTGAGTTCTTTATATATCCTAGATATCAGTGGTCTATCTGATGTGTGAGTGGTAAAAATTTGTTCTGAAGATGTAGGCTCTTTATTTACCTCAAAAAAAAAAAAAAAAAAAAAGGCCTGGGGATGTGGCTCAAGCGGTAACGCACTCGCCTGGCATGCGCAGGGTACTGGGTTCGATCCTCAGCACCACACAAAATAAAATAAAGATGTTGTGTTCACCGAAAATTGAAAAATAAATATTAAAAAATTCTCTCTCTCTTCTCTCTCTTTAAAAAAAAAAAAACCTTGGGAATCAACCTAACAAAAGAGGTGAAAGACCTCTTCAACAAAAACTACAGAACGCTGAAGAAAGAAATTAAAAGACCTTAGAAGATGGAAAGGTCTCCCTTGTTCTTGGAGGCAGAATTAATATTGTCAAAATGACCATACTACCAAAAGCACTATATAGATTGAATGCAATTCCAATCAAAATCCCAATGACATTCCTCATAGAAATAGAAAAAGAAGTCATGAAATTCATCTGGAAAAATAAGAGACTCAGAATAATTAAAGCAATCCTTAGCAAGAAGAGTGAAGCAGGTGGCATCACTAAACAATAATTCAGAGCAATAGTAACAAAAACAGCATGGTATTGGCACCAAAATAGACTGGTAGACCAATAGTACAGAATAGAGGACACTGAGGCTAACCCACATAATTACAGTTATCTTATATTAGACAAAGGCGCCAAAAAACATATATTGGAGAAAAGATAGCCTTTTCAACAAATGGTGTTGGGAAAACTGGAAATCCATATGCAACAAAATGAAATTAAACCCCTATTTCTCACCATGCACAAACTCAACTCAAAGTGGATCAAGGACCTAGGAATTAAACCAGAGACACTGCACCTATTAGAAGAAAAAGAAGGCCCAAATCTCTATCATGGGATTAGGCTCCAACTTCCTTAATAAGACTCCTATAATGCAAGAATTAAAATCAAGAATCAATAAATAGGATAGATTCAAACTAAAAAGCTTCTTCTCAGCAAAGAGTAAGTATTTTTAACTCTAATATTGAAGCCATCAAAATTTTATTTATAAATTTGTTAAAAAAGAACAGAAAACATCTGATATCTTTATTGAATTTCAGAAAATAATATCTGATTTTTGTGGTCTTTTAACTTTGGGCTACATTCACACCTATTAATTTGAACCATCCTTAAACCTCCACATAAAATTGGCATAGGAAGGTCTGGTGGGAGTGAGGGACAGCACTGAGATTCTGGGCTTTGGGAAACATTCCAAAACAGTCCTACCTTCCATCAGTTTCATCTGATCCTTCAATGTCAAAGCGTAGTTTTTTCAGTGGTTTAGGAGGGTTGCTTCCTTCAGCACTTCTTTTGAGCACACGGTCACTGTTACACACCATCTGATTTATTTTCTGGAACTTCTCAGAAGTCTACAAATTATAGAATTCTTTATTGTAAATCACTTAATGTCAGCATTTTGAAGTTAGCATCTATTAACCATAGTCTGAGGTGTGTAAAAAAATTAGGCAGAAGTACATCTTTTCATTTTAACTTTCTGCCTTATTGGACCAAATAAAAACATTTCAGAATAAGTATACCAATTCTTGTCCATTAAATACCCACCTCTTGTAAATTCTCCTATTTTTTTCCCCACAAGGTTCCTACTGTTCTTCTAACAAATCTGATTACTAGTCTGAATGCCTTGGCTCCTTGTTTTGAGAACTTACCCGCAAAGTTGGGCAGCTTTCTGGAACTCTTTTTTTTTTAATATATTATGCTTACATTTTTTTAATACCTTTATTTATTTATTTTTATGTGGTGCTGAGGATCAAACCCACGGCTTCGCACGTGCTAGGCGAGTGCTCTACCGCTGAGCCCCAGCCCCAGCCCCTGGAACTCTTTTTTGACAGAGGATTTTTAGGATATTTGATATTATATAACAAGAAAGAAGATCACAAGAATATGATAAGCATCATATGTTCAGCAAACAATAATTTTTTTAATTTATTTTATGGGCGTTAGATTGACAAGTCATATAGTTTATATATTTAAATCACCACTGGTATGGTATTTGTTGAAATACTGCTAATTCTCAAAATTTTAAAAATAAACAAATATCCAAAAGACTTCAGAGTTTGAGTTCTGTAAGTATTATTGGAGATAAGTATTACTGAGATATCTTTGGAGGGAGAATACTGTCAAGACAAAGCAAAAAAAGCATTGGGAAAAAGTATCAAGTGAGCACATGACCTTATTTTATCCAATGGACAAATATGTGGAAAAAATATATTACTTAGCTATCAATTTTAGAAACAAAATGAGGTGAATGTCTCAGAGATGTATATTAACATGTTTACTTGAACTAAAAAGAAAGAGGTAGCCAAACTTTCTGATAGAAATTAAATCTGGTTTGACTGGTAGATTTGACAATAGAATTAGCTTTGCTGTTTGTTCTATTTTCCAAAAATCAAGTGCAAAAGTAGGTTTTGATGGAAAATATACTTAGAGCACTCAATGAGCCCCTCTTTTTAAGATTTTTAGTTACTAACTTTAAACTATGGAAGTATATACAACATTTTCTCAGTGATTTTTAAGAGGTATGGCAAGCAAAGAAGTTTGAAGACCTCAATTTTATAGTCATCCAGCCCCAACCCTACTCGAACGTTTCCACATCTCCCTTGTGAATCCTGACAACTGCAGCCTATCTTAAACTAAATGTCATAGCATTGAATATTTACAATGTATATTTAGTACTTGGTCATTTAGTATATAAACTTTTACCTATCTCTAGTTATTTCATTTGGGTAGTGTGGTTAGCAGCCTCTCAAGTGACTCCTAATGATTTCCAGTTCATGGTATTCATACTCTTATATGATCCTCCTCTCCTTGTGTGTGGGTTGGGCTTGTAACCAAAATAATATGACAAAAGTGATGGAATGTCATTTTTAATATTAGGTTGGAAAAATACTAACTTCCATCTTGCTCTTAAAGCCTTTGCTCTTGGGCTCTGGGGCATATTTACAGCTGCTATATGATATGAATGAGAACAGTGGAGGATCCCAAGTGGCAAGGAACTGACAAGTTTGGCCCAAAGTATCAGCTTACAATTATGAATGACTTTGCCAGCAGATGCTCCTTCAGTTGGGTCTGGAGCTGACTACAGCCCCAGCTGACAGCTAGATCAAAATCTTATGAAAAAGCTCAACTATGTGAAGCCTAGTTTACTGACTTGCAGAAGTGAGATAAATGTTCCTTTAAGTCACTAATTTTGAGGGTAATATATTTTTCAACAATAAATAATATAAGCACTCTTCCCATTCCTCTAGAATACACATTCTGTGGAGGGCAGGATGGTGCAACATACTGATAACAACACACTGACTGCTGAATTAGTGGTGCTCCACTAGAGATGTTAATGGAAGCCAAATAGAGTAGTGGATTCTCAGCCTAGAATCACTGTTCCAAAGCTAAGCTTTCATTAGGACTACCATAAGCCCTGCCAATTTACTAGGGAAAGTCTTATATATTACCAATTCCTAATAAATATACCAGAGAAAGAATATCCTAGAAGTCTGAGAGGAAGAAGCATCCAAGAGTGAGTTTATATATGTGTATGTATCAACATGTATAAGGAGATCAGGATGGTGACATCTGGATATGGTGCTTCCATTTTGGAGTATCTCATTTCAAACCATATTCATATGACTGATTTCCAAAACTGTTTCGTAACCACTCCTCTGAGATTATATACATACACATGTGGGAACACAAAATGATATTTGGTCTTTCTCTTGCTTAGGAGAACAGAGTTCCTAAACTCTTGGAATTTCCTGAGTGACAAGGATGATAGGACCATCTTTTGTTCTAAGAGGTGATGCTTGTTGGGCCCCTAGGTAGCTTCAGGATGGGGGTTTGTTGCCAGAAAGACCCAGCCTTACTTAGTAACTTAGAACTTCCAGAGGGTGGGGAGAGGAGCTGAAGATTGAATTAATCAACTATGTCTATATAATGAAAACCTTCCCCTATTAAAATCCTTCAACAACAGAGTTGGCAGAGCTTTGGAGTTGGCAACTGCACAGGGACAGAAGGTTCTTGAGCTAAGGACACTTCTGGACCATGCCCTAAGTACCTATTCATATGGCTGCACATCTGTATCCTTTATAATAAACTGACAGTAATAAGTAAAGTGTTTTCCAGAGTTTTGTGAGCAATTCCAGCAAATGATAAAATCTGAAAGGGGGAAGTGTTGTAGGAACTCCCTGATTTTTAGCCAAGTTGGCAGAAGTGTGGTGTAACCTATAGACCTGACACATGTGACTGGCATCAGTCTTATGGGACTGAACTTTGAACCTATGGTGTCTGATGCAAACTCTTGGTAATCAGAGTCAAAACTGGATTGAGGCTGGGTGCAGTGCGATATTAGTGGCAGACATCTGTAATCCCAGCAGCTTTGGAGGCTGAGGCAGGAGGACTGTGAGTTCAAAGCCAGCCTCAGCAATGTAGTTAGGCCCTAAGCAACAGTGTCTCTAAATAAAATATAAAAAGGGCTGGGGATGAGGCTCAGTGGTTAAGTGCCCCTGGGTTTAACCCCTGGTAAAAAAACAAAACTAAACTGAATTGAATTGTAGGACATCAGTTGTGTATAGACAGTTGGAGAACAGGTGGGTTTGAAGAAAAAAACCCATTTGGTGTTAGAAGTATTATGAGTTAAAATAGTTCACAAATATATGTACATATATGAGTTTATCTATATTATATAATCTCAGAGGAATGTTATAAAACAGTTTTGAGCCAGGCATGAGGTGTACACCTGTATTCCCTGCTATTCAGGAGGCTGAGGCAGGAGGATTGCAAGCCTCAACAACTTAGATTCTGTCTAAAAATAAAAAATAAAAAGGGCTTGGCATATAGCTCAGTGGTAGAGTACCCTTGGGTTTAAGTCCCAGTCCAGGAAGGAAGGAAGGAAGGAAGGAAGAAAAAAAGAAGGAAAGGTGGGTGGGTATAGGGAGGGGGTAAGGAAGAAATACATATGGAGAGAGGGAGAAAATGAGGGGACAATTTTGAAGTTCACTTCAAATTTTGAATATGATTCGATATTAAAATCTGCGATAAATATAAATTCCATTTAACATGCTTGGATGAAGTACTTAAATAATAGCATTTGTAAATCCAAATTAAAGAAATCTTTAATTTCTTTTATAGTTATAAGTTGTAGACAGCAGTAGACAGATACTCCACTACAAGAACACCAAATAAAGGATGATACAAGGGCATACAAGAGCACTTGTGGCATAATGCCATTTTTTTTACTTAATATTTTGTGCCATTATACTTTATTAGAAGAAAATACTCACCCCAAATGATTCACCAATTGACACTAAGATTCTGTCAAATTAAGATGAAATATAAATTAGTAACAGAAAACATACACAGATTCTGCAGATATGCACATATACATATCATTCTAAACTATGAGGAACACAAATCAAAGGTTTTCTCTACTCTAGAACCACTAGTAAATCACTTTAATCAGAGGCTTATTCTAATAGTGACTCAGTCAGTCTCTTTTAAGTTTTTTTTTTGTGTGTGTGGTGATGAGGATTGAATTCAGGGCCTCATGTATGCTATGAATGTGCTCTACTGCTGAGATACATCCTTAGCCCTGGTAAGTTTTTTTTGAAAGTAAAAAAAAATTAGGATACTTTGTTCCACTGCCCATACTTAAAAAGGGTAAAAGAAAGTTTTAAGTTTACCCTTACTTAGTTCTTCATAAATCAATGGATAAATTATCAAACTTCTTTCAAATTTTTCATTTAAAATTAAAGTGACATTTGGCAAAACTTTACAGTATTAAGTAACAATCAAAATTCTAATATTGAGATGTAGTAAAGGTTATTTATTATGTATCCCAGAATCAGAAATCTCCATTAGTCTGTTGTCTTTGTTTTGAATACATGATTTATGTTCTTGATAATAAAGCTGCAGAACAGCTTTGATATAACATAACACAGATTTAAAAATATATACATGGGGGTTGGGGTTGTAGCTCAGTGGTAGAGTGCTTGCCTTACACACGTGAAACCCTGGGTTCGATCCTCAGCACCACATAAAAATAAATAAATAAAAATAAAGATACTGTGTCTATCTACGACTAAAAAAATATTTTAAAAAATATACACATGGAACTAATGGCTATGTAGATTTTATTGTTCTCCATTTTCTTGATAAGTGGTCATCATTCTATTCGACTAGCCAGAATACCTAAATAGGCTATGTAAATAGAGTGTTAAGATATTACTTTCTTAATGCCCAATCAATGATTTATGGGTTAGGATATTCAGAATGTGACTTTTTTACTAAAGAAAAACAATACAAAACATCATGGTTGAAAACTACATAAGAATATATTTTAATGTGGTAGCACAGGACTGTGTAAATTTACCTAAATAGACATGATATTATCTTCACAGTTTATAATGTAAGCTGTAGATATAAGTACATGGATTTTCAATTATCAAGTGAATAAAAGAAAGATACAGGGGAATACAGGAGCACTTGAATCATATTTTCAATTATTTTTTTATTTCATGCTTTTCTTTAGAATTTGAAATTTTTATCAGGTGTGCATTACTCATGTAATTAAACCCACCACATAGTTATTTCTAAACAGTTAATACAGTCCCTTCTCCTTTTTTTATTTTTCTTGCCCATTAGGTACAACTATATAGGTTGCCCATTTCTGAGATGACACTACATTAAATATACTAGCTAATCTGCCTCCTACTTTATACAAATAAAGTCAGTTTCTAATAGCCCATGATAACATATAATTTTTCAACTGAAGAACTTCAAAGCCAGAGAGAACTTATGATTGGATTGGAAGATAATATAATGACTTATAGTTGTACAGAAGCTTTCATCTGAGAATTTAAAACAACTTTGCACTCATCACTTCCCTGATCCATAGCACCCTTCTAAAGTAGAGAGAGATCTGCCCAAAGTAATATAAAGAGGCCACTGGCACAGTTAGGGATGGGCCTCTAAAGACTTAATTGACAGTCATCTATACTTAAAGTCATATCCATGCAAAATGAACAAGGAAGGTCTTCAGACAGAGTTCACAGGAAATCCAGTAAACTGTAAAATAAAAATTTTTAACCTGAAGAATTTTTAACCTGAATCTACTTTGTTTCTCACATTGGCTACTTGCAAAAATATCAAAGTGTTTTGAAAAGGACAAACTGGTTATCAGATATTCACAAAAGAAGACACTCTAGGAAAGTTGATGACAAAATTTGCAAACCCATCCAAGTAAACAGATTTTCCCCCCTAAATTCTTGTCATGTTGCTTAACATAAAAAAGCAAATTAGAAATTCAAGAGTCTAGCTTATTTTAAACAAAGAAAGCTTTACATTATTCTTGGATCAAAATTATCCCCTTACTTCTTATCACTTTCCTAAAGAGAAAATACCAACCTTGATCTTGGAGTCATTTTTGTTGGTGTTGGCAGACCTTCTGAAATTTTATATGGACTCTTCAGGGGTGATATATAGATGTTCCCCCCAGGAATCCGTAAGGGTGAACTAGAAAACTTGTAAGGGCTTCGAGGAATGTGAGGTATTGGTGACAAGGTAGGAGGCTAGAGCAAAAACAAGAAGCAGGTTATTTATTTAATGTTGTAATAAGATCCATTACTTTATAATTAGATTTCCCCAAAGGATAATTTAAACATACCCTCGTGGAAGCATACTGCAAAATATTTGTTTTCAGTCTCTGCATGAAAACTGAATTATAGAATACTATAATGGAATCATACTCCTCTTCTCTGATCAAAACACGTTTGAATGTCTGAGGAAGAATAATAAAAACACTTATTAAAAATGAAGTTAAGAATTTTTCTCTTCGGATTTTCTTCCTTAATAGTTTGTAATACTTTTTTAACTAGTAAGAAGCATATATAATACAGAAAAAAATAATCTGAAAAAGCCTTCTTAGGCTTGGATTCTGTATGCTCAACTAGAAGTGGAATGTCCCAGAATGATTCAGAGGGTAACTACTAGTCAGTACATGGAACAAACAAACATCCCCAAAGACAGAAGTGGACAAGCTGACAGGGTGGAAAGCATTATGGGAAGCAAAGATCAGAGCTGATCAAAAGACATCAATATTTAGACTATATTCTCTGTACCTCCCTGATCCCCAACATCTAAAGGTTTCAAGAAGTGTACATTATTCCATTGCAAGAAGTAGACATTTAGTAAAAGCACTATTTCTTTTTTGACTGCTAGATTTTACTTAAATTTTAGTTCAGTAAAACCACAGGATTTTATAGAATGCCTCTGAAACACACAATTAAAATGACTGGATTTAAAAAATAATTGCTCATGATAACATATAAATACATAAAAATAACCTGATCTGTATTACTTCTGAAAACTCCAATATTAAGCTGGAAAAATAACTCACCTATCATAGGAGGGTATGAAATGTATGTCACATCAAGTGTATTTTATTAATACTACTTGCCTACAGGGGAGGTAAACTAGAAGCACAAAATGTGTTTACAAGGAAAACTTTCATTATTTCTTTATAAGGCTGCATTTACACTGGCATTTCCTATAGAGTAATAAAAATAACTTAACATCTAATATCCTATTACTTACATCAAATTTATTACAAATGTCTTGCTTACTGCACATAGTATTATTTATTAAGTTAAATGATGAATTTAGATGATTTCAAAATCTGCCTTAGCTTTCCAATTCCATTTTAGTTACAGATAATCGGTAATATAAAATAAAAAATTTGATTTGTGAATTTACACAATGTCAGAATATATAATCTCATTAATGACTTAAATTATCTATATTATAAATATGGATTTATTTTAAAAAATCTTACCATGAAAGATTACCTACCTCTTGAACAGCATGAGGAAGATCCTTGTATGCTGTTACAATGATTTTGAATTTAAGGTCTATATTCTTCACTTTGCATATGCCATACATAGAACACATCATAATCTAATAAATAAATAAGATGTGAAAGTACAATTTAATTACATGGTTTTTCTCTAAAAAGCACTCTGTTATCTTTCGGTTAGCTTCAAAAGAGGGAAATTTAATTTCTATAGGGTTATTTTTTTTTCATCCTAACCTCCATTTGAAAGTCTATATAAAATGTTTAGCCCAAACTGTATTTAAATAACAAAATGCAAATGACCAACTTTCAATTATTCAGGACTGATTATCTGATTGGTAAATTACATTAACTTTGGCTCTTGTTCTTTAATTTTTCCCCAGCAGTGTTGAAACTGGAATCGGTTAATTGTATAATTACCACTTAAATTAAAAAAAAAATCAGGTATGAAAGTTTCAAAGCATTGGATAAAATGTTTAACATATGTGATGTTGGTATGGAGGAATTGGTGACTGGAAGGCAACAAAAGAGAGACTTTTGAATTGTTGATCATGTTCTGTTTCTTTTCATTAGCATGACTCCTTTTGAGAGATGGATTATTTTTCTATAAGGTATTTCAATAAAAGATATTTTCAATAAAATATATTTTAAATGCAAAAATAAGATTTGAAAATGACTTTCTGTGACTTTAAAACATCACACTTTCTTAATTTGCATGAACTTTCTTGTCTAATTTAAGTATGTATCACTTCTGCAACATTTTGTTCACATCCACTATTGTCAAGAATACCTAACCACCATCCCTTGCTCAGCATCTTACCAAATCTGAACTTACTATTCCTTTCACTTACAATGCCATCAATGTATCCTCTTTGCCCATTCACATTTTTCTTTTTTTTGATACTTGGCCTCAGCAACTTAATGAGACCCTGTCTCAAAAAAAGGGGGGGGCAGTGGTAGACCACCTTGGGTTCAATCCTCAGTACCACCACCCCCACCCCCCCCGAAAAAAGAAAGAAACAAACAAAACAAAAAAAGGAAAACATAACAAAACTATTCACAAACAAAAGCCCTAGCCAAAATGGCTTTGCTGGAGAATTCTATTAATATTTAAAGAAAACTTAATAATAATTCTTCACAAACTCTTCTGAAATTAGAAATGTTCCCAAGTAATTCTATGAGGCTAGTATTTATTTCTCTGATACCAAAACTAGATAAAGATATATGAAAACTATAAATGCATTTTCTGATTATACATGTAAAAGTTCTCAGCAAAATTATAGCCTAGACAAACTGAATCCAGAATCATATCAAAAGGATTATATACTGTGACCAAGTGGGATTTATTCCAGAAATGCAATTGGGTTTAACATTTGATAACAAATTAATGTAATATACCATGTCAGTATAATAAAGGAAAAAATCTCACATCCAATAGATATAAAGAAAGCACTTGATAAAATCCAAAACCTTTTCATGATAAGAGTATTCAAGAAACTAAGATAAGAAGGAAACTTTCTCAATCCATCAAAAGGCATATTAAAAACACACAGAGACACACACCCTTCCAGGGCACATCCCCACGACCTTTCTCCAACCATGCTCCACTGCCTACAGTTTCCAATACATCCCTATAGTACATTCTGTTATCAATGGATTAATCCACTTGTGAAGTCAGAGCACTCATGAGCCAATCACTTCCCCCAAAGCACTGGGGATTGAACCCAAGGCTGTTCTACATGAGCTTGACCCACTCCATCTACCTATTTTTTAATTCTGAGGCAGGGTCTTACTAAGTTGCTGAAGCTGGCCTGGAATTTGTCATTCTCTTGTCTCAGCCTCCCAAGTAACTGGGATTACAGGTATATACCACCATACCTAGCAACAACATAGTTAATGTCTTCATCTAATATCAAGAACAAGACAAGGATATCCCCTCTTAAGCCATTTCCATTCAACATTATCCTTTAGGTTCTAGCCAGGGAAATTCAATAAGAAAATGAAAGGCATTCAGATTGAAAAGAAAGATGTAAGACTATCTCTATGCACAGATGACATGATCTAATATATAAAAAGTCTTAAGGAATCTACTTGAAAATTATTAGAACTAATAAAGAAACTTAGCAAAGTTGAAGGATACAAAAAGAAATATACCAAAATCAATTATATTTCTATATACTTGCAATGAATGATCCAAAAATGAAATTAAGAAAATAATTTCATTTATAATAGTATTAAAAATAATAAAATACTTGGGAATAAATTTAATAAATACTCTGAAAATTACAAAACATGTTATAAAACATAAAAAGGTCCAAATGAATGGAAATACATCACATGTACGTGGACTGGAAAACATGCTGTTAAAATGACAATGCTCCCCAAATTGACTTTAAATTTAATGCAATTTCTTTCAAAACCTTCTTTACAGAAACTGACAAGCCAATCCTAAAATTTATATGCAAATACAAGCTTCAGAATAGTCAAATCAATTTTGAAAAAAAAAATATATGTATGTTCCCCATACTTCCTTATTTCAAAACATTACTACAAAGCTAATTTAGTCAAGGCAGTGTAAACCAGGCATTGTGGCACAGATCTTTAATCCCAGAGACTATGAGAGGCTGAGCAGGAGGATCACATTCAAAGCCAGCCTTAGCAACTTAGTGAGATCCTGTCTCAACAAACAAAAAAACAAACTGGGGTTGTAGTTCAGTCATAAAGTGCCCCTGGGTTCAATCCCCAGTACTAAAAAAAAAAAAAAGTATAGTCCTGGCTTAAGAATAGCTCTATAAATCAACAGAATAGAATTTAATGTCCAGAAAACACTTGAACAGTTGTAACCCATTGATTTTTAGATGCTGTCAATGGGGGAAAGAAAGAACTTTTCAAGAACTGGTGTGGTTAAGGATAGAACCGGGAGAATAGCTTAGCAGAGCACCTGTCTAGCATATATGAGGTCCTGTGTTCAATTTCTAGAAGAAGGAAGGAAGGGGGTAAGGAAAAGGAAAGGAAGAGAGATGAAAGAATGCTGGAATAACTAGTATTCTATAACAACAACAAAAAAATGAAGTTGGATCTCATACTACTTGTTATGGTTCGGCTCTGGAATGTCCCCCAAAACTCATATGTTGAAGGTTTGGCTACCAATGCTGCAATGCTCAGAGGTGCGGGAAGTGATTAGATCATGAGAGCTCTGACCTCACCAATGGATTAATCCATTGACAGCTGAATGGAGGTGTTGGAAACTGTAGATAGTGTGGCATGGTTGGAGGAAGAAGGTCACTGGGGGCATGCCCTGGAACAGTTATTTGTTGTTCCCAGCTCCTTCTTCTCCTCCTTCTTCTTTCCCTCTCTCCTTCCTGGCTAACATGAGCTAAGAAGCTTTCCTTCTCGGTGCCTTTCTGCTACAATGTCTTGCCTCACTCAGGCCTTTCAAAGCAATAGAATTCACCATCCATTATCTGAAACCTCTGCAACCATGAGCCAAATAAATCTTTTCCTCTTTAAAGTTGTTTTTTTCAGGTACTTTATTCACAGTGACAGAAAGATAACTAATATACCTACTACAAAAATTAGTTCAAAAAACCTAAGCGTAAGAGCTAAAAATGTTTAAACTCTTAGAGGAAAATAGGGATAAATAAGTCATAATAACCTCAGATTTGGCAACAGTTTCTTAGATATAATACCAAAGACCTAGTAATGAAAGAGAAAAATAGATCAATTGAACTTGATCAAAATAAAAACTTCTGTGTTTCAAAGGACACCAACTCATAAAATGAGAGAAAGTGAAACACAACTCAGAATGAGTGAAAATATTTGCAAATCATATATCTCATAATGGACTTGGGTGTAGAATATATAAAGAATTCTTGTAAGTCATTAAGAACAAAATAAATAATCTAATTTTAAAACACATAAAGGCTGTAAATAGACATTTCTCTAAAGAAGATATACAAATGACCAATCAACACATGAAAAGATGCTAAACGTCATTAGCTATCATAGAAATGCAAATCAAGACCACAATGAGGTACCACATCAAACCCACTGCCATGGCTATAATAAAAAAGGTAAGTTAGTAAAGATAGAGAGAAACCTGAAACTCATACATGACTGGTAGAATGTAAAATGGCACAGCCACTTTGGAAAACAACCTAGCCATTCCTCAAAAGGTTAAACAGAGTTATAATATGATCCAGCAATTTCACTCTTAGATACATACTCAAGAGAACTGAAAGTATATGTCTATATGAGAATTTGTACATGAATATTCATAATAATACTAGTTATAATAGTCAAAAACCATGTCCATCAATTAATGAATGATAAAAATGTGGTTCAGATTCATAAAACAGAACATTATTTGGCAATAAAAAGGAATGAAGACCAATACAAATTATAACACAAATGAACCTTGAAAACATACTAATAAAAGAATTCAAACACAAAAAAATCACATATTATTCCATTTATACAGAAATATCCAGAACAAATCTGGAGACAGAAACTAGGTTAATGTTGCTTAGGGATGAGGAAGTGGGGGTTGGGGGGTGGTTTATTCCTGCAAGATAAGGGGGTTTCTTTTTGGTGTGATGAAAATGCTCTAAAATCTCTTCTTCCTGGTTGCCATATCCTGAGCTGCTTCCCTCTACCATACTGTTCTTCCATGATGTTCTGTTTCACCTTGGGCCCAGAGCTATGGAGTCAGCTGACCACAGGCTAAGAACCTCTGAAATTGTAAGCCAAAATACTCTTTTCTCCCTCTACATTGTTTTTGTTGGGTCTTTCGGTCACAACAATGAAAAAACTGACTAAAACAGAAATTGGTATAGAGAAGTAGGGTTACTGCTGTGATTAACCTGACCATGTGATTCAGAAGCCTTTGGATCTGGTTTATAGGAATTTTGGAAAGTTTAGAGATGCAAGTTGGAAAAGCTTTATAATGTTGTAAGTGGAGCTTAATGGGTGATTCTGGTGGGAGCGCAGAAGACCAGAATGCCAATAGGACTGTGGACAATAAAGTTTGGACTCATTAAGCCTAAAAGGAGGAGGAGTCTATTGGAAATTGGACTAGAGGCCATTCATGCTTTGTCTGGCAAAAAAGTTGTCTACATTTTGCCCATGTCCTGAGACTTTCTGTGAGGCTGAATTTAAAAATGATGTATTAATTAATCTGGTGAAGGAAATTTCAAGACAGCACAGCATGAATATTGCTGGTGTTATTTATCCAAGTTTACTGTGATAATCAGGAGGAAAAAAGTAGAAAGATTTGAAAAACTTTCAATTTGGCCAGAAAAGTCTGAATAAAACTGGAGCTAAGGAAGGTATGGTTGTTAAAGAACCACTAAAGAAATGTTAAGTATTTTATTCAGAAACAATATGAAAGATGGCTAGAGCATCTCAAAAATGGTAAGACCCATCTCAGGCTCAAGGATGTAAAAGTAAAATTTCCTTTGAGGAAAAGTGAGCACCCTGCTTGAACATGTGGCCTAGGAAGTTGTTTCACTGTGCTCAGCCACCCAGGCACTCAGAGACTGCAGCTCTGCAAGCTCTCACAAAGCTTGGCTACTGGTGGCAGACCTTGGCTATTGGTGTCAACCATGTAGTGTTGATTTTGCAGAAAAGCAGGATGCTAGAGTTAGGGGTTCATAGAGGCTTCCACAGAGATTTCAAAGGAAGGTTCTAGGAAGCCAAAGTCTAGCAGGGTCAGAATCCCTGCAGACTACCTTTGAGAGGATGATGTGTGAAGATGTGAGAAGGAAGCTGAAGCTGCAGCGGAGACCCCTGAGATTAAAGATGCCAGCAATGTGCATCAAGCTGAGGAAAGCTGGAGGAAACAAGAAGAAATAAGCCAAGAAGAGAGGCTATGTGGGCTGCAACCAACAAGGCCATAGGGGTAACAGAGCAACACATGCCTTTTGGAGAGAACTTTATGATACCATGTGCCCCCAAAGTTGGACATGGGAGGTACAGGACTTGTTTGCCTAGATGGATTTTAGTTTTGCTTTGGTCCCACCACTTCTTTCTATGCCCTATTTCTCCCTTTTGGAATGGAAATGTTTACTCTGTGCCATTATTGTAAAGGATATATGTAACTTGCTTTTGATCTTTACTCTTTTTTTAATATTCATTTTTTTAGATATAGATGAATACAACGTCTTCACTTTACTTTATGTGGTGCTGAGGATGGAACCCAGTGCCCCACACATGCCAGGCGAGCGCTCTACCTCTGAGCCACAACCCCAGCCCCTTGATCTTTACTCTTACAGCTGAGTTTGCCTTGAGTTTCAGATCAGATATTAGACTTGGACTTTTGGTAGGTAATTCTGGAACTGTTAAGACTATGGGGACTCTTGGAAATGGACCAAATACATTTTGAATGTGAGATGGGCATGAGGTTTGGCCTTGGCAGAATGTTATGGTTTAGACATAAAGTATCCTCCAAAAACTCATGTGTGAGACAATAAAAGAATTTTCGCTGGGAAAACTGTCAGGTTATGAGAGTTTTAATCTAATCAGTGGATAAATCCACAAATGTGGATTAACTGGGCAGCAAAGTAGGCAGGTAGGTGTGCCTGGAAGAAGTAGAACAATGGGGGTGTGCCTTTAGGGTTATATTTTATCCCTGATGAGTAGAGTTCTCTTCTTGGTTGCTATGTCCTGAGCTCCTTTCCTCCATCACATCCTTTTGTTATAATGTTCTGTCTCCCTTTGGGCACAGAGCTACAGAGTCAGCCAACTATGAACTGAGAACCTCTGAAACCATGGGCCAAAATAAACTTTTCCTCCTCTGTGTTGTTCTTGTTCTGTCTTTTGGTCACAGCAATGAAAAAAGTTCACTAACTCACCCCTGGTTTCCATCCCCCCAGTCTTTGACAAGCTCTAATCCACCTTCTGTCTCTATATTTGCTTATTCTATACATTTCATATAAATACAATTATATGGTCAAAAAAAGTGCTCTAAAATGAAACAACTCAAAACAGACTAAAACCACTGAATTGTGCACTTCTAATGGGTGATTTGTATACATAAATTATACTGATAAGCTATTACCCCCCTCCAAAATATTATTCTTTAACCAATTTTAAGAGATGGAAGGTGGGTGTGGTGGCGCACACCTGAAATCTCAGTGACTTGGGAGGGTGACGCAGGAGAATTCAAAGTTCAAAGCCAGCCTCAGCAACTTAGTGAGGTCTTAAACAACTCAGCAAGACCCTGTCATTAAAAAAATATAAAAAGGGGCTGGTGATGTGGCTTGTGGTTAAGCACCTCTGGGTGAGAGAGAGAAAGTGGGGAGAGAGAAAGAGATATGAAAAAGGAGGACATAAGAAATAATTATGTTTATAAACTTCATTCATTAAATAGGCACTGCTTTAGATCAAACAATTTTAAGTTTCATGCTTTTTCTACACTAAAATGAATCTAGCTTACTAAAACACAAAAAGCTGACAATAAACAGGTTCTTCAGTTATTTTTCAAAAGATAAGAATGTATCACTAAATAAGTAGTTATAGACATATACTCTTGAACTCTAAAACTCTAATTTGTAAGGATTATAACAAAAATATAAATGGCGCCAGCAAGCGAATATATAAAATTTACTAAGTTAATCAATCTTCTTATTTCAATCCTATCTTGTTTATTTATTTATTTATTTTAAAGAAATCAGTACACAGTTAAATAAGTAGAGAGAAGAAAAGGCAAAGTGTTCAATTTTCTTACTTGATCCAAATGCCTATCTCTCATGAGTTCATACTCATTTTGCAATGTATGCTGGAAAAGGGTCCAGATGATGTGTTCTAGTTCTGGGTGATCAGACAGAAGGCGTGCACATAGGGTATTTAGTCGGAGATATGCTAGCCGGTACACTGCAAAAGTAAGGGGAAATGAACCATATTTACTGTTCATTTTCAATCACAAGTAGACTTTTAAAAAATCATTAATTTTCTATATCATTATTCTTTTTAAATAGCAACTTAACAGTAACCTCACCTCTACCACTATTTTCTTTATGAATAAATAATTCCTATTAATAGCACAATAGAAGGCACAATACTAGGAAGGCACAATACTTGATGAACAATTATTATATTATAAAACTAAGGCAGAGGTAGAAGGTAGAGGAGGATAGCCCATAAGATATTGTGAAATTAGACAAACCACATAGGGTTTGCTTCCATTCTGTTGGTAATCACTCATCACAAATGTTGGAAATTCCTACTATCAATAGTCAAGAGGGATAATTATTTTTAAAAATAATGACATTGTCAGTGTTTACTAATTTTTCTAATCCTAAAAGAAAAAATCAAACCACGTTTCATTATGAAATACCAACAAACTCTTGAAAAATGGTAGATGTGTATATTATTGAAGTAGAGCACAACTGTCATACGAAGTTTATTCAGAGTCTATTAAAATATTATTGGAAATACAGGTTTAGAGAAAAGGAGTTGACAAAACTGAATTTTTGTCTACCTGTTTTAAATACAAAGAGTCTTGGTTTAAGATGGGTCTTTAAAGAATTGCATAGGTAAACAAAAATTTTTTTTAAAAAAAATTTCTTTTAGTTGTAGATGGACACAATATTTTTATTTTATTTATTTTTATGTGGTGCTGAAGATGGAACCCAGTGCCTCACACAGGCTAGGCAAGTGTTCTACCACTGAGCCATAACCCCAGCCCCAGGTAACTTTTTAAAGTTAACCATTTGTCCTGGGTGTTTTAAAACTTGAGCATATATTCAACTTGCCTAGAGTGTTCTAGGGCCCTATCCTAGAATTTCTGATTGAGTAGATACAGGTAGATCCCCAAATTATCATTTCTATAACTTTCCAGGAGACATGGATTCTGCTGATTGGGGCCTACCCTTTGAAAACCACTGCCCTAATCTAGGGCCCAAGTCTTACAATGTTTGTGTAAGTCTCAATTTTTTTTTTTTAGAGAATTTTTTAATATTTATTTTTTAGTTTTTGGCCGACACAACATCTTTGTTTGTATGTGGTGCTGAGGATCAAACCCGGGCCGCACACATGCCAGGCAAGCGCGCTACCGCTTGAGCCACATCCCCAGCCCTCAATATATTTTTAATTTGAATAAAGTCAGTAAAAATTCTTATCACAGAGGAATCAGGTCTTTTAGTCTCCTTAAGAGGGCTCTAAGATGGTATGGACTTATATGTTTATATACATGTACAGATATGCAAAATAAATTCCCCACCCCACCATATATACATTCAATCAGAGAATATAATACAAACTGGTTACTAGACTTGTTAAATGTCCTAAAAATATCCAGGGAATGTGCTTGCACTGTCAGTAACACACAAAATAATCTCAACACTAAATATGCCTGAATAGTAAAAGTAATATTTGGGCAAATATTTCTAAACATTAATTTGAAGGTATAACAATAGTAATGCAGCATTCCTAACATCAAAACTTTTCTGAGTGCTATGTGGAAGGCCCTGTTAGAAGCATTTTATATGTAATAATTTATTTAATTATCCTGAAAACCCTACAAGGTAATTTTTATTCTTATTATAAGGTAAATTTTTTAATACTTTCTTTCCATTTTATAGATGAGGAAACTACGGCATAAAGATATTAAGTGACTTGCTCAGGGTCCAACCAAGTAAGTTGAAGAGACAAGATTTGAACCTAGTCAGCCTGGTTATAGAGCCCATGCTCTTGAAAGTAATCTTCTACTAACCTTTTTTGTAAAAGAGTGAAAGGGAGGTAGATTTCAATGGCTTCTGAGTCTGGAAGGCTGAGTTTGCTTGTGTGTCTGCATTTGCAGTAGAATTTACACGTGTAGTTGAACCTTTTTTCTTTGGGGATCTTACAGGTGAAAGATACCTAGATGTATTCAAAAGAAAAAGTCCTCATTTGAAATTTCCTAAGAGTCATACACATACATACATGTTACACACATATACCTAGACACATCTTATGTATTTAATCTGTGGTTTTCTGTCAGTTTCCCCAAGCAGGCTATTTAAATACAAGTTGGGAACAATAGCTTAATAGGAAAACTATGTTTGTTATAGTATGTCTAACACTTTTAATAAGTGGCTTTCCCTGGAAATTACTTATTGGGAAAACAATAGCTGTATATGCACAATTTTAACAGTAATAGTGAGATTTAGACCATAAAATAACTTCAGCTTAAAAAACAAGTTACTAATACCAGTGTTGTCATGTGTCTCTGATTCTCCTGCTAAATTTTTTTACTGATAACTATGATTCATATACACGTTGACTTAAGTTATACACACACACTCTCTGAAATTACGTAGCACAGAATTCTATGACTTAGTACTTCAAATAACATGATCAAGACAGATTTATACCTGTTTACTAAATATGCCAGGAATAAATCAAGGCAGGGATATCAGCAAATATTCTCTCTCAATTTATAGCAATTCTTTTGTTTTATATTATCCTCTATTTAATAGAATAATCCATGTCTATGATTTTATTTTGTTTTAATAGCAGAGAAATAACTCTGAAGAGGAAGTAGAATTTGTACCCTAATATGAGTATTTCCACTACATGCAGTATGTTAATTAGTGCAATAGGAAGAGACTCACCAGCACAATTTTATAAGTACCAGGGCCTGGTCTCTTATTCTCTTTGGTCTTCCTTTCAGTTTTTTAACTGAAAATTATAGACTAACTTAGGCAAAGTTAGTCTCCTTTGAGTCCTGATACAAATATCCAATTACCTAATAATGGGTATCATTACTTGAATCTTAAACTTAATAAGGTCAAAGTAGAACTCTGGATTTCTTCTTCTCCGTTTTTTCTCATCTCAAAAAATGGCCACACATTTTATTAATGTCTTAAAGTAAAAAACCCAGAAGTAATTATTTTAATTTCACTGTTTCCTAAGTTCCTCAAATCTCATATAAAACTCTGTAAAACTTATTAAGTATATCTCTAAATGCACCTCATATCTTTCTCATTTCTACCTTTAATGCTATATCTTAGACTAAGTCACCCATATCCCTCATTTGAACTACTGAAATAGTCTTCCAAATGGTCTTTCCACTTTCTTTCCTGTCCTGACCCTTTTTCTCCCCCAAACCCACCTGGTACTTCAAATAGCAACCAGACAGCGGTCCTTTAAAAATACAAATAAAACAAGTTGCATTCCTGCTAAATGGTTTCCCACCACTCTTATAAAATCCAAACTGCTTACTCTGGCCTGTGGGAACCTACAAAATCTAGACCTGGTCTGCCACTCCAACCTCACTGTGTACCATTCTCATACTCTCTATACCCCATGCATTCTGGATACCATGCTAGTCCTCATGCCAGTCAAGTTCCGTCTGCCCTACAACATGAAGATTTCTGCCTGCCCAGCATCCACTTGTCCCTCAGGTCTCAGGTCAAAATATCACTTCATTAGAGAAAGGAAAACTATTCTGTTCGTTATAGTATGTCTAACTCTTTTAATATATTCTATAATATAACTCTAAATATTCCATTGCCCTCTAGTTTCTCCTTCATATCACTTTATTCATTTCATTTATACCACTTATTATACTCTAAAATCGACTTACATGTTAGTTTACTTATTCACTGCTTCCTTCCTCCAGAACATAAAGCTCTATGAAGGAGAAAGACCATTTTACTTTTGTCTTCTCAGTGCCTACAATACTTCCTGGCATTTAACATAACTATTTATTTAATTAAAGAAAAAATAAAGCTTGATTTATTTATATAAAACTTGCCTAGCAAACAAATATATACATGAATGGAGAGTCTCTATATGTTAGGAACAGTTTGGATACAAGTTAGAATGAAAATGACACCTATGGAAAGTGGTTTCTATACCAATTGCATAACACTGTAATGTTGATTAATACACAGAACAGGTCCATAACATTAAGCACATTTCTATGAAAGGCAGTGTAGCTAGAGAAATTAAGAGCATGGGTTTTGGGGTCAAACTGGTTGGGTTAGATTCCTGTTGACCTTAGGCAAGTTACTTTATTTCTCCTATTTTATAGATAAATGAGGCAGACAGCGTATCTACTACCTTATAAGACAGGTGCTGGGAGCCATTAGCCAAGTAGGTATGACAATTTCCTTGCCAGCGTACCCCATGTTGCTGACATGTTGCAGTGACATTGAATGTAGGTGACCTTGCTCAAGGACCAAGGCAGATTAGGGTGTTCCCGGTTTTAAGATAATCGTGTTTAGGGCGTTCCCAGTTTAGGTTCCAGGTTTAAGGTTTAAGATTATTCCTGCTGGGAATAGGGCGTATCCTGCTGCCTGAGTTCCCCTTGAGTTCTCACGGGATTCAGACAGTATATTTTGGGAGACAGAAGCCCAGTGGGTGTGGATTTGGGCAGAGAACGTGGATTTGGGCAGAGAACGTGGATTTGGGCAGAGAACGTGGATTTCCCCAGAACGTGATTGTAGACGGCTGGTGTGAGTTCGGGAATAAAGAGTTGCTGTTTGAATCTACAAGCTGTGTGGTGGCTCGTGATTGTGTGCCCAGCCAGACTGCGGCATTTGTGCCCAGCCAGACTGTGGCATTTGGCGGCTCGTACGGGGAACGTCTAAAGCTTGGAGGTAAGTGAAATTGCTTGCCCCTGAGGAAGAGCGAAAGAATGGGTGACCAATTCAAAAAACAATGTGTTATTGTTTTGATTTATCTTGTTTTTGTTTCAAGCTGCCTATCCCTAGTAATTTCTCAGGCAAACTGGAAAAAATGGTTGACTAAAGGTTTGAAGTTTGTCGGCCCTGAGGAAGAGAAAATTGATACAATGATTTTTTATTCCGTTTTTGTTTCATTCAGTTTCGGCTTTGTTTTGTGTTATCTTATTGGGTTGCGTTATCTTTATAGTAGATTAGAAATTAGTAAAAAACAAACCGAAAAGATGTTAAGTAAATTGTTAGAGGTTCAGACCATGGAGAAAGACATTTTAGATCAAGCAAAAGAGAAGGTCTCTCGAGCTAGTCAGACAGAGGAAGAAAATTTAAAGGAAAAGGGGTTGTTAGGAAAAAGGCCACAACAGGAGGCTGTTACTAACTCCGTTTTATCACAAGAGGGCGTAATTCAACCAACAGCCCCACCGATGGAGACAGCTGAGTGGCCCTCAAACCCCGTAGTTGATAAATGGGATCCTGAGACAGGACCTCAAAGATTAGCATGCCCTGTACTTGAACAGGCAGGAGGGCAGCGAATTCACCGTGCATTAGATTTTAAAACAGTGAAGCAGTTAAAGGAGGCTGTAACAACCTATGGTCCCCAAGCTCCCTTCACGGTAAGCATGGTTGAGTCCATTACTAACTTGGACATGACGCCAGCAGATTGGGCTAGCATGTGTAAATCTGTACTAAATGGAGGACAATATTTGTTATGGAAGGTTGCCAATGAGGAATTTTGCACGGAGACAGCTAGGCGAAATGCAGCAGCCGGTTACCCTCAAAGAAATCTAGATATGTTGTTAGGAAAAGGACCTTATGAGGGTCAACGGCAACAAATTGAATATGATCCTGCTATATATGCACAAATTGCTGCAGACACAGTTAGGGCATGGAAGACTTTACAAGGACATGGAGATTTACAAGGTCAGCTATCTAAGGTAATACAGAGAGCTAATGAACCTTATGCTGACTTTGTAGATAGGCTAATTCAAATGGCTGCCAAAATTTTTGGGGATACAGAACAAGCAATGCCATTAATAAAACAACTGGCTTATGACCAAGCAAATCGTTGCTGCAGAGAGGTTATTAGACCATGGAGACATGAAGATTTAAACACATATATTAAATTATGTAGAGATATTAATGAACAAGGGCAAGTCTTGGCAGCTGCAGTACAACAGGCTTTAGATGCCAGGCCAAAAACATGCTATGATTGTGAACAAACAGGACATTTTAAAAGGAATTGCCCCATAGGAGGAGGGTTTAACAAAAGTAGGTATCAAAGGAATAGAATACCGGGTATTTGCCCATGATGCCGTAGAGGGAGACATTGGGCTAATGAATGCCGTTCTCAAACCACCATAGAAGGTACTCCCTTATCAAAAAATGGACAAAGACCAGGTATTTATCCAAGATATCGTGGAGAAAGGCATCAGGCTCCATTGCCAAAAAACGGACAGGGGGGCCCAATGCTCTGGGGCCCACAACCACAAATCTACGGGGCAGTGGAGGAACCCAGCAACACCATCAGGCTAGTGCCCAGGACACATTGTCCATTAAATCCCTCATCAGACAAACCTGAGGGAGCGCAGGGTTGGACATCTGCGCCTCTGCCAGAGCAGTATTAACTCCAGAGATGGGAGTTCAAATCATTCCCACAGGAGTAAAAGGACCTCTTCCCCAAGGAACAGTAGGCTTATTATTGGGATGTAGTTCATCTACATTAAAAGGACTTATGATAAGTCCTGGGGTAATTGATCCCGATTATGTAGGTGAAATAAAAATTATAGCTAGTTCTCCAAGAGGTATATCAGTAATTTCACCTGGAGATAGAATAGCACAGTTGTTAATAATACCCAGCCTACATAATAAATTTCCTAGTCATAGTGTAGAAAGAGGTTCCAGGGGATTAGGCTCCACAGGTGTAGATTGGGCTATGTTGTCTTTAAATTTAGATTCTCGCCCAATGCTAAAACTAAATATTCAAGGTCATGAGTTTAATGGGCTACTGGACACAGGAGCTGACCTTAGCATCATATCTCGTCAAGAATGGCCAAAACATTGGCCATTACAACAAGCCACTCAAACGCTTCGAGGCCTAGGAGTGGCGACTAATCCCCATAGAAGTTCTATGATATTAGATTGGAAGGATCCTGAAGGATGTGAAGGAACTATACAGCCATATGTATTGGATCATCTTCCTATAAATTTATGGGGACGAGATGTCCTAGATCAATTAGGTTTGACGTTAACAAATAACATCAATCCTAATGCGCCCACTACTAGGGCTAGACAAGGCTTTAGGAAAGAAAAAAGATTAGGAAAACAAGGGCAAGGTATAGCAGCACCAGTACAAATAGATCAAGGAACAGACAGACATGGGTTGGATTTTCAGAAAGGGCCACTGAGACAATCAAAATTATTTGGTAATCAGAAAGACCAGTGTGGGTTCCTCAGTGGCCCCTGACTAAAGAAAAGACACAAGTAGCCCATGATCTGGTCAAACAACAATTAGCGGAAGGACATATACAACCTTCCATATCTCCCCATAATACTCCCATTTTTGTCATCAAAAAGAAATCTGGTAAATGGAGATTATTGCAAGATTTAAGAGCCATTAATAATGAGATGGTTATTATGGGACCTGCTCAATCAGGGATTCCTCAATTGTCTGCTTTGCCAAAAACCTGGCATGTTTTAGCTATAGATATTAAAGATTGTTTTTTTTCAATTCCAGTTCATCCCGAGGATAGTCCACGTTTTGCATTTACTATCCCTGCATTAAATCATGAAGGTCCTGATCAGAGATATGAATGGAAAGTACTCCCTCAAGGGATGGCTAACAGTCCAACTATGTGCCAAATATATGTTAACAAAGCAATCCAGCCACTTAGAAATCCAAATCCTGAACTACAAATATTTCACTATATGGATGATGTATTATTGGCACATAAAGATAAAAACATATTGCTGGAATGTTATGCCACACTTACAAACTTATTAAAAAATTATAATCTAGAGATAGCAATAGATAAAGTACAATTAAATTTTCCAATTAATTATTTAGGAGTTCTATTATCCTCAACCATGGTCCGTCCACCAAAAATTCAAATACGAGTAGATCAACTCAAATCACTTAACGACTTTCAAAAGTTATTGGGAGACATAAATTGGATAAGGCCTTATCTAGGTATACCAACAGGAGAATTGGGACCTTTATTTGATATTCTAAAAGGTCCATCAGATCCAAATTCACCCCGCATGTTAACTCCTAAAGCAAGAAAGGCATTAAAAATTATTGAAACATATATGGAAAATATACATTTGGATAGAATTGATATAAGTTTGCCTTTATTATTTATTGTACTACCAACAAAAAATATTCCTACAGGAGTATTTTGGCAAGAAGGTCCATTATTGTGGATACATTTATCTTATTCTCCTAACACTATTCTTACTAGGTATCCTGAGGCTATAGGACAATTAATACTCAAAGGAATAAAAGCAGCGAAGGGAGTGTTTGGAATTTCTCCCAATAAAATTATTACTCCATATACTATGAATTAAATTGATGAGTTAGCTAATGAGTTAAATACTTGGGCAATAATCATGTGTAAATCTAATGTTTCATTTGATAATCATTTACCATCTAATCCTTTGTTGTCTTTTTGGTCTAAGCATCCTGTAGTTTTTCCTAAAATGACAAGAAAAACACCTATCATGAATGCTCCAAATATATTCACTGATGGGTCTAATAATGGTACAGCAGCAGTAGTTACCCCAGATCAAACTTTTACATTTTTAGTACCCAAACAATCAGCTCAAAAGGTAGAGCTTAATGCAGTTTTACAAGCTTTTGTGATGTTTAAAGATTCTGTATTTAATTTATTTTCTGATAGTCAGTATGTAGTTAATGCTATAGTATCTCTTGAAGATGCTGGTAGGATTTCCCCTTCTTCTACTGTTTTCTCTTTGTTTTCCACTATACAAAGTCTAATCTGGGACAGAAAAGATCCATTCTTTATAGGACATATTAGGGCACATACAGGATTGCCTGGAGCCCTTAGTTTAGGCAATGATTTAGCAGATAAAACTACACATGACATACATATTTTCTCTACATTTGAAGAAGCTACAAATTTTCATAAAAGGTTTCATGTTAATGCTAATACTTTACAAAAGCGTTTTAAAATAACTAAGGAACAAGCCAGACATATAATAAAACAATGTCAAAATTGTGTGACATTTTTACCACAAGTTAATCTTGGAGTCAATCCTAGAGGACTGATACCTAACCATATTTGGCAGATGGACGTCACACACTTGCCAGAATTTGGAAAATTAAAATATTTACACATTATAGTCGATACTTCTTCCAGATTTTTGATGGGCTCCCTTCATGCCGGAGAAAAAACTAAAGATGTTATAGCTCATTGCTTACAAAATTTTGCCACTGTGGGCGTTCCTAAACAGTTAAAAACCGATAATGGTCCTGGCTATACCTCTACCTCTTTTAAACAATTTTGCTCATCATTTGGTATTACTCATATAACAGGAATCCCATACAATCCACAGGGACAAGGCATAGTTGAAAGAGCTCATCAAACTATTAAAACATACTTATTAAAGCAAAAAGAGGGAATTGGAAGGGGGTATATATCCCCCAAAGATAAACTTAAAATAACGCTTTTTACTCTAAACTTTTTAAATTTGGATTCATCAGGACTTAGTGCTGCGGAAAGGCATATGTATCCAAAAAATGTACATAAGCCTAAAGTACTTTGGAAAGATATTCTAACAGGACAATGGAAAGGTCCTGACCCAGTGATTGTCTGGAGTCGGGGGTCTGTTTGTGTTTTTCCACAGGGAGAACAGCAGCCCATTTGGATTCCAGAGAGATTAACTAAAACAGTTTCTACAGATCGAAAAGAAGATGATTTGACTCAAATCCATAACAGCTGATATCCAGAACTCCAGCTTGGCCATTCTTACATCTTGCGACAGTGATTAACCAGGATGCTTTTTTCAATAGCTATTTTATTATTGCATTTTTCCACATCATAAGGTTCTATTTTTATTTTTTGAGCTCATACAAACCTAGGTTAATGTTTTTCTGATCAGTTTTATTTTTTGACTGTGGAGTTTTTAAACATTGCAATGGAGATTTCACCCAGGTAAAGCTACAAGGCCTTTACTATTTTCTTATGTGTTGTACGTTTGTGTACACTCTTGTGTTTTGTGTTGTATGTCTGTATGTGCGTATGTCCATATTTCTTATATGAGGAGCGCTCATGAAAAAATGGATCCGAATTATTATTTTTTTTTTATTCACGTGATTTAAATGGTTTAATTTAAATTAGGTAAACAGCTGTTAAAGATTGTTTTTAAAGGAGGTTAACAGATCTGTTTGTTTACTAATTTAAATTAGGTAAACAGCTGTTAAGGATCGTTTTTAAAGTAGGTTAACAGATCTGTTTGTTTACTTTCACCTTTCCTTTTCATTATATTTAATAATTCTTTTCAGGATAATGTCTTTTTAGCATCATTGCCAGAATTCCCATCTCCATCCCAGTGCCGGTGAAGACAGCTTCTATGATAGCTATCACAGTAAGCTGTATAAACTGATGCATCAATGAATATAACTCAACAAGTAATGCTCAATCAAGGAGTCAACTTACTTTGGGAGGAGACGGATTTTGGGAGGAAATGGACATATTGATAGATTCCTCCGCTTTGAACTGCTTGCAGAACTTGCCTGGACTATGTAACTATCGTTTGGTGCAGCGAATTGTGGTAATGCTGGCATATCTTTGCTGATGGTGTCACTAGTGATGCAATTTTTATTTCCTTGCCAGCACACCCCATGTTAATTGTGGTAGTGCTGACATATCTTTGCTGATGGTGTCACCAGTGATGCAATTTTTCCCAAGGAGCCGTCAATTGGCTTGGTGTCGTGGCATTTCTGTATCCTCCTCCCTTCTGCTAATGATGGTCTAAAATTTGGGGGCCAATGGCTTATGCTGGACCGGTAGTCAGTGACGGGTATGATTCAATTGCAGTGGTATCAACCTAAGACAGGAGGCTGACGCCTAAAGGTCAGTTTTCCAATGACGGGTAAGAACCATATGTTGAATTGGACAACCTACCAGGCACGGTCCTTAAGCCACATTGCTTGTTGTTTAATTAATCAGAAGGGGGGAGATGCTGGGAGCCATTAGCCAAGTAGGTATGACAATTTCCTTGCCAGCGTACCCCATGTTGCTGACATGTTGCAGTGACATTGAATGTAGGTGACCTTGCTCAAGGACCAAGGCAGATTAGGGTGTTCCCGGTTTTAAGATAATCGTGTTTAGGGCGTTCCCAGTTTAGGTTCCAGGTTTAAGGTTTAAGATTATTCCTGCTGGGAATAGGGCGTATCCTGCTGCCTGAGTTCCCCTTGAGTTCTCACGGGATTCAGACAGTATATTTTGGGAGACAGAAGCCCAGTGGGTGTGGATTTGGACAGAGAACGTGGATTTGGGCAGAGAACGTGGATTTGGGCAGAGAACGTGGATTTGGGCAGAGAACGTGGATTTCCCCAGAACGTGATTGTAGACGGCTGGTGTGAGTTCGGGAATAAAGAGTTGCTGTTTGAATCTACAAGCTGTGTGGTGGCTCGTGATTGTGTGCCCAGCCAGACTGCGGCATTTGTGCCCAGCCAGACTGTGGCAGACAGGTATGAAAATTAAATGAAAAACATGAACATGAAGTACTTAGGTAACAGCCCAACACACACTAAGCCTTCTCAATACATGTTGGCTTTTGCTTTTTGCTCATACCATCATCTTGCTCTAATCAACTGTTTCAGTCCATATCTCATACTACTCACTAGATTTACCCCATGCTTCATCCAAAGGGACTGATCTATGTTCTCTGAAAAATGTTTCCTGCTACTCTGGCTTTTTTCAGTTCATGTCATTTCTGGCTCTTAGAACACTATTCTGTCTCCTCTCACTTCCCTAATTTTGTGCTGAAATCCTATTCAATCCTTAAAGCCTGTCTAAATTGCCATCTGTGCAATGAAAACTGCTCTCATTACACCAATCCTACATGATTCAGTAGCATTTGTTCCTTCATATGACCTTATTTAGGTCATATATATTACATTCCTAATTATTAAAAGCAGTAACAATATCTTATGCAAAATTCTATTCCATACAACTTCTATATAGTGCCCTTATGCTCAAGACATATCTGCAATTTCAAAGGATGACATAATGTGTTCTACTTACATATCTGCTGCAGTGTGATTATTCTGGAAAGGAAGGTTGAGAGAACAAGCAGATTCAAGGTGATCAGCTGGTCCCTCTCGGTCCTTGGATTGTTTAATAAGATCAAATAAAGGTGAGTCCTAATAAGGGTGAAACAAGATGACATTAAAACATTATTAGTTAAGTCTGATTTTCTCAGGTATGTATCGAAATCATATTGTTTGACATGTGAAGCACTAGGAATTTTAGGCACAACTAACATTGGCAATTTAGAAGTTAGAATAGGATCATTTTCTCCACCCTTGAAATTCTCAATTACCAATTTTGTACTACACACATATAAAAAAGGAGTAGGAAAATGTATAACTTCAAATGCTAGTACAAGTTGAGTATCCCTTATTGAAATGCTTGAGACTAAAAGTGTTACAGATTTCAATTTTTTTAGGATTTTAGAATATTTGAGTATGTATAATGAACTACTTGGGGATGAGACTAAACTCAAAACTCAAAAAGCGTTTAGGCTTCATATACACCTTTTTTAAAAAAAAAAACATAGCCTGAAGTTAATCTTATACAATATGTTTAGTTATATTTTGTCTGTGACCTATCATATGAAGTGCCATTATGTTGGCATTCAAATATTTTTGAATTTTGGGATGGGGTATAGTTCAGTGGAAGAGACCTCTTAGCATATGCAAGTCCCTAGGTCTGATCCCCAGCACCAAAAGCATTTTTTAATTTTGAAGCATTTCAGATTAGGGCTGTTAAAACTGCATTAGAAGTTAGGGAAAACTTTTCATCAAAGACTCAAAGAAGGAAATAATAAAGATAAACGCAGAATTTAATAAAACAGAAAACAAAGATAAAATAACACTGATCAACATAACTATCAATCTTTTCTTTGAAATAATTAATAAAATTAAACGAACTTCCAATCAGAATAATCAAGAAAAAGAGTAACAGTACAGATAAATAGGATTAGAAATGACAAGTGGGACACTATCACACGCAAAGATTAGATAGATAATGGGACTGTTATAAATAAATTTACATCAAACTTAAAGTATGTGGAAAAATCCTACAAAACATAAACTGATCAAAACTCAACAGAAAAGAAGTAAGTCCTACAACTACTGAATCAGTTATTAAAATTCCCCCACAATGAAAAAGCCAAGTCCTTTGGGTTTTACCTAGAATTCTACCACTCAGAGGACTGATAATATCATTTTTACTCAAAATCTTTTAGAATGAAGTAGAGATATTCCTTATCTTCTTTTATGATGTTAGCATAACATTGACACTAAAACCCATCAAAGACATTACAAGAAGTAAATTATACCCCACTTTCATTCATGAATAGAGATATAAAAATTCCAATCAAGAAGTATTAACAACTCAAATCAGCAGTGTTTAAAAGAAAATTCATTATTACCAAGTTGACTTTATCCATGTTGCAAGACTGGTTCAACATTAGAAAATCTACAATGCAATGCACCTCACTAAGGTAAAATATATTATCGAAGTAAATGTAGAGGCTGGGACATGATGGCATATGTCTATAATCCTAGTTACTTGGGAGGCTGAGGCGGGAGAAGTGCAAGTTCCAGGCCAGCCCAGGCAATTTATAACCATACCCTGTCTCAAAACAAAAATTTAAAAAAGTATAAGGATATAGCACAGTATATAGTGCTCCTGGGTTCAATCCCCATAATAGGACAAAAAAATCAATACAAAAATATTCTCATTCAAAATATTTAATATTTTGTAATATTTAAAAAAGAAAAGAAAAAAAAAGGTAGTAAACTGGGACAGAAGAGAATTTTCTAATTTGATAAATGACATCTACAAACAAAAACCCCACAGCAAATGTTATGTGCGGTGGTGAAACATTAAAAGCGTTCCCCTTTAAAAAAGTCAATTAAAAGAAACCCATGTCTCATTCCTACTTAGCATTGAATTTGGGGGTCTCAACCAGTTAAATTAGGCAACGAAAAGAAATACAAGATCAAAAGACTGCAAAGAAAGAAACAACAAAATACCATTGCCCATAGATATTTGTTAGTATAGAAAACCAAGATGAATTTATAGAGAATAAGAAATATTAGCAATGTTGCTGTCATGATTTCATAATCAATAGAAGAAATATTACATTTCTATATAATCAAAAAAATTCAAAGTGTAATTTTTAAAATATTATTTACAAAAAATAAGACTGGCTGTAAAATCATTAAAAATACTGATTCAAAAACTGTAATTTCCTAGAGGTATATGATTGCAAGTACATAGAGTAGATTCCATAATAGAGGAGCTTTTAGTACTTAATTAAGAAAGATTTCTAAAAAGACTTAAGTCAAAAATGGAAGTAAAAATATAAAATACTATATAACAAGTAGTTTTATTCAATATAAAGAATAGTCTAATCAATAATGTGTTGGAAAAATCCACTAACAATTTGAAAAAAAAAAGTTAAATCATTATATTTTTACAAAATACACACAAAATCACTTTCTTTCATTAAAAAACAAAACTGAAAAAGTGTTAGAAGTAAATATAGGAGAAGATCATTCAAGTTTCTTGTTTATGAAGGACTTTGTGGAGTTGATGAAAATCCATAAATTACAATGATAAATATGAACAGATCTGAAAACATACAAATTGAAAATTTCTATATGACTAAAACCACAATAAATTAAGTTAAACTGAATCTTTAAAAGATAATGCCAGTTAAAGACTGCAAACTAAATGCATACAGTAACTCTCTCTTCTAAATCTCCACTAAAATGGCAATAAAGGAACTTATTTTAAAAGATATAAATCTAATGAACAACAAGAATGGAAGAAGAAAAATGAGATACAAAAATCTGAAACTGGAAAGCAGATGAACAAATAGTAATCTACTTGGTACATGAGAAAAAGTTGGATGGACCCAACAGTTTTTTACTTAAAGCCACTATACAAACCAAATGAACCCCCAAAGGGTTTGGAAGTAGTGATACCAGATACTTTAAGCAGTGGGTCAAGAAGGGGAACAATAACGGAAGAACTGGATAGAAATCCACTGAAGAACAAGTTAGACTTTCAGATACTCTCATTCTTTTCACCTCTCTTTACTGATAGAAACAAACAAAAGAAGCCCAAAATGTTTATTATTTGGAGGGTGCAAAACATCATTCTCTGGATTGGGGGACTGAATCTAGGGAGGAGATAACATACTAAAAATGACAGGATTAAGGATTGTTTATTTAATGAATATTTAATGAATATTGTATGTTCTCTACTGCTTCCTGTCTCCCGATTGTAGAATATTTGCAGCCATGATCATATCCCCCAAGCATGAAACCAGAAGAGTCAGAGTGAGTAATATGATGAATCTAAAAGTCCTAAAGACATCAAATGTAAGTTTTTTGTTTTTTTTAAGGAATTGTATTAGCAAGTCATCACACAATTAAATCCCCCAACCCCATCCTGGTACTCAGAGCTTCTAGCTAATTTTTAGTGATTTACTTTTTTATATATGTAGCAGTTAAATGTCTTAGGAAAGTCTCCAGTATGAAAGTGCCAAAACAAAACAAATAAAAAGCACCTTGAGAGACACATTTAAAGGGAGAAGAAATTTAAAAAGAAAAAGTAAGGCTAAATTATTTAACAGTAATAGGAAATTGGATGTCTAAGCAAGACATTTTAAACATCATTTTTCTTACTCATCTACTTACTCTCAACTCAAAACCACAAAAAGCACAAAGAACTCTTTTTCTTTTTTTTTTAAGGTCAGTAATAGTAAAAACATTTTTCTGCAAAGCTTACTAGTGAAGTTTCTCTCTGAACCTCAGTTTCATAATCTGAAAAACAGGAATAACAGTACCCACTTTGTATGATTAAATGACATAACACCTGATGTGCCTTCACTGTAGCCACTTGGGCATTCAATTCTTTTCTCTCCTTTCAGAGATGTGATGTTTATTTTATTTCAGTCCGAAATATATATATATATATATATATATATATATATATATATATATATATATATATATATATATAAATGTGTTAAAGATGTGCTCCTGACTCTTAACTTTCAGGGGAAAAACATCTATTAAAATTTTATAGTCAGGTGCGGTGTACATCTGTAATTCCAGAAATTCATGAGGATAAGGCAGGAGGATCAACAAATGAGACTAGCCTGGGCAACTTAATGGACACTGTTGAAAATAAAAAATAAAAAGGGCTGGGAGTAGCATAGGAGTACAGGGTCCCTGGGTTCAAAACCCAGAACTGCTAATAATAATAATAATAGTAATAATAATAATTTACTTTTTCCTCTCTAGATAGCAAATAGATACTTGATAAATTTTGAATAAAGAGATGTGACAATCATACAGTTATTATTATATGTATCAGTGCAAAGTTTGATGGTTTTCAACACTTTTTCAGTTCCAGTGGATTAATAAAACATATGCTACCATTTGTTATAGCAGCCACTACAGAAATCAATCAATCAACAAGTACATGAAAAAATGCTCACCATCTCTAGCAGTCAGAGAAATGCAAATCAAAACCACCCTAAGATACCATCTCACTCCAGTAAGATTGGCAGCCATTATGAAGTCAAACAACAACAAGTGCTGGCGAGGATGTGGGGAAAAGGGTACTCTTGTACATTGCTGGTGAGACTGCAAATTGGTGCGGCCAAATTGGAAAGCAGTACGGAGATTCCTGGGAAAGCTGGGAATGGAACCACCATTTGACCCAGCTATTCCCCTTCTCGGACTATTCCCTGAAGACCTTAAAAGAGCGTACTACAGGGATACTGCTACATCGATGTTCATAGAAGCACAATTCACAATAGCTAGACGGTGGAACCAACCTAGATGCCCTTCAATAGATGAATGGATAAAAAAAAAATGTGGCATTTATATACAATGGAGTATTACTCTGCACTAAAAAATGACAAAATCATGGAATTTGCAGGGAAATGGATGGCACTGGAGCAGATTATGCTAAGTGAAGCTAGCCAATCCCTAAAAAACAAATGCCAAATGTCATCTTTGATATAAGGAGAGCAACTAAGAACAGAGCAGGGAGGAAGAGCATGAGAAGAAGATTAACATTAAACAGGGACGAGAGGTGGGAGGGAAACGGAGAGAGAAGGGAAACTGCATGGAAATGGAAGGAGACCCGCATCGTTATACAATTACATATAAGAGGAGCTGAAGGGAGAGGGGGAAAAAAAACAAGGGAGAGAAATGAAGTACAGTAGATGGGGTAGAAAGAGAAGATGGGAGGGGAGGGGAGGGGGGATAGTAGAGGATAGGAAAGAGCAGAATATAACAGACACTAGTATGTAAAAACGTGGATGTGTAACTGATGTGATTCTGCAATCTGTATATGGGGGAAAAATGGGAGTTCATAACCCACTTGAATCAAATGTATGAAATATGATATGTCAAGAACAACTAATAAAAAAAATTAAAAAATAAGTAGTTTAAAAACAAAAAAAAATATTTTTTTTTAGTTTTTGATGGACCTTTATTTTATTTATTCATATGCTGTGCTGAAACACCAGTGCCTCACACATGCTAGACAAGTGCTCTACCACTGAGCTACAATGCCAGCCTCATAGATGTATTTTTTAAAATATATTTTAGTTGTCAATGGATCTTTTATTTATTTATTTATTTATATGGGGTGCTGAGGATGGAACCCAGGGCCTCATGCATTCTAGGTAAGCACTCTACCACTGAACCACAACCCCAGTCCCCCATAATTGTATTTTTATATTCAGTGTTTCAAATTTTCTAGACATCGATGAACTGAATGTCTTTATTTAACTGAAGTAGTATGGGTGTA